>NC_138906.1:49240817-49613928 GCF_965231255.1 Vanellus vanellus | reverse complement strand
GGCGAAAGTGAAAAAAGGTGCTTTTGAGGCTAGAGTGCGCAGGAAAGCAGAGAGGGCCAAATTGTCTGGGGCATTTGAAGGGGTTCCAGGAGGCAGTGAGGACCAGCATCACTTTTCCCCGCTGGCACCTTTGCTGTGGCAGCAAAAGCTCGACGTTTGTCTTTTTTGCTCCAAACAGCGCCGAAAGTGAAAAAAGGTGCTTTTGAGGCTAGAGTGCGCAGGAAAGCAGAGAGGGCCAAATTGTGTGGGGCATTTGAAGGGGTTCCAGGAGGCAGTGAGGACCAGCATCACTTTTCCCCGCTGGCACCTTTGCTGTGGCAGCAAAAGCTGGACGTTTGTCTTTTTGGCTCCAAACAGCGGCGAAAGTGAAAAAAGGTGCTTTTGAGGCTAGAGTGCGCAGGAAAGCAGAGAGGGCCAAATTGTGTGGGGCATTTGAAGGGGTTCCAGGAGGCAGTGAGGACCAGCATCACTTTTCCCCGCTGGCACCTTTGCTGTGGCAGCAAAAGCTGGACGTTTGTCTTTTTTGCTCCAAACAGCGGCGAAAGTGAAAAAAGGTGCTTTTGAGGCTAGAGTGCGCAGGAAAGCAGAGAGGGCCAAATTGTGTGGGGCATTTGAAGGGGTTCCAGGAGGCAGTGAGGACCAGCATCACTTTTCCCCGCTGGCACCTTTGCTGTGGCAGCAAAAGCTCGACGTTTGTCTTTTTGGCTCCAAACAGCGGCGAAAGTGAAAAAAGGTGCTTTTGAGGATAGAGTGCGCAGGAAAGCAGAGAGGGCCAAATTGTGTGGGGCATTTGAAGGGGTTCCAGGAGGCAGTGAGGACCAGCATCACTTTTCCCCGCTGGCACCTTTGCTGTGGCAGCAAAAGCTGGACGTTTGTCTTTTTTGCTCCAAACAGCGGCGAAATTGAAAAAAGGTGCTTTTGAGGCTAGAGTCTGCAGGAAAGCAGAGAGGGCCAAATTGTGTGGGGCATTTGAAGGGGTTCCAGGAGGCAGTGAGGACCAGCATCACTTTTCCCCTCTGGCACTTTTGCTGTGGCAGCAAAAGCTGGACGTTTGTCTTTTTTTGCTCCAAACAGCGGCGAAAGTGAAAAAAGGTGCTTTTGAGGCTAGAGTGCGCAGGAAAGCAGAGAGGGCCAAATTGTGTGGGGCATTTGAAGGGGTTCCAGGAGGCAGTGAGGACCAGCATCACTTTTCCCCGCTGGCACCTTTGCTGTGGCAGCAAAAGCTGGACGTTTGTCTTTTTGGCTAGAAACAGCACCGAAAGTGAAAAAAGGTGCTTTTGAGGATAGAGTCTGCAGGAAAGCAGAGAGGGCCAAATTGTGTGGGGCATTTGAAGGGGTTCCAGGAGGCAGTGAGGACCAGCATCACTTTTCCCCGCTGGCACCTTTGCTGTGGCAGCAAAAAGCTGGACGTTTGTCTTTTTTTGCTCCAAACACCGGCGAAAGTGAAAAAAGGTGCTTTTGAGGCTAGAGTGCGCAGGAAAGCAGAGAGGGCCAAATTGTGTGGGGCATTTGAAGGGGTTCCAGGAGGCTGTGAGAACCAGCATCACTTTTCCCCGCTGGCACCTTTGCTGTGGCAGCAAAAGCTGGACGTTTGTCATTTTTTGCTCAAAACAGCGGCGAAAGTGAAAAAAGGTGCTTTTGAGGATAGAGTCCGCAGGAAAGCAAGAGGGCCAAATTGTGTGGGGCATTTGAAGGGGTTCCAGGAGGCAGTGAGGACCAGCATCACTTTTCCCCGCTGGCACCTTTGCTGTGGCAGCAAAAGCTGGACGTTTGTCTTTTTTGCTCCAAACAGCGGCGAAAGTGAAAAAAGGTGCTTTTGAGGCTAGAGTCTGCAGGAAAGCAGAGAGGGCCAAATTGTGTGGGGCATTTGAAGGGGTTCCAGGAGGCAGTGAGGACCAGCATCACTTTTCCCCTCTGGCACTTTTGCTGTGGCAGCAAAAGCTGGACGTTTGTCTTTTTTTTGCTCAAAACAGCGGCGAAAGTGAAAATAGGTGCTTTTGAGCATAGAGTGCGCAGGAAAGCAGAGAGGGCCAAATTGTGTGGGGCATTTGAAGGGGTTCCAGGAGGCAGTGAGGACCAGCATCACTTTTCCCCGCTGGCACCTTTGCTGTGGCAGCAAAAGCTGGACGTTTGTCTTTTTGGCTAGAAACAGCACCGAAAGTGAAAAAAGGTGCTTTTGAGGATAGAGTCTGCAGGAAAGCAGAGAGGGCCAAATTGTGTGGGGCATTTGAAGGGGTTCCAGGAGGCAGTGAGGACCAGCATCACTTTTCCCCGCTGGCACCTTTGCTGTGGCAGCAAAAGCTGGACGTTTGTCTTTTTTTGCTCCAAACAGCGGCGAAAGTGAAAAAAGGTGCTTTTGAGGCTAGAGTGCGCAGGAAAGCAGAGAGGGCCAAATTGTGTGGGGCATTTGAAGGGGTTCCAGGAGGCAGTGAGAACCAGCATCACTTTTCCCCGCTGGCACCTTTGCTGAGGCAGCAAAAGCTGGACGTTTGTCATTTTTTGCTCAAAACAGCGGCGAAAGTGAAAAAAGGTGCTTTTGAGGATAGAGTCCGCAGGAAAGCAAGAGGGCCAAATTGTGTGGGGCATTTGAAGGGGTTCCAGGAGGCAGTGAGGACCAGCATCACTTTTCCCCGCTGGCACCTTTGCTGTGGCAGCAAAAGCTGGACGTTTGTCTTTTTTGCTCCGAACAGCTGCGAAAGTGAAAAAAACGTGCTTTTGAAGATAGAGTCTGCAGGAAAGCAGAGAGGGCCAAATTGTGTGGGGCATTTGAAGGGGTTCCAGGAGGCAGTGAGGACCAGCATCACTTTTCCCCGCTGGCACCTTTGCTGTGGCAGCAAAAGCTGGACGTTTGTCTTTTTGGCTCCAAACAGCGGCGAAAGTGAAAAAAGGTGCTTTTGAGGCTAGAGTGCGCAGGAAAGCAGAGAGGGCCAAATTGTGTGGGGCATTTGAAGGGGTTCCAGGAGGCAGTGAGGACCAGCATCACTTTTCCCCGCTGGCACCTTTGCTGTGGCAGCAAAAGCTGGACGTTTGTCTTTTTGGCTCCAAACAGCGGCGAAAGTGAAAAAAGGTGCTTTTGAGGCTAGAGTGCGCAGGAAAGCAGAGAGGGCCAAATTGTGTGGGGCATTTGAAGGGGTTCCAGGAGGCAGTGAGGACCAGCATCACTTTTCCCCGCTGGCACCTTTGCTGTGGCAGCAAAAGCTCGACGTTTGTCTTTTTTGCTCCAAACAGCGGCGAAAGTGAAAAAAGGTGCTTTTGAGGCTAGAGTGCGCAGGAAAGCAGAGAGGGCCAAATTGTGTGGGGGCATTTGAAGGGGTTCCAGGAGGCAGTGAGGACCAGCATCACTTTTCCCCGCTGGCACCTTTGCTGTGGCAGCAAAAGCTGGACGTTTGTCTTTTTGGCTAGAAACAGCGGCGAAAGTGAAAAAAGGTGCTTTTGAGGATAGAGTGCGCAGGAAAGCAGAGAGGGCCAAATTGTGTGGGGCATTTGAAGGGGTTCCAGGAGGCAGTGAGGACCAGCATCACTTTTCCCCGCTGGCACCTTTGCTGTGGCAGCAAAAGCTGGACGTTTGTCTTTTTGGCTCCAAAGAGCGGCGAAAGTGAAAAAAGGTGCTTTTGAGGCTAGAGTGCGCAGGAAAGCAGAGAGGGCCAAATTGTGTGGGGCATTTGAAGGGGATCCAGGAGGCAGTGAGGACCAGCATCACTTTTCCCCGCTGGCACCTTTGCTGTGGCAGCAAAAGCTGGACGTTTGTCTTTTTTGCTCCAAACAGCGGCGAAAGTGAAAAAAGGTGCTTTTGAGGCTAGAGTCCGCAGGAAAGCAGAGAGGGCCAAATTGTGTGGGGCATTTGAAGGGGTTCCAGGAGGCAGTGAGGACCAGCATCACTTTTCCCCGCTGGCACCTTTGCTGTGGCAGCAAAAGCTGGACGTTTGTCTTTTTTGCTCCAAACAGCGGCGAAAGTGAAAAAAGGTGCTTTTGAGGCTAGAGTGCGCAGGAAAGCAGAGAGGGCCAAATTGTGTGGGGCATTTGAAGGGGTTCCAGGAGGCAGTGAGGACCAGCATCACTTTTCCCCGCTGGCACCTTTGCTGTGGCAGCAAAAGCTGGACGTTTGTCTTTTTTTGCTCAAAACACCGGCGAAAGTGAAAAAAGGTGCTTTTGAGGCTAGAGTGCGCAGGAAAGCAGAGAGGGCCAAATTGTGTGGGGCATTTGAAGGGGTTCCAGGAGGCAGTGAGGACCAACATCACTTTTCCCCGCTGGCACCTTTGCTGAGGCAGCAAAAGCTGGACGTTTGTCTTTTTTTGCTCAAAACAGCTGCGAAAGTGAAAAAAGGTGCTTTTGAGGATAGAGTCCGCAGGAAAGCAAGAGAGGGCCAAATTGTGTGGGGCATTTGAAGGGGTTCCAGGAGGCAGTGAGGACCAGCATCACTTTTCCCCGCTGGCACCTTTGCTGTGGCAGCAAAAGCTGGACGTTTGTCTTTTTTGCTCCGAACAGAGGCGAAAGTGAAAAAAGGTGCTTTTGAGGATAGAGTCTGCAGGAAAGCAGAGAGGGCCAAATTGTGTGGGGCATTTGAAGGGGTTCCAGGAGGCAGTGAGGACCAGCATCACTTTTCCCCGCTGGCACCTTTGCTGTGGCAGCAAAAGCTGGACGTTTGTCTTTTTGGCTCCAAACAGCGGCGAAAGTGAAAAAAGGTGCTTTTGAGGATAGAGTCCGCAGGAAAGCAAGAGAGGGCCAAATTGTGTGGGGCATTTGAAGGGGTTCCAGGAGGCAGTGAGGACCAGCATCACTTTTCCCCGCTGGCACCTTTGCTGAGGCAGCAAAAGCTGGACGTTTGTCTTTTTTTGCTCAAAACAGCTGCGAAAGTGATAAAAGTTGCTTTTGAGGCTAGAGTGCGCAGGAAAGCAGAGAGGGCCAAATTGTCTGGGGCATTTGAAGGGGTTCCAGGAGGCAGTGAGGACCAGCATCACTTTTCCCCGCTGGCACCTTTGCTGTGGCAGCAAAAGCTGGACGTTTGTCTTTTTTTGCTCCAAACAGCGGCGAAAGTGAAAAAAGGTGCTTTTGAGGACAGAGTCCGCAGGAAAGCAAGAGAGGGCCAAATTGTGTGGGGCATTTGAAGGGGTTCCAGGAGGCAGTGAGGACCAGCATCACTTTTCCCGCTGGCACCTTTGCTGTGGCAGCAAAAGCTGGACGTTTGTCTTTTTGGCTCCAAACAGCGGCGAAAGTGAAAAAAGGTGCTTTTGAGGCTAGAGTCTGCAGGAAAGCAGAGAGGGCCAAATTGTGTGGGGCATTTGAAGGGGTTCCAGGAGGCAGTGAGGACCAGCATCACTTTTCCCCGCTGGCACCTTTGCTGTGGCAGCAAAAGCTGGACGTTTGTCTTTTTGGCTCCAAACAGCGGCGAAAGTGAAAAAAGGTGCTTTTGAGGCTAGAGTGCGCAGGAAAGCAGAGAGGGCCAAATTGTGTGGGGCATTTGAAGGGGTTCCAGGAGGCAGTGAAGACCAGCATCACTTTTCCCCTCTGGCACCTTTGCTGTGGCAGCAAAAGCTGGACGTTTGTCTTTTTGGCTCCAAACAGCGGCGAAAGTGAAAAAAGGTGCTTTTGAGGCTAGAGTGCGCAGGAAAGCAGAGAGGGCCAAATTGTGTGGGGCATTTGAAGGGGTTCCAGGAGGCAGTGAGGACCAGCATCACTTTTCCCCGCTGGCACCTTTGCTGTGGCAGCAAAAGCTCGACGTTTGTCTTTTTTGCTCCAAACAGCGGCGAAAGTGAAAAAAGGTGCTTTTGAGGCTAGAGTGCGCAGGAAAGCAGAGAGGGCCAAATTGTGTGGGGCATTTGAAGGGGTTCCAGGAGGCAGTGAGGACCAGCATCACTTTTCCCCGCTGGCACCTTTGCTGTGGCAGCAAAAGCTGGACGTTTGTCTTTTTTTGCTCAAAACAGCGGCGAAAGTGAAAAAAGGTGCTTTTGAGGATAGAGTCCGCAGGAAAGCAAAGAGAGGGCCAAATTGTGTGGGGCATTTGAAGGGGTTCCAGGAGGCAGTGAGGACCAGCATCACTTTTCCCCGCTGGCACCTTTGCTGTGGCAGCAAAAGCTGGACGTTTGTCTTTTTTGCTCCGAACAGAGGCGAAAGTGAAAAAAGGTGCTTTTGAGGCTAGAGTCTGCAGGAAAGCAGAGAGGGCCAAATTGTGTGGGGCATTTGAAGGGGTTCCAGGAGGCAGTGAGGACCAGCATCACTTTTCCCCGCTGGCACCTTTGCTGTGGCAGCAAAAGCTGGACGTTTGTCTTTTTGGCTCCAAAGAGCGGCGAAAGTGAAAAAAGGTGCTTTTGAGGCTAGAGTGCGCAGGAAAGCAGAGAGGGCCAAATTGTGTGGGGCATTTGAAGGGGTTCCAGGAGGCAGTGAGGACCAGCATCACTTTTCCCCGCTGGCACCTTTGCTGTGGCAGCAAAAGCTGGACGTTTGTCTTTTTTTGCTCCAAACAGCGGCGAAAGTGAAAAAAGGTGCTTTTGAGGATAGAGTCCGCAGGAAAGCAAGAGAGGGCCAAATTGTGTGGGGCATTTGAAGGGTTCCAGGAGGCAGTGAGGACCAGCATCACTTTTCCCCGCTGGCACCTTTGCTGTGGCAGCAAAAGCTGGACGTTTGTCTTTTTTGCTCCGAACAGAGGCGAAAGTGAAAAAAGGTGCTTTTGAGGCTAGAGTCTGCAGGAAAGCAGAGAGGGCCAAATTGTGTGGGGCATTTGAAGGGGTTCCAGGAGGCAGTGAGGACCAGCATCACTTTTCCCCGCTGGCACCTTTGCTGTGGCAGCAAAAGCTGGACGTTTGTCTTTTTGGCTCCAAACAGCGGCGAAAGTGAAAAAAGGTGCTTTTGAGGCTAGAGTCTGCAGGAAAGCAGAGAGGGCCAAATTGTGTGGGGCATTTGAAGGGGTTCCAGGAGGCAGTGAGGACCAGCATCACTTTTCCCCGCTGGCACCTTTGCTGTGGCAGCAAAAGCTGGACGTTTGTCTTTTTTTGCTCAAAACAGCGTCGAAAGTGAAAAAAGGTGCTTTTGAGGATAGAGTGCGCAGGAAAGCAGAGAGGGCCAAATTGTGTGGGGCATTTGAAGGGGTTCCAGGAGGCAGTGAGGACCAGCATCACTTTTCCCCTCTGGCACCTTTGCTGTGGCAGCAAAAGCTGGACGTTTGTCTTTTTGGCTCCAAACAGCGGCGAAAGTGAAAAAAGGTGCTTTTGAGGCTAGAGTGCGCAGGAAAGCAGAGAGGGCCAAATTGTGTGGGGCATTTGAAGGGGTTCCAGGAGGCAGTGAGGACCAGCATCACTTTTCCCCGCTGGCACCTTTGCTGTGGCAGCAAAAGCTCGACGTTTGTCTTTTTTGCTCCAAACAGCAGCGAAAGTGAAAAAAGGTGCTTTTTGAGGCTAGAGTGCGCAGGAAAGCAGAGAGGGCCAAATTGTCTGGGGCATTTGAAGGGGTTCCAGGAGGCAGTGAGGACCAGCATCACTTTTCCCCGCTGGCACCTTTGCTGTGGCAGCAAAAGCTGGACGTTTGTCTTTTTTGCTCCAAACAGCGGCGAAAGTGAAAAAAGGTGCTTTTGAGGCTAGAGTGCGCAGGAAAGCAGAGAGGGCCAAATTGTCTGGGGCATTTGAAGGGGTTCCAGGAGGCAGTGAGGACCAGCATCACTTTTCCCCGCTGGCACCTTTGCTGTGGCAGCAAAAGCTCGACGTTTGTCTTTTTTGCTCCAAACAGCGGTGAAAGTGAAAAAAGGTGCTTTTGAGGCTAGAGTGCGCAGGAAAGCAGAGAGGGCCAAATTGTCTGGGGCATTTGAAGGGGTTCCAGGAGGCAGTGAGGACCAGCATCACTTTTCCCCGCTGGCACCTTTGCTGTGGCAGCAAAAGCTGGACGTTTGTCTTTTTTTGCTCCAAACAGCAGCGAAAGTGAAAAAAGGTGCTTTTGAGGCTAGAGTGCGCAGGAAAGCAGAGAGGGCCAAATTGTGTGGGGCATTTGAAGGGGTTCCAGGAGGCAGTGAGGACCAGCATCACTTTTCCCCGCTGGCACCTTTGCTGTGGCAGCAAAAGCTGGACGTTTGTCTTTTTTTGCTCAAAACAGCGGTGAAATTAAAAAAAAGATGCTTTAGAGCATAGAGTCCGCAGGAAAGCAGAGAGGGCCAAATTGTGTGGGGCATTTGAAGGGGTTCCAGGAGGCAGTGAGGACCAGCATCACTTTTCCCCGCTGGCACCTTTGCTGTGGCAGCAAAAGCTGGACGTTTGTCTTTTTTGCTCCAAACAGCGGCGAAAGTGAAAAAAGGTGCTTTTGAGGCTAGAGTGCGCAGGAAAGCAGAGAGGGCCAAATTGTGTGGGGCATTTGAAGGGGTTCCAGGAGGCAGTGAGGACCAGCATCACTTTTCCCCGCTGGCACCTTTGCTGTGGCAGCAAAAGCTGGACGTTTGTCTTTTTGGCTCCAAACAGCGGCGAAAGTGAAAAAAGGTGCTTTTGAGGCTAGAGTGCGCAGGAAAGCAGAGAGGGCCAAATTGTGTGGGGCATTTGAAGGGGATCCAGGAGGCAGTGAGGACCAGCATCACTTTTCCCCGCTGGCACCTTTGCTGTGGCAGCAAAAGCTGGACGTTTGTCTTTTTGGCTCCAAAGAGCGGCGAAAGTGAAAAAAGGTGCTTTTGAGGCTAGAGTGCGCAGGAAAGCAGAGAGGGCCAAATTGTGTGGGGCATTTGAAGGGGTTCCAGGAGGCAGTGAGGACCAGCATCACTTTTCCCCGCTGGCACCTTTGCTGTGGCAGCAAAAGCTGGACGTTTGTCTTTTTTGCTCCAAACAGCGGCGAAAGTGAAAAAAGGTGCTTTTGAGGCTAGAGTGCGCAGGAAAGCAGAGAGGGCCAAATTGTGTGGGGCATTTGAAGGGGTTCCAGGAGGCAGTGAGGACCAGCATCACTTTTCCCCGCTGGCACCTTTGCTGTGGCAGCAAAAGCTCGACGTTTGTCTTTTTTGCTCCAAACAGCGGCGAAAGTGAAAAAAGGTGCTTTTGAGGCTAGAGTGCGCAGGAAAGCAGAGAGGGCCAAATTGTGTGGGGCATTTGAAGGGGTTCCAGGAGGCAGTGAGGACCAGCATCACTTTTCCCCGCTGGCACCTTTGCTGTGGCAGCAAAAGCTAGACATTTGTCTTTTTTTGCTCCAAACAGCAGCGAAAGTGAAAAAAGGTGCTTTTGAGGCTAGAGTGCGCAGGAAAGCAGAGAGGGCCAAATTGTGTGGGGCATTTGAAGGGGTTCCAGGAGGCAGTGAGGACCAGCATCACTTTTCCCCGCTGGCACCTTTGCTGTGGCAGCAAAAGCTGGACGTTTGTCTTTTTGGCTCCAAACAGCGGCGAAAGTGAAAAAAGGTGCTTTTGAGGCTAGAGTCCGCAGGAAAGCAGAGAGGGCCAAATTGTGTGGGGCATTTGAAGGGGTTCCAGGAGGCAGTGAGGACCAGCATCACTTTTCCCCGCTGGCACCTTTGCTGTGGCAGCAAAAGCTGGACGTTTGTCTTTTTTTGCTCCAAACAGCGGCGAAAGTGAAAAAAGGTGCTTTTGAGGATAGAGTCCGCAGGAAAGCAAGAGAGGGCCAAATTGTGTGGGGCATTTGAAGGGGTTCCAGGAGGCAGTGAGGACCAGCATCACTTTTCCCCGCTGGCACCTTTGCTGTGGCAGCAAAAGCTGGACGTTTGTCTTTTTTGCTCCAAAACAGCGGCGAAAGTGAAAAAAGGTGCTTTTGAGGCTAGAGTGCGCAGGAAAGCAGAGAGGGCCAAATTGTGTGGGGCATTTGAAGGGGTTCCAGGAGGCAGTGAGGACCAGCATCACTTTTCCCCGCTGGCACCTTTGCTGTGGCAGCAAAAGCTCGACGTTTGTCTTTTTGGCTCCAAACAGCGGCGAAAGTGAAAAAAGGTGCTTTTGAGGATAGAGTGCGCAGGAAAGCAGAGAGGGCCAAATTGTGTGGGGCATTTGAAGGGGTTCCAGGAGGCAGTGAGGACCAGCATCACTTTTCCCCGCTGGCACCTTTGCTGTGGCAGCAAAAGCTGGACGTTTGTCTTTTTTGCTCCAAACAGCGGCGAAATTGAAAAAAGGTGCTTTTGAGGCTAGAGTCTGCAGGAAAGCAGAGAGGGCCAAATTGTGTGGGGCATTTGAAGGGGTTCCAGGAGGCAGTGAGGACCAGCATCACTTTTCCCCTCTGGCACTTTTGCTGTGGCAGCAAAAGCTGGACGTTTGTCTTTTTTTGCTCCAAACAGCGGCGAAAGTGAAAAAAGGTGCTTTTGAGGCTAGAGTGCGCAGGAAAGCAGAGAGGGCCAAATTGTGTGGGGCATTTGAAGGGGTTCCAGGAGGCAGTGAGGACCAGCATCACTTTTCCCCGCTGGCACCTTTGCTGTGGCAGCAAAAGCTGGACGTTTGTCTTTTTGGCTAGAAACAGCACCGAAAGTGAAAAAAGGTGCTTTTGAGGATAGAGTCTGCAGGAAAGCAGAGAGGGCCAAATTGTGTGGGGCATTTGAAGGGGTTCCAGGAGGCAGTGAGGACCAGCATCACTTTTCCCCGCTGGCACCTTTGCTGTGGCAGCAAAAGCTGGACGTTTGTCTTTTTTTGCTCCAAACACCGGCGAAAGTGAAAAAAGGTGCTTTTGAGGCTAGAGTGCGCAGGAAAGCAGAGAGGGCCAAATTGTGTGGGGCATTTGAAGGGGTTCCAGGAGGCTGTGAGAACCAGCATCACTTTTCCCCGCTGGCACCTTTGCTGAGGCAGCAAAGCTGGACGTTTGTCATTTTTTGCTCAAAACAGCGGCGAAAGTGAAAAAAGGTGCTTTTGAGGATAGAGTCCGCAGGAAAGCAAGAGGGCCAAATTGTGTGGGGCATTTGAAGGGGTTCCAGGAGGGCAGTGAGGACCAGCATCACTTTTCCCCGCTGGCACCTTTGCTGTGGCAGCAAAAGCTGGACGTTTGTCTTTTTTGCTCCAAACAGCGGCGAAAGTGAAAAAAGGTGCTTTTGAGGCTAGAGTCTGCAGGAAAGCAGAGAGGGCCAAATTGTGTGGGGCATTTGAAGGGGTTCCAGGAGGCAGTGAGGACCAGCATCACTTTTCCCCTCTGGCACTTTTGCTGTGGCAGCAAAAGCTGGACGTTTGTCTTTTTTTGCTCAAAACAGCGGCGAAAGTGAAAATAGGTGCTTTTGAGCATAGAGTGCGCAGGAAAGCAGAGAGGGCCAAATTGTGTGGGGCATTTGAAGGGGTTCCAGGAGGCAGTGAGGACCAGCATCACTTTTCCCCGCTGGCACCTTTGCTGTGGCAGCAAAAGCTGGACGTTTGTCTTTTTGGCTAGAAACAGCACCGAAAGTGAAAAAAGGTGCTTTTGAGGATAGAGTCTGCAGGAAAGCAGAGAGGGCCAAATTGTGTGGGGCATTTGAAGGGGTTCCAGGAGGCAGTGAGGACCAGCATCACTTTTCCCCGCTGGCACCTTTGCTGTGGCAGCAAAAGCTGGACGTTTGTCTTTTTTTGCTCAAAACACCGGCGAAAGTGAAAAAAGGTGCTTTTGAGGCTAGAGTGCGCAGGAAAGCAGAGAGGGCCAAATTGTGTGGGGCATTTGAAGGGGTTCCAGGAGGCAGTGAGAACCAGCATCACTTTTCCCCGCTGGCACCTTTGCTGAGGCAGCAAAAGCTGGACGTTTGTCATTTTTTGCTCAAAACAGCGGCGAAAGTGAAAAAAGGTGCTTTTGAGGATAGAGTCCGCAGGAAAGCAAGAGGGCCAAATTGTGTGGGGCATTTGAAGGGGTTCCAGGAGGCAGTGAGGACCAGCATCACTTTTCCCCGCTGGCACCTTTGCTGTGGCAGCAAAAGCTGGACGTTTGTCTTTTTTGCTCCGAACAGCTGCGAAAGTGAAAAAACGTGCTTTTGAAGATAGAGTCTGCAGGAAAGCAGAGAGGGCCAAATTGTGTGGGGCATTTGAAGGGGTTCCAGGAGGCAGTGAGGACCAGCATCACTTTTCCCCGCTGGCACCTTTGCTGTGGCAGCAAAAGCTGGACGTTTGTCTTTTTGGCTCCAAACAGCGGCGAAAGTGAAAAAAGGTGCTTTTGAGGCTAGAGTGCGCAGGAAAGCAGAGAGGGCCAAATTGTGTGGGGCATTTGAAGGGGTTCCAGGAGGCAGTGAGGACCAGCATCACTTTTCCCCGCTGGCACCTTTGCTGTGGCAGCAAAAGCTGGACGTTTGTCTTTTTGGCTCCAAACAGCGGCGAAAGTGAAAAAAGGTGCTTTTGAGGCTAGAGTGCGCAGGAAAGCAGAGAGGGCCAAATTGTGTGGGGCATTTGAAGGGGTTCCAGGAGGCAGTGAGGACCAGCATCACTTTTCCCCGCTGGCACCTTTGCTGTGGCAGCAAAAGCTCGACGTTTGTCTTTTTTGCTCCAAACAGCGGCGAAAGTGAAAAAAGGTGCTTTTGAGGCTAGAGTGCGCAGGAAAGCAGAGAGGGCCAAATTGTGTGGGGCATTTGAAGGGGTTCCAGGAGGCAGTGAGGACCAGCATCACTTTTCCCCGCTGGCACCTTTGCTGTGGCAGCAAAAGCTGGACGTTTGTCTTTTTGGCTAGAAACAGCGGCGAAAGTGAAAAAAGGTGCTTTTGAGGATAGAGTGCGCAGGAAAGCAGAGAGGGCCAAATTGTGTGGGGCATTTGAAGGGGTTCCAGGAGGCAGTGAGGACCAGCATCACTTTTCCCCGCTGGCACCTTTGCTGTGGCAGCAAAAGCTGGACGTTTGTCTTTTTTGGCTCCAAACAGCGGCGAAAGTGAAAAAAGGTGCTTTTGAGGCTAGAGTGCGCAGGAAAGCAGAGAGGGCCAAATTGTGTGGGGCATTTGAAGGGGATCCAGGAGGCAGTGAGGACCAGCATCACTTTTCCCCGCTGGCACCTTTGCTGTGGCAGCAAAAGCTGGACGTTTGTCTTTTTTGCTCCAAACAGCGGCGAAAGTGAAAAAAGGTGCTTTTGAGGCTAGAGTCCGCAGGAAAGCAGAGAGGGCCAAATTGTGTGGGGCATTTGAAGGGGTTCCAGGAGGCAGTGAGGACCAGCATCACTTTTCCCCGCTGGCACCTTTGCTGTGGCAGCAAAAGCTGGACGTTTGTCTTTTTTGCTCCAAACAGCGGCGAAAGTGAAAAAAGGTGCTTTTGAGGCTAGAGTGCGCAGGAAAGCAGAGAGGGCCAAATTGTGTGGGGCATTTGAAGGGGTTCCAGGAGGCAGTGAGGACCAGCATCACTTTTCCCCGCTGGCACCTTTGCTGTGGCAGCAAAAGCTGGACGTTTGTCTTTTTTTGCTCCAAACAGCGGCGAAAGTGAAAAAAGGTGCTTTTGAGGCTAGAGTGCGCAGGAAAGCAGAGAGGGCCAAATTGTGTGGGGCATTTGAAGGGGTTCCAGGAGGCAGTGAGGACCAACATCACTTTTCCCCGCTGGCACCTTTGCTGAGGCAGCAAAAGCTGGACGTTTGTCTTTTTTTGCTCAAAACAGCTGCGAAAGTGAAAAAAGGTGCTTTTGAGGATAGAGTCCGCAGGAAAGCAAGAGAGGGCCAAATTGTGTGGGGCATTTGAAGGGGTTCCAGGAGGCAGTGAGGACCAGCATCACTTTTCCCCGCTGGCACCTTTGCTGTGGCAGCAAAAGCTGGACGTTTGTCTTTTTTGCTCCGAACAGAGGCGAAAGTGAAAAAAGGTGCTTTTGAGGATAGAGTCTGCAGGAAAGCAGAGAGGGCCAAATTGTGTGGGGCATTTGAAGGGGTTCCAGGAGGCAGTGAGGACCAGCATCACTTTTCCCCGCTGGCACCTTTGCTGTGGCAGCAAAAGCTGGACGTTTGTCTTTTTGGCTCCAAACAGCGGCGAAAGTGAAAAAAGGTGCTTTTGAGGACAGAGTGCGCAGGAAAGCAAGAGAGGGCCAAATTGTGTGGGGCATTTGAAGGGGTTCCAGGAGGCAGTGAGGACCAGCATCACTTTTCCCCGCTGGCACCTTTGCTGAGGCAGCAAAAGCTGGACGTTTGTCTTTTTTTGCTCAAAACAGCTGCGAAAGTGATAAAAGTTGCTTTTGAGGCTAGAGTGCGCAGGAAAGCAGAGAGGGCCAAATTGTCTGGGGCATTTGAAGGGGTTCCAGGAGGCAGTGAGGACCAGCATCACTTTTCCCCGCTGGCACCTTTGCTGTGGCAGCAAAAGCTGGACGTTTGTCTTTTTTTGCTCCAAACAGCGGCGAAAGTGAAAAAAGGTGCTTTTGAGGACAGAGTCCGCAGGAAAGCAAGAGAGGGCCAAATTGTGTGGGGCATTTGAAGGGGTTCCAGGAGGCAGTGAGGACCAGCATCACTTTTCCCCGCTGGCACCTTTGCTGTGGCAGCAAAAGCTGGACGTTTGTCTTTTTGGCTCCAAACAGCGGCGAAAGTGAAAAAAGGTGCTTTTGAGGCTAGAGTCTGCAGGAAAGCAGAGAGGGCCAAATTGTGTGGGGCATTTGAAGGGGTTCCAGGAGGCAGTGAGGACCAGCATCACTTTTCCCCGCTGGCACCTTTGCTGTGGCAGCAAAAGCTGGACGTTTGTCTTTTTGGCTCCAAACAGCGGCGAAAGTGAAAAAAGGTGCTTTTGAGGCTAGAGTGCGCAGGAAAGCAGAGAGGGCCAAATTGTCTGGGGCATTTGAAGGGGTTCCAGGAGGCAGTGAAGACCAGCATCACTTTTCCCCTCTGGCACCTTTGCTGTGGCAGCAAAAGCTGGACGTTTGTCTTTTTGGCTCCAAACAGCGGCGAAAGTGAAAAAAGGTGCTTTTGAGGCTAGAGTGCGCAGGAAAGCAGAGAGGGCCAAATTGTGTGGGGCATTTGAAGGGGTTCCAGGAGGCAGTGAGGACCAGCATCACTTTTCCCCGCTGGCACCTTTGCTGTGGCAGCAAAAGCTGGACGTTTGTCTTTTTTTGCTCAAAACAGCGGTGAAATTAAAAAAAAGATGCTTTAGAGCATAGAGTCCGCAGGAAAGCAGAGAGGGCCAAATTGTGTGGGGCATTTGAAGGGGTTCCAGGAGGCAGTGAGGACCAGCATCACTTTTCCCCGCTGGCACCTTTGCTGTGGCAGCAAAAGCTGGACGTTTGTCTTTTTTGCTCCAAACAGCGGCGAAAGTGAAAAAAGGTGCTTTTGAGGCTAGAGTGCGCAGGAAAGCAGAGAGGGCCAAATTGTGTGGGGCATTTGAAGGGGTTCCAGGAGGCAGTGAGGACCAGCATCACTTTTCCCCGCTGGCACCTTTGCTGTGGCAGCAAAAGCTGGACGTTTGTCTTTTTGGCTCCAAACAGCGGCGAAAGTGAAAAAAGGTGCTTTTGAGGCTAGAGTGCGCAGGAAAGCAGAGAGGGCCAAATTGTGTGGGGCATTTGAAGGGGATCCAGGAGGCAGTGAGGACCAGCATCACTTTTCCCCGCTGGCACCTTTGCTGTGGCAGCAAAAGCTGGACGTTTGTCTTTTTGGCTCCAAAGAGCGGCGAAAGTGAAAAAAGGTGCTTTTGAGGCTAGAGTGCGCAGGAAAGCAGAGAGGGCCAAATTGTGTGGGGCATTTGAAGGGGTTCCAGGAGGCAGTGAGGACCAGCATCACTTTTCCCCGCTGGCACCTTTGCTGTGGCAGCAAAAGCTGGACGTTTGTCTTTTTTGCTCCAAACAGCGGCGAAAGTGAAAAAAGGTGCTTTTGAGGCTAGAGTGCGCAGGAAAGCAGAGAGGGCCAAATTGTGTGGGGCATTTGAAGGGGTTCCAGGAGGCAGTGAGGACCAGCATCACTTTTCCCCGCTGGCACCTTTGCTGTGGCAGCAAAAGCTCGACGTTTGTCTTTTTTGCTCCAAACAGCGGCGAAAGTGAAAAAAGGTGCTTTTGAGGCTAGAGTGCGCAGGAAAGCAGAGAGGGCCAAATTGTGTGGGGCATTTGAAGGGGTTCCAGGAGGCAGTGAGGACCAGCATCACTTTTCCCCGCTGGCACCTTTGCTGTGGCAGCAAAAGCTAGACATTTGTCTTTTTTTGCTCCAAACAGCAGCGAAAGTGAAAAAAGGTGCTTTTGAGGCTAGAGTGCGCAGGAAAGCAGAGAGGGCCAAATTGTGTGGGGCATTTGAAGGGGTTCCAGGAGGCAGTGAGGACCAGCATCACTTTTCCCCGCTGGCACCTTTGCTGTGGCAGCAAAAGCTGGACGTTTGTCTTTTTGGCTCCAAACAGCGGCGAAAGTGAAAAAAGGTGCTTTTGAGGCTAGAGTCCGCAGGAAAGCAGAGAGGGCCAAATTGTGTGGGGCATTTGAAGGGGTTCCAGGAGGCAGTGAGGACCAGCATCACTTTTCCCCGCTGGCACCTTTGCTGTGGCAGCAAAAGCTGGACGTTTGTCTTTTTTTGCTCCAAACAGCGGCGAAAGTGAAAAAAGGTGCTTTTGAGGATAGAGTCCGCAGGAAAGCAAGAGAGGGCCAAATTGTGTGGGGCATTTGAAGGGGTTCCAGGAGGCAGTGAGGACCAGCATCACTTTTCCCCGCTGGCACCTTTGCTGTGGCAGCAAAAGCTGGACGTTTGTCTTTTTTGCTCCAAACAGCGGCGAAAGTGAAAAAAGGTGCTTTTGAGGCTAGAGTGCGCAGGAAAGCAGAGAGGGCCAAATTGTGTGGGGCATTTGAAGGGGTTCCAGGAGGCAGTGAGGACCAGCATCACTTTTCCCCGCTGGCACCTTTGCTGTGGCAGCAAAAGCTCGACGTTTGTCTTTTTGGCTCCAAACAGCGGCGAAAGTGAAAAAAGGTGCTTTTGAGGATAGAGTGCGCAGGAAAGCAGAGAGGGCCAAATTGTGTGGGGCATTTGAAGGGGTTCCAGGAGGCAGTGAGGACCAGCATCACTTTTCCCCGCTGGCACCTTTGCTGTGGCAGCAAAAGCTGGACGTTTGTCTTTTTTGCTCCAAACAGCGGCGAAATTGAAAAAAGGTGCTTTTGAGGCTAGAGTCTGCAGGAAAGCAGAGAGGGCCAAATTGTGTGGGGCATTTGAAGGGGTTCCAGGAGGCAGTGAGGACCAGCATCACTTTTCCCCTCTGGCACTTTTGCTGTGGCAGCAAAAGCTGGACGTTTGTCTTTTTTTGCTCCAAACAGCGGCGAAAGTGAAAAAAGGTGCTTTTGAGGCTAGAGTGCGCAGGAAAGCAGAGAGGGCCAAATTGTGTGGGGCATTTGAAGGGGTTCCAGGAGGCAGTGAGGACCAGCATCACTTTTCCCCGCTGGCACCTTTGCTGTGGCAGCAAAAGCTGGACGTTTGTCTTTTTGGCTAGAAACAGCACCGAAAGTGAAAAAAGGTGCTTTTGAGGATAGAGTCTGCAGGAAAGCAGAGAGGGCCAAATTGTGTGGGGCATTTGAAGGGGTTCCAGGAGGCAGTGAGGACCAGCATCACTTTTCCCCGCTGGCACCTTTGCTGTGGCAGCAAAAGCTGGACGTTTGTCTTTTTTTGCTCCAAACACCGGCGAAAGTGAAAAAAGGTGCTTTTGAGGCTAGAGTGCGCAGGAAAGCAGAGAGGGCCAAATTGTGTGGGGCATTTGAAGGGGTTCCAGGAGGCTGTGAGAACCAGCATCACTTTTCCCCGCTGGCACCTTTGCTGAGGCAGCAAAAGCTGGACGTTTGTCATTTTTTGCTCAAAACAGCGGCGAAAGTGAAAAAAGGTGCTTTTGAGGATAGAGTCCGCAGGAAAGCAAGAGGGCCAAATTGTGTGGGGCATTTGAAGGGGTTCCAGGAGGCAGTGAGGACCAGCATCACTTTTCCCCGCTGGCACCTTTGCTGTGGCAGCAAAAGCTGGACGTTTGTCTTTTTTGCTCCAAACAGCGGCGAAAGTGAAAAAAGGTGCTTTTGAGGCTAGAGTCTGCAGGAAAGCAGAGAGGGCCAAATTGTGTGGGGCATTTGAAGGGGTTCCAGGAGGCAGTGAGGACCAGCATCACTTTTCCCCTCTGGCACTTTTGCTGTGGCAGCAAAAGCTGGACGTTTGTCTTTTTTTGCTCAAAACAGCGGCGAAAGTGAAAATAGGTGCTTTTGAGCATAGAGTGCGCAGGAAAGCAGAGAGGGCCAAATTGTGTGGGGCATTTGAAGGGGTTCCAGGAGGCAGTGAGGACCAGCATCACTTTTCCCCGCTGGCACCTTTGCTGTGGCAGCAAAAGCTGGACGTTTGTCTTTTTGGCTAGAAACAGCACCGAAAGTGAAAAAAGGTGCTTTTGAGGATAGAGTCTGCAGGAAAGCAGAGAGGGCCAAATTGTGTGGGGCATTTGAAGGGGTTCCAGGAGGCAGTGAGGACCAGCATCACTTTTCCCCGCTGGCACCTTTGCTGTGGCAGCAAAAGCTGGACGTTTGTCTTTTTTTGCTCAAAACACCGGCGAAAGTGAAAAAAGGTGCTTTTGAGGCTAGAGTGCGCAGGAAAGCAGAGAGGGCCAAATTGTGTGGGGCATTTGAAGGGGTTCCAGGAGGCAGTGAGAACCAGCATCACTTTTCCCCGCTGGCACCTTTGCTGAGGCAGCAAAAGCTGGACGTTTGTCATTTTTTGCTCAAAACAGCGGCGAAAGTGAAAAAAGGTGCTTTTGAGGATAGAGTCCGCAGGAAAGCAAGAGGGCCAAATTGTGTGGGGCATTTGAAGGGGTTCCAGGAGGCAGTGAGGACCAGCATCACTTTTCCCCGCTGGCACCTTTGCTGTGGCAGCAAAAGCTGGACGTTTGTCTTTTTTGCTCCGAACAGCTGCGAAAGTGAAAAAACGTGCTTTTGAAGATAGAGTCTGCAGGAAAGCAGAGAGGGCCAAATTGTGTGGGGCATTTGAAGGGGTTCCAGGAGGCAGTGAGGACCAGCATCACTTTTCCCCGCTGGCACCTTTGCTGTGGCAGCAAAAGCTGGACGTTTGTCTTTTTGGCTCCAAACAGCGGCGAAAGTGAAAAAAGGTGCTTTTGAGGCTAGAGTGCGCAGGAAAGCAGAGAGGGCCAAATTGTGTGGGGCATTTGAAGGGGTTCCAGGAGGCAGTGAGGACCAGCATCACTTTTCCCCGCTGGCACCTTTGCTGTGGCAGCAAAAGCTGGACGTTTGTCTTTTTGGCTCCAAACAGCGGCGAAAGTGAAAAAAGGTGCTTTTGAGGCTAGAGTGCGCAGGAAAGCAGAGAGGGCCAAATTGTGTGGGGCATTTGAAGGGGTTCCAGGAGGCAGTGAGGACCAGCATCACTTTTCCCCGCTGGCACCTTTGCTGTGGCAGCAAAAGCTCGACGTTTGTCTTTTTTGCTCCAAACAGCGGCGAAAGTGAAAAAAGGTGCTTTTGAGGCTAGAGTGCGCAGGAAAGCAGAGAGGGCCAAATTGTGTGGGGCATTTGAAGGGGTTCCAGGAGGCAGTGAGGACCAGCATCACTTTTCCCCGCTGGCACCTTTGCTGTGGCAGCAAAAGCTGGACGTTTGTCTTTTTGGCTAGAAACAGCGGCGAAAGTGAAAAAAGGTGCTTTTGAGGATAGAGTGCGCAGGAAAGCAGAGAGGGCCAAATTGTGTGGGGCATTTGAAGGGGTTCCAGGAGGCAGTGAGGACCAGCATCACTTTTCCCCGCTGGCACCTTTGCTGTGGCAGCAAAAGCTGGACGTTTGTCTTTTTGGCTCCAAACAGCGGCGAAAGTGAAAAAAGGTGCTTTTGAGGCTAGAGTGCGCAGGAAAGCAGAGAGGGCCAAATTGTGTGGGGCATTTGAAGGGGATCCAGGAGGCAGTGAGGACCAGCATCACTTTTCCCCGCTGGCACCTTTGCTGTGGCAGCAAAAGCTGGACGTTTGTCTTTTTTGCTCCAAACAGCGGCGAAAGTGAAAAAAGGTGCTTTTGAGGCTAGAGTCCGCAGGAAAGCAGAGAGGGCCAAATTGTGTGGGGCATTTGAAGGGGTTCCAGGAGGCAGTGAGGACCAGCATCACTTTTCCCCGCTGGCACCTTTGCTGTGGCAGCAAAAGCTGGACGTTTGTCTTTTTTGCTCCAAACAGCGGCGAAAGTGAAAAAAGGTGCTTTTGAGGCTAGAGTGCGCAGGAAAGCAGAGAGGGCCAAATTGTGTGGGGCATTTGAAGGGGTTCCAGGAGGCAGTGAGGACCAGCATCACTTTTCCCCGCTGGCACCTTTGCTGTGGCAGCAAAAGCTGGACGTTTGTCTTTTTTTGCTCAAAACACCGGCGAAAGTGAAAAAAGGTGCTTTTGAGGCTAGAGTGCGCAGGAAAGCAGAGAGGGCCAAATTGTGTGGGGCATTTGAAGGGGTTCCAGGAGGCAGTGAGGACCAACATCACTTTTCCCCGCTGGCACCTTTGCTGAGGCAGCAAAAGCTGGACGTTTGTCTTTTTTTGCTCAAAACAGCTGCGAAAGTGAAAAAAGGTGCTTTTGAGGATAGAGTCCGCAGGAAAGCAAGAGAGGGCCAAATTGTGTGGGGCATTTGAAGGGGTTCCAGGAGGCAGTGAGGACCAGCATCACTTTTCCCCGCTGGCACCTTTGCTGTGGCAGCAAAAGCTGGACGTTTGTCTTTTTTGCTCCGAACAGAGGCGAAAGTGAAAAAAGGTGCTTTTGAGGATAGAGTCTGCAGGAAAGCAGAGAGGGCCAAATTGTGTGGGGCATTTGAAGGGGTTCCAGGAGGCAGTGAGGACCAGCATCACTTTTCCCCGCTGGCACCTTTGCTGTGGCAGCAAAAGCTGGACGTTTGTCTTTTTGGCTCCAAACAGCGGCGAAAGTGAAAAAAGGTGCTTTTGAGGATAGAGTCCGCAGGAAAGCAAGAGAGGGCCAAATTGTGTGGGGCATTTGAAGGGGTTCCAGGAGGCAGTGAGGACCAGCATCACTTTTCCCCGCTGGCACCTTTGCTGAGGCAGCAAAAGCTGGACGTTTGTCTTTTTTTG
Source organism: Vanellus vanellus (assembly GCF_965231255.1). Taxonomy (NCBI): domain Eukaryota; kingdom Metazoa; phylum Chordata; class Aves; order Charadriiformes; family Charadriidae; genus Vanellus; species Vanellus vanellus. Next base: position 49,593,122 of record NC_138906.1, on the reverse strand, counting down.
CTCAAAACAGCTGCGAAAGTGATAAAAGTTGCTTTTGAGGCTAGAGTGCGCAGGAAAGCAGAGAGGGCCAAATTGTCTGGGGCATTTGAAGGGGTTCCAGGAGGCAGTGAGGACCAGCATCACTTTTCCCCGCTGGCACCTTTGCTGTGGCAGCAAAAGCTGGACGTTTGTCTTTTTTTGCTCCAAACAGCGGCGAAAGTGAAAAAAGGTGCTTTTGAGGACAGAGTCCGCAGGAAAGCAAGAGAGGGCCAAATTGTGTGGGGCATTTGAAGGGGTTCCAGGAGGCAGTGAGGACCAGCATCACTTTTCCCCGCTGGCACCTTTGCTGTGGCAGCAAAAGCTGGACGTTTGTCTTTTTGGCTCCAAACAGCGGCGAAAGTGAAAAAAGGTGCTTTTGAGGCTAGAGTCTGCAGGAAAGCAGAGAGGGCCAAATTGTGTGGGGCATTTGAAGGGGTTCCAGGAGGCAGTGAGGACCAGCATCACTTTTCCCCGCTGGCACCTTTGCTGTGGCAGCAAAAGCTGGACGTTTGTCTTTTTGGCTCCAAACAGCGGCGAAAGTGAAAAAAGGTGCTTTTGAGGCTAGAGTGCGCAGGAAAGCAGAGAGGGCCAAATTGTGTGGGGCATTTGAAGGGGTTCCAGGAGGCAGTGAAGACCAGCATCACTTTTCCCCTCTGGCACCTTTGCTGTGGCAGCAAAAGCTGGACGTTTGTCTTTTTGGCTCCAAACAGCGGCGAAAGTGAAAAAAGGTGCTTTTGAGGCTAGAGTGCGCAGGAAAGCAGAGAGGGCCAAATTGTGTGGGGCATTTGAAGGGGTTCCAGGAGGCAGTGAGGACCAGCATCACTTTTCCCCGCTGGCACCTTTGCTGTGGCAGCAAAAGCTCGACGTTTGTCTTTTTTGCTCCAAACAGCGGCGAAAGTGAAAAAAGGTGCTTTTGAGGCTAGAGTGCGCAGGAAAGCAGAGAGGGCCAAATTGTGTGGGGCATTTGAAGGGGTTCCAGGAGGCAGTGAGGACCAGCATCACTTTTCCCCGCTGGCACCTTTGCTGTGGCAGCAAAAGCTGGACGTTTGTCTTTTTTTGCTCAAAATAGCTGCGAAAGTGAAAAAAGGTGCTTTTGAGGCTAGAGTCCGCAGGAAAGCAGAGAGGGCCAAATTGTGTGGGGCATTTGAAGGGGTTCCAGGAGGCAGTGAGGACCAGCATCACTTTTCCCCGCTGGCACCTTTGCTGTGGCAGCAAAAGCTGGACGTTTGTCTTTTTGGCTCCAAACAGCGGCGAAAGTGAAAAAAGTTGCTTTTGAGGCTAGAGTGCGCAGGAAAGCAGAGAGGGCCAAATTGTGTGGGGCATTTGAAGGGGTTCCAGGAGGCAGTGAGGACCAGCATCACTTTTCCCCGCTGGCACCTTTGCTGTGGCAGCAAAAGCTGGACGTTTGTCTTTTTTTGCTCAAAACAGCGGCGAAAGTGAAAAAAGGTGCTTTTGAGGATAGAGTCCGCAGGAAAGCAAGAGAGGGCCAAATTGTGTGGGGCATTTGAAGGGGTTCCAGGAGGCAGTGAGGACCAGCATCACTTTTCCCCGCTGGCACCTTTGCTGTGGCAGCAAAAGCTGGACGTTTGTCTTTTTCTCTCCAAACAGCTGCGAAAGTGAAAAAAGGTGCTTTTGAGGCTAGAGTCTGCAGGAAAGCAGAGAGGGCCAAATTGTGTGGGGCATTTGAAGGGGTTCCAGGAGGCAGTGAGGACCAGCATCACTTTTCCCCGCTGGCACCTTTGCTGTGGCAGCAAAAGCTGGACGTTTGTCTTTTTGGCTCCAAACAGCGGCGAAAGTGAAAAAAGTTGCTTTTGAGGCTAGAGTGCGCAGGAAAGCAGAGAGGGCCAAATTGTGTGGGGCATTTGAAGGGGTTCCAGGAGGCAGTGAGGACCAGCATCACTTTTCCCCGCTGGCACCTTTGCTGAGGCAGCAAAAGCTGGACGTTTGTCTTTTTGGCTCCAAACAGCGGCGAAATTGAAAAAAGGTGCTTTTGAGGCTAGAGTGCGCAGGAAAGCAGAGAGGGCCAAATTGTGTGGGGCATTTGAAGGGGTTCCAGGAGGCAGTGAGGACCAGCATCACTTTTCCCCGCTGGCACCTTTGCTGTGGCAGCAAAAGCTGGACGTTTGTCTTTTTGGCTCCAAATTGTGGCGAAAGTGAAAAAAGGTCTTTTGAGGCTAGAGTGCGCAGGAAAGCAGAGAGGGCCAAATTGTGTGGGGCATTTGAAGGGGTTCCAGGAGGCAGTGAGGACCAGCATCACTTTTCCCCGCTGGCACCTTTGCTGTGGCAGCAAAAGCTGGACGTTTGTGTTTTTTTGCTCAAAACAGCTGCGAAAGTGATAAAAGGTGCTTTTGAGGATAGAGTCCGCAGGAAAGCAGAGAGGGCCAAATTGTGTGGGGCATTTGAAGGGGTTCCAGGAGGCAGTGAGGACCAGCATCACTTTTCCCCGCTGGCACCTTTGCTGTGGCAGCAAAAGCTGGACGTTTGTCTTTTTGGCTCCAAACAGCGGCGAAAGTGAAAAAAGGTGCTTTTGAGGCTAGAGTGCGCAGGAAAGCAGAGAGGGCCAAATTGTGTGGGGCATTTGAAGGGGTTCCAGGAGGCAGTGAGGACCAGCACCACTTTTCCCCGCTGGCACCTTTGCTGTGGCAGCAAAAGCTCGACGTTTGTCTTTTTTGCTCCAAACAGCGGCGAAAGTGAAAAAAGGTGCTTTTGAGGCTAGAGTGCGCAGGAAAGCAGAGAGGGCCAAATTGTGTGGGGCATTTGAAGGGGTTCCAGGAGGCAGTGAGGACCAGCATCACTTTTCCCCGCTGGCACCTTTGCTGTGGCAGCAAAAGCTGGACGTTTGTCTTTTTTGCTCCAAACAGCGGAGAAAGTGAAAAAAGGTGCTTTTGAGGCTAGAGTGCGCAGGAAAGCAGAGAGGGCCAAATTGTGTGGGGCATTTGAAGGGGTTCCAGGAGGCAGTGAGGACCAGCATCACTTTTCCCCGCTGGCACCTTTGCTGTGGCAGCAAAAGCTGGACTTTTGTCTTTTTGGCTAGAAACAGCTGCGAAAGTGAAAAAAGTTGCTTTTGAGGCTAGAGTGCGCAGGAAAGCAGAGAGGGCCAAATTGTGTGGGGCATTTGAAGGGGTTCCAGGAGGCAGTGAGGACCAGCATCACTTTTCCCCGCTGGCACCTTTGCTGTGGCAGCAAAAGCTGGACGTTTGTCTTTTTTTGCTCCAAACAGCGCCGAAAGTGAAAAAAGGTGCTTTTGAGGATAGAGTCCGCAGGAAAGCAAGAGAGGGCCAAATTGTGTGGGGCATTTGAAGGGGTTCCAGGAGGCAGTGAGGACCAGCATCACTTTTCCCCGCTGGCACCTTTGCTGTGGCAGCAAAAGCTGGACGTTTGTCTTTTTGGCTCCAAACATCTGCGAAAGTGAAAAAAGGTGCTTTTGAGGCTAGAGTCTGCAGGAAAGCAGAGAGGGCCAAATTGTGTGGGGCATTTGAAGGGGTTCCAGGAGGCAGTGAGGACCAGCATCACTTTTCCCCGCTGGCACCTTTGCTGTGGCAGCAAAAGCTGGACGTTTGTCTTTTTGGCTCCAAACAGCGGCGAAAGTGAAAAAAGGTGCTTTTGAGGCTAGAGTGCGCAGGAAAGCAGAGAGGGCCAAATTGTGTGGGGCATTTGAAGGGGTTCCAGGAGGCAGTGAGGACCAGCATCACTTTTCCCCGCTGGCACCTTTGCTGTGGCAGCAAAAGCTGGACGTTTGTCTTTTTGGCTAGAAACAGCGGCGAAAGTGAAAAAAGGTGCTTTTGAGGATAGAGTGCGCAGGAAAGCAGAGAGGGCCAAATTGTGTGGGGCATTTGAAGGGGTTCCAGGAGGCAGTGAGGACCAGCATCACTTTTCCCCGCTGGCACCTTTGCTGAGGCAGCAAAAGCTGGACGTTTGTCTTTTTTTGCTCAAAACAGCTGCGAAAGTGAAAAAAGGTGCTTTTGAGGATAGAGTCCGCATGAAAGCAAGAGAGGGCCAAATTGTGTGGGGCATTTGAAGGGGTTCCAGGAGGCAGTGAGGACCAGCATCACTTTTCCCCGCTGGCACATTTGCTGTGGCAGCAAAAGCTGGACGTTTGTCTTTTTTGCTCCAAACAGCGGCGAAAGTGAAAAAAGGTGCTTTTGAGGCTACAGTCAGCAGGAAAGCAGAGAGGGCCAAATTGTGTGGGGCATTTGAAGGGGTTCCAGGAGGCAGTGAGGACCAGCATCACTTTTCCCCGCTGGCACCTTTGCTGTGGCAGCAAAAGCTGGACGTTTGTCTTTTTGGCTCCAAACAGCGGCGAAAGTGAAAAAAGTTGCTTTTGAGGCTAGAGTGCGCAGGAAAGCAGAGAGGGCCAAATTGTGTGGGGCATTTGAAGGGGTTCCAGGAGGCAGTGAGAAGCAGCATCACTTTTCCCCGCTGGCACCTTTGCTGTGGCAGCAAAGCTGGACGTTTGTCTTTTTTTGCTCAAAACAGCGGCGAAAGTGAAAAAAGGTGCTTTTGAGGATAGAGTCCGCAGGAAAGCAAGAGAGGGCCAAATTGTGTGGGGCATTTGAAGGGGTTCCAGGAGGCAGTGAGGACCAGCATCACTTTTCCCCGCTGGCACCTTTGCTGTGGCAGCAAAAGCTGGACGTTTGTCTTTTTCTCTCCAAACAGCTGCGAAAGTGAAAAAAGGTGCTTTTGAGGCTAGAGTCTGCAGGAAAGCAGAGAGGGCCAAATTGTGTGGGGCATTTGAAGGGGTTCCAGGAGGCAGTGAGGACCAGCATCACTTTTCCCCGCTGGCACCTTTGCTGTGGCAGCAAAAGCTCGACGTTTGTCTTTTTGGCTCCAAACAGCGGCGAAAGTGAAAAAAGGTGCTTTTGAGGCTAGAGTGCGCAGGAAAGCAGAGAGGGCCAAATTGTGTGGGGCATTTGAAGGGGTTCCAGGAGGCAGTGAGGACCAGCATCACTTTTCCCCTCTGGCACCTTTGCTGTGGCAGCAAAAGCTGGACGTTTGTCTTTTTGGCTCCAAACAGCGGCGAAAGTGAAAAAAGGTGCTTTTGAGGCTAGAGTGCGCAGGAAAGCAGAGAGGGCCAAATTGTGTGGGGCATTTGAAGGGGTTCCAGGAGGCAGTGAGGACCAGCATCACTTTTCCCCGCTGGCACCTTTGCTGTGGCAGCAAAAGCTGGACGTTTGTCTTTTTGGCTAGAAACAGCGGCGAAAGTGAAAAAAGGTGCTTTTGAGGCTAGAGTGCGCAGGAAAGCAGAGAGGGCCAAATTGTGTGGGGCATTTGAAGGGGTTCCAGGAGGCAGTGAGGACCAGCATCACTTTTCCCCGCTGGCACCTTTGCTGTGGCAGCAAAAGCTGGACGTTTGTCTTTTTTTGCTCAAAACACCGGCGAAAATGAAAAAAGGTGCTTTTGAGGCTAGAGTGCGCAGGAAAGCAGAGAGGGCCAAATTGTGTGGGGCATTTGAAGGGGTTCCAGGAGGCAGTGAGGACCAACATCACTTTTCCCCGCTGGCACCTTTGCTGAGGCAGCAAAAGCTGGACGTTTGTCTTTTTTTGCTCAAAACAGCTGCGAAAGTGAAAAAAGGTGCTTTTGAGGATAGAGTCCGCAGGAAAGCAAGAGAGGGCCAAATTGTGTGGGGCATTTGAAGGGGTTCCAGGAGGCAGTGAGGACCAGCATCACTTTTCCCCGCTGGCACCTTTGCTGTGGCAGCAAAAGCTGGACGTTTGTCTTTTTTGCTCCGAACAGAGGCGAAAGTGAAAAAAGGTGCTTTTGAGGATAGAGTCTGCAGGAAAGCAGAGAGGGCCAAATTGTGTGGGGCATTTGAAGGGGTTCCAGGAGGCAGTGAGGACCAGCATCACTTTTCCCCGCTGGCACCTTTGCTGTGGCAGCAAAAGCTGGACGTTTGTCTTTTTGGCTCCAAATTGTGGCGAAAGTGAAAAAAGGTGCTTTTGAGGCTAGAGTGCGCAGGAAAGCAGAGAGGGCCAAATTGTGTGGGGCATTTGAAGGGGTTCCAGGAGGCAGTAAGGACCAGCATCACTTTTCCCCGCTGAAACCTTTGCTGAGGCAGCAAAAGCTGGACGTTTGTGTTTTTTTGCTCAAAACAGCTGCGAAAGTGATAAAAGGTGCTTTTGAGGATAGAGTCCGCAGGAAAGCAAGAGAGGGCCAAATTGTGTGGGGCATTTGAAGGGGTTCCAGGAGGCAGTGAGGACCAGCATCACTTTTCCCCGCTGGCACCTTTGCTGTGGCAGCAAAAGCTGGACGTTTGTCTTTCTTGCTCCGAACAGCTGCGAAAGTGAAAAAACGTGCTTTTGAGGCTAGAGTGCGCAGGAAAGCAGAGAGGGCCAAATTGTGTGGGGCATTTGAAGGGGTTCCAGGAGGCAGTGAGGACCAGCATCACTTTTCCCCGCTGGCACCTTTGCTGTGGCAGCAAAAGCTGGACGTTTGTCTTTTTGGCTCCAAAGAGCGGCGAAAGTGAAAAAAGGTGCTTTTGAGGCTAGAGTGCGCAGGAAAGCAGAGAGGGCCAAATTGTGTGGGGCATTTGAAGGGGTTCCAGGAGGCAGTGAGGACCAGCACCACTTTTCCCCGCTGGCACCTTTGCTGTGGCAGCAAAAGCTCGACGTTTGTCTTTTTTGCTCCAAACAGCGGCGAAAGTGAAAAAAGGTGCTTTTGAGGCTAGAGTGCGCAGGAAAGCAGAGAGGGCCAAATTGTGTGGGGCATTTGAAGGGGTTCCAGGAGGCAGTGAGGACCAGCATCACTTTTCCCCGCTGGCACCTTTGCTGAGGCAGCAAAAGCTGGACGTTTGTCTTTTTTTGCTCAAAACACCGGCGAAAGGGAAAAAAGGTGCTTTTGAGGATAGAGTCCGCAGGAAAGCAAGAGAGGGCCAAATTGTGTGGGGCATTTGAAGGGGTTCCAGGAGGCAGTGAGGACCAGCATCACTTTTCCCCGCTGGCACCTTTGCTGTGGCAGCAAAAGCTGGACGTTTGTCTTTTTTGCTCCAAACAGCGGCGAAAGTGAAAAAAGGTGCTTTTGAGGCTACAGTCAGCAGGAAAGCAGAGAGGGCCAAATTGTGTGGGGCATTTGAAGGGGTTCCAGGAGGCAGTGAGGACCAGCATCACTTTTCCCCGCTGGCACCTTTGCTGTGGCAGCAAAAGCTGGACGTTTGTCTTTTTGGCTCCAAACAGCGGCGAAAGTGAAAAAAGTTGCTTTTGAGGCTAGAGTGCGCAGGAAAGCAGAGAGGGCCAAATTGTGTGGGGCATTTGAAGGGGTTCCAGGAGGCAGTGAGGACCAGCATCACTTTTCCCCGCTGGCACCTTTGCTGTGGCAGCAAAAGCTGGACGTTTGTCTTTTTTTGCTCCAAACAGCGGCGAAAGTGAAAAAAGGTGCTTTTGAGGATAGAGTGCGCAGGAAAGCAAGAGAGGGCCAAATTGTGTGGGGCATTTGAAGGGGTTCCAGGAGGCAGTGAGGACCAGCATCACTTTTCCCCGCTGGCACCTTTACTGTGGCAGCAAAAGCTGGACGTTTGTCTTTTTTGCTCCGAACAGCTGCGAAAGTGAAAAAACGTGCTTTTGAAGATAGAGTCTGCAGGAAAGCAGAGAGGGCCAAATTGTGTGGGGCATTTGAAGGGGTTCCAGGAGGCAGTGAGGACCAGCATCACTTTTCCCCGCTGGCACCTTTGCTGTGGCAGCAAAAGCTGGACGTTTGTCTTTTTGGCTCCAAACAGCGGCGAAAGTGAAAAAAGGTGCTTTTGAGGCTAGAGTGCGCAGGAAAGCAGAGAGGGCCAAATTGTGTGGGGCATTTGAAGGGGTTCCAGGAGGCAGTGAGGACCAGCACCACTTTTCCCCGCTGGCACCTTTGCTGTGGCAGCAAAAGCTGGACGTTTGTCTTTTTTGCTCCAAACAGCGCCGAAAGTGAAAAAAGGTGCTTTTGAGGCTAGAGTGCGCAGGAAAGCAGAGAGGGCCAAATTGTGTGGGGCATTTGAAGGGGTTCCAGGAGGCAGTGAGGACCAGCATCACTTTTCCCCGCTGGCACCTTTGCTGTGGCAGCAAAAGCTGGACGTTTGTCTTTTTGGCTAGAAACAGCGGCGAAAGTGAAAAAAGGTGCTTTTGAGGATAGAGTGCGCAGGAAAGCAGAGAGGGCCAAATTGTGTGGGGCATTTGAAGGGGTTCCAGGAGGCAGTGAGGACCAGCATCACTTTTCCCCGCTGGCACCTTTGCTGAGGCAGCAAAAGCTGGACGTTTGTCTTTTTGGCTCCAAACAGCGGCGAAAGTGAAAAAAGTTGCTTTTGAGGCTAGAGTGCGCAGGAAAGCAGAGAGGGCCAAATTGTGTGGGGCATTTGAAGGGGTTCCAGGAGGCAGTGAGGACCAGCATCACTTTTCCCCGCTGGCACCTTTGCTGTGGCAGCAAAAGCTGGACGTTTGTCTTTTTGGCTAGAAACAGCGGCGAAAGTGAAAAAAGGTGCTTTTGAGGATAGAGTGCGCAGGAAAGCAGAGAGGGCCAAATTGTGTGGGGCATTTGAAGGGGTTCCAGGAGGCAGTGAGGACCAGCATCACTTTTCCCCGCTGGCACCTTTGCTGTGGCAGCAAAAGCTGGATGTTTGTCTTTTTTGCTCCAAACAGCGGCGAAAGTGAAAAAAGGTGCTTTTGAGGCTAGAGTCCGCAGGAAAGCAGAGAGGGCCAAATTGTCTGGGGCATTTGAAGGGGTTCCAGGAGGCAGTGAGGACCAGCATCACTTTTCCCCGCTGGCACCTTTGCTGTGGCAGCAAAAGCTGGACGTTTGTCTTTTTGTCTCCAAACAGCGGCGAAAGTGAAAAAAGTTGCTTTTGAGGCTAGAGTGCGCAGGAAAGCAGAGAGGGCCAAATTGTGTGGGGCATTTGAAGGGGTTCCAGGAGGCAGTGAGGACCAGCATCACTTTTCCCCGCTGGCACCTTTGCTGTGGCAGCAAAAGCTGGACGTTTGTCTTTTTTTGCTCCAAACAGCGGCGAAAGTGAAAAAAGGTGCTTTTGAGGATAGAGTCCGCAGGAAAGCAAGAGAGGGCCAAATTGTGTGGGGCATTTGAAGGGGTTCCAGGAGGCAGTGAGGACCAGCATCACTTTTCCCCGCTGGCACCTTTGCTGTGGCAGCAAAAGCTGGACGTTTGTCTTTTTTTGCTCCAAACAGCGGCGAAAGTGAAAAAAGGTGCTTTTGAGGATAGAGTGCGCAGGAAAGCAAGAGAGGGCCAAATTGTGTGGGGCATTTGAAGGGGTTCCAGGAGGCAGTGAGGACCAGCATCACTTTTCCCCGCTGGCACCTTTACTGTGGCAGCAAAAGCTGGACGTTTGTCTTTTTTGCTCCGAACAGCTGCGAAAGTGAAAAAACGTGCTTTTGAAGATAGAGTCTGCAGGAAAGCAGAGAGGGCCAAATTGTGTGGGGCATTTGAAGGGGTTCCAGGAGGCAGTGAGGACCAGCATCACTTTTCCCCGCTGGCACCTTTGCTGTGGCAGCAAAAGCTGGACGTTTGTCTTTTTGGCTCCAAACAGCGGCGAAAGTGAAAAAAGGTGCTTTTGAGGCTAGAGTGCGCAGGAAAGCAGAGAGGGCCAAATTGTGTGGGGCATTTGAAGGGGTTCCAGGAGGCAGTGAGGACCAGCACCACTTTTCCCCGCTGGCACCTTTGCTGAGGCAGCAAAAGCTGGACGTTTGTCTTTTTGGCTCCAAACAGCGGCGAAAGTGAAAAAAGTTGCTTTTGAGGCTAGAGTGCGCAGGAAAGCAGAGAGGGCCAAATTGTGTGGGGCATTTGAAGGGGTTCCAGGAGGCAGTGAGGACCAGCATCACTTTTCCCCGCTGGCACCTTTGCTGTGGCAGCAAAAGCTGGACGTTTGTCTTTTTTTGCTCCAAACAGCGGCGAAAGTGAAAAAAGGTGCTTTTGAGGCTAGAGTGTGCAGGAAAGCAGAGAGGGCCAAATTGTGTGGGGCATTTGAAGGGGTTCCAGGAGGCAGTGAGGACCAGCATCACTTTTCCCCGCTGGCACCTTTGCTGTGGCAGCAAAAGCTGGACGTTTGTCTTTTTGGCTAGAAACAGCGGCGAAAGTGAAAAAAGGTGCTTTTGAGGATAGAGTGCGCAGGAAAGCAGAGAGGGCCAAATTGTGTGGGGCATTTGAAGGGGTTCCAGGAGGCAGTGAGGACCAGCATCACTTTTCCCCGCTGGCACCTTTGCTGTGGCAGCAAAAGCTGGATGTTTGTCTTTTTTGCTCCAAACAGCGGCGAAAGTGAAAAAAGGTGCTTTTGAGGCTACAGTCAGCAGGAAAGCAGAGAGGGCCAAATTGTGTGGGGCATTTGAAGGGGTTCCAGGAGGCAGTGAGGACCAGCATCACTTTTCCCCGCTGGCACCTTTGCTGTGGCAGCAAAAGCTGGACGTTTGTCTTTTTGTCTCCAAACAGCGGCGAAAGTGAAAAAAGTTGCTTTTGAGGCTAGAGTGCGCAGGAAAGCAGAGAGGGCCAAATTGTGTGGGGCATTTGAAGGGGTTCCAGGAGGCAGTGAGGACCAGCATCACTTTTCCCCGCTGGCACCTTTGCTGTGGCAGCAAAAGCTGGACGTTTGTCTTTTTTTGCTCCAAACAGCGGCGAAAGTGAAAAAAGGTGCTTTTGAGGATAGAGTCCGCAGGAAAGCAAGAGAGGGCCAAATTGTGTGGGGCATTTGAAGGGGTTCCAGGAGGCAGTGAGGACCAGCATCACTTTTCCCCGCTGGCACCTTTGCTGTGGCAGCAAAAGCTGGACGTTTGTCTTTTTGTCTCCAAACAGCTGCGAAAGTGAAAAAAGGTGCTTTTGAGGCTAGAGTCTGCAGGAAAGCAGAGAGGGCCAAATTGTGTGGGGCATTTGAAGGGGTTCCAGGAGGCAGTGAGGACCAGCATCACTTTTCCCCGCTGGCACCTTTGCTGTGGCAGCAAAAGCTGGACGTTTGTCTTTTTGGCTCCAAAGAGCGGCGAAAGTGAAAAAAGGTGCTTTTGAGGCTAGAGTGCGCAGGAAAGCAGAGAGGGCCAAATTGTGTGGGGCATTTGAAGGGGTTCCAGGAGGCAGTGAGGACCAGCATCACTTTTCCCCTCTGGCACCTTTGCTGTGGCAGCAAAAGCTGGACGTTTGTCTTTTTGGCTCCAAACAGCGGCAAAAGTGAAAAAAGGTGCTTTTGAGGCTAGAGTGCGCAGGAAAGCAGAGAGGGCCAAATTGTGTGGGGCATTTGAAGGGGTTCCAGGAGGCAGTGAGGACCAGCATCACTTTTCCCCGCTGGCACCTTTGCTGTGGCAGCAAAAGCTGGACGTTTGTCTTTTTGGCTAGAAACAGCGGCGAAAGTGAAAAAAGGTGCTTTTGAGGCTAGAGTGCGCAGGAAAGCAGAGAGGGCCAAATTGTGTGGGGCATTTGAAGGGGTTCCAGGAGGCAGTGAGGACCAGCATCACTTTTCCCCGCTGGCACCTTTGCTGTGGCAGCAAAAGCTGGACGTTTGTCTTTTTTTGCCAAAACACCGGCGAAAGTGAAAAAAGGTGCTTTTGAGGCTAGAGTGCTCAGGAAAGCAGAGAGGGCCAAATTGTGTGGGGCATTTGAAGGGGTTCCAGGAGGCAGTGAGGACCAGCATCACTTTTCCCCGCTGGCACCTTTGCTGAGGCAGCAAAAGCTGGACGTTTGTCTTTTTTTGCTCAAACAGCGCCGAAAGTGAAAAAAGGTGCTTTTGAGGATAGAGTGCGCAGGAAAGCAGAGAGGGCCAAATTGTGTGGGGCATTTGAAGGGGTTCCAGGAGGCAGTGAGGACCAGCATCACTTTTCCCCGCTGGCACCTTTGCTGTGGCAGCAAAGCTGGACGTTTGTCTTTTTGGCTCCAAACAGCGCCGAAAGTGAAAAAAGGTGCTTTTGAGGCTAGAGTGCGCAGGAAAGCAGAGAGGGCCAAATTGTGTGGGGCATTTGAAGGGGTTCCAGGAGGCAGTGAGGACCAGCATCACTTTTCCCCGCTGGCACCTTTGCTGTGGCAGCAAAAGCTCGACGTTTGTCTTTTTGGCTCCAAACAGCGGCGAAAGTGAAAAAAGGTGCTTTTGAGGCTAGAGTGCGCAGGAAAGCAGAGAGGGCCAAATTGGGTGGGGCATTTGAAGGGGTTCCAGGAGGCAGTGAGGACCAGCATCACTTTTCCCCGCTGGCACCTTTGCTGTGGCAGCAAAAGCTGGACGTTTGTCTTTTTTGCTCCAAACAGCGGCGAAAGTGAAAAAAGGTGCTTTTGAGGCTAGAGTCCGCAGGAAAGCAGAGAGGGCCAAATTGTGTGGGGCATTTGAAGGGGTTCCAGGTGGCAGTGAGGACCAGCATCACTTTTCCCCGCTGGCACCTTTGCTGTGGCAGCAAAAGCTGGACGTTTGTCCTTTTGGCTCCAAACAGCGGCGAAAGTGAAAAAAGGTGCTTTTGAGGCTAGAGTCCGCAGGAAAGCAGAGAGGGCCAAATTGTGTGGGGCATTTGAAGGGGTTCCAGGAGGCAGTGAGGACCAGCATCACTTTTCCCCGCTGGCACCTTTGCTGTGGCAGCAAAAGCTGGACGTTTGTCTTTTTTTGCTCCAAACAGCGGCGAAAGTGAAAAAAGGTGCTTTTGAGGCTAGAGTGCGCAGGAAAGCAGAGAGGGCCAAATTGTGTGGGGCATTTGAAGGGGTTCCAGGAGGCAGTGAGGACCAGCATCACTTTTCCCCTCTGGCACCTTTGCTGTGGCAGCAAAAGCTGGACGTTTGTCTTTTTTTGCTCAAAACACCGGCGAAAGTGAAAAAAGGTGCTTTTGAGGCTAGAGTGCGCAGGAAAGCAGAGAGGGCCAAATTGTGTGGGGCATTTGAAGGGGTTCCAGGAGGCAGTGAGGACCAGCATCACTTTTCCCCGCTGGCACCTTTGCTGTGGCAGCAAAAGCTGGACGTTTGTCTTTTTTTGCTCAAAACAGCGGCGAAAGTGAAAAAAGGTGCTTTTGAGGCTAGAGTGCGCAGGAAAGCAGAGAGGGCCAAATTGTGTGGGGCATTTGAAGGGGTTCCAGGAGGCAGTGAGGACCAGCATCACTTTTCCCCGCTGGCACCTTTGCTGTGGCAGCAAAAGCTGGACGTTTGTCTTTTTGGCTAGAAACAGCGGCGAAAGTGAAAAAAGGTGCTTTTGAGGATAGAGTGCGCAGGAAAGCAGAGAGGGCCAAATTGTGTGGGGCATTTGAAGGGGTTCCAGGAGGCAGTGAGGACCAGCATCACTTTTCCCCGCTGGCACCTTTGCTGTGGCAGCAAAAGCTGGATGTTTGTCTTTTTTGCTCCAAACAGCGGCGAAAGTGAAAAAAGGTGCTTTTGAGGCTACAGTCAGCAGGAAAGCAGAGAGGGCCAAATTGTGTGGGGCATTTGAAGGGGTTCCAGGAGGCAGTGAGGACCAGCATCACTTTTCCCCGCTGGCACCTTTGCTGTGGCAGCAAAAGCTGGACGTTTGTCTTTTTGTCTCCAAACAGCGGCGAAAGTGAAAAAAGTTGCTTTTGAGGCTAGAGTGCGCAGGAAAGCAGAGAGGGCCAAATTGTGTGGGGCATTTGAAGGGGTTCCAGGAGGCAGTGAGGACCAGCATCACTTTTCCCCGCTGGCACCTTTGCTGTGGCAGCAAAAGCTGGACGTTTGTCTTTTTTTGCTCCAAACAGCGGCGAAAGTGAAAAAAGGTGCTTTTGAGGATAGAGTCCGCAGGAAAGCAAGAGAGGGCCAAATTGTGTGGGGCATTTGAAGGGGTTCCAGGAGGCAGTGAGGACCAGCATCACTTTTCCCCGCTGGCACCTTTGCTGTGGCAGCAAAAGCTGGACGTTTGTCTTTTTGTCTCCAAACAGCTGCGAAAGTGAAAAAAGGTGCTTTTGAGGCTAGAGTCTGCAGGAAAGCAGAGAGGGCCAAATTGTGTGGGGCATTTGAAGGGGTTCCAGGAGGCAGTGAGGACCAGCATCACTTTTCCCCGCTGGCACCTTTGCTGTGGCAGCAAAAGCTGGACGTTTGTCTTTTTGGCTCCAAAGAGCGGCGAAAGTGAAAAAAGGTGCTTTTGAGGCTAGAGTGCGCAGGAAAGCAGAGAGGGCCAAATTGTGTGGGGCATTTGAAGGGGTTCCAGGAGGCAGTGAGGACCAGCATCACTTTTCCCCTCTGGCACCTTTGCTGTGGCAGCAAAAGCTGGACGTTTGTCTTTTTGGCTCCAAACAGCGGCAAAAGTGAAAAAAGGTGCTTTTGAGGCTAGAGTGCGCAGGAAAGCAGAGAGGGCCAAATTGTGTGGGGCATTTGAAGGGGTTCCAGGAGGCAGTGAGGACCAGCATCACTTTTCCCCGCTGGCACCTTTGCTGTGGCAGCAAAAGCTGGACGTTTGTCTTTTTGGCTAGAAACAGCGGCGAAAGTGAAAAAAGGTGCTTTTGAGGCTAGAGTGCGCAGGAAAGCAGAGAGGGCCAAATTGTGTGGGGCATTTGAAGGGGTTCCAGGAGGCAGTGAGGACCAGCATCACTTTTCCCCGCTGGCACCTTTGCTGTGGCAGCAAAAGCTGGACGTTTGTCTTTTTTTGCCAAAACACCGGCGAAAGTGAAAAAAGGTGCTTTTGAGGCTAGAGTGCTCAGGAAAGCAGAGAGGGCCAAATTGTGTGGGGCATTTGAAGGGGTTCCAGGAGGCAGTGAGGACCAGCATCACTTTTCCCCGCTGGCACCTTTGCTGAGGCAGCAAAAGCTGGACGTTTGTCTTTTTTTGCTCAAACAGCGCCGAAAGTGAAAAAAGGTGCTTTTGAGGATAGAGTGCGCAGGAAAGCAGAGAGGGCCAAATTGTGTGGGGCATTTGAAGGGGTTCCAGGAGGCAGTGAGGACCAGCATCACTTTTCCCCGCTGGCACCTTTGCTGTGGCAGCAAAGCTGGACGTTTGTCTTTTTGGCTCCAAACAGCGCCGAAAGTGAAAAAAGGTGCTTTTGAGGCTAGAGTGCGCAGGAAAGCAGAGAGGGCCAAATTGTGTGGGGCATTTGAAGGGGTTCCAGGAGGCAGTGAGGACCAGCATCACTTTTCCCCGCTGGCACCTTTGCTGTGGCAGCAAAAGCTCGACGTTTGTCTTTTTGGCTCCAAACAGCGGCGAAAGTGAAAAAAGGTGCTTTTGAGGCTAGAGTGCGCAGGAAAGCAGAGAGGGCCAAATTGGGTGGGGCATTTGAAGGGGTTCCAGGAGGCAGTGAGGACCAGCATCACTTTTCCCCGCTGGCACCTTTGCTGTGGCAGCAAAAGCTGGACGTTTGTCTTTTTTGCTCCAAACAGCGGCGAAAGTGAAAAAAGGTGCTTTTGAGGCTAGAGTCCGCAGGAAAGCAGAGAGGGCCAAATTGTGTGGGGCATTTGAAGGGGTTCCAGGTGGCAGTGAGGACCAGCATCACTTTTCCCCGCTGGCACCTTTGCTGTGGCAGCAAAAGCTGGACGTTTGTCCTTTTGGCTCCAAACAGCGGCGAAAGTGAAAAAAGGTGCTTTTGAGGCTAGAGTCCGCAGGAAAGCAGAGAGGGCCAAATTGTGTGGGGCATTTGAAGGGGTTCCAGGAGGCAGTGAGGACCAGCATCACTTTTCCCCGCTGGCACCTTTGCTGTGGCAGCAAAAGCTGGACGTTTGTCTTTTTTTGCTCCAAACAGCGGCGAAAGTGAAAAAAGGTGCTTTTGAGGCTAGAGTGCGCAGGAAAGCAGAGAGGGCCAAATTGTGTGGGGCATTTGAAGGGGTTCCAGGAGGCAGTGAGGACCAGCATCACTTTTCCCCTCTGGCACCTTTGCTGTGGCAGCAAAAGCTGGACGTTTGTCTTTTTTTGCTCAAAACACCGGCGAAAGTGAAAAAAGGTGCTTTTGAGGCTAGAGTGCGCAGGAAAGCAGAGAGGGCCAAATTGTGTGGGGCATTTGAAGGGGTTCCAGGAGGCAGTGAGGACCAGCATCACTTTTCCCCGCTGGCACCTTTGCTGTGGCAGCAAAAGCTGGACGTTTGTCTTTTTTTGCTCAAAACAGCGGCGAAAGTGAAAAAAGGTGCTTTTGAGGCTAGAGTGCGCAGGAAAGCAGAGAGGGCCAAATTGTGTGGGGCATTTGAAGGGGTTCCAGGAGGCAGTGAGGACCAGCATCACTTTTCCCCGCTGGCACCTTTGCTGTGGCAGCAAAAGCTGGACGTTTGTCTTTTTGGCTCCAAAGAGCGGCGAAAGTGAAAAAAGTTGCTTTTGAGGCTAGAGTGCGCAGGAAAGCAGAGAGGGCCAAATTGTGTGGGGCATTTGAAGGGGTTCCAGGAGGCAGTGAGGACCAGCATCACTTTTCCCCTCTGGCACCTTTGCTGTGGCAGCAAAAGCTGGACGTTTGTCTTTTTTTGCTCAAAACAGCGGCGAAAGTGAAAAAAGGTGCTTTTGAGGCTAGAGTGCGCAGGAAAGCAGAGAGGGCCAAATTGTGTGGGGCATTTGAAGGGGTTCCAGGAGGCAGTGAGGACCAGCATCACTTTTCCCCGCTGGCACCTTTGCTGTGGCAGCAAAAGCTGGACGTTTGTCTTTTTGGCTCCAAAGAGCGGCGAAAGTGAAAAAAGGTGCTTTTGAGGCTAGAGTGCGCAGGAAAGCAGAGAGGGCCAAATTGTGTGGGGCATTTGAAGGGGTTCCAGGAGGCAGTGAGGACCAGCATCACTTTTCCCCTCTGGCACCTTTGCTGTGGCAGCAAAAGCTGGACGTTTGTCTTTTTGGCTCCAAACAGCGGCGAAAGTGAAAAAAGGTGCTTTTGAGGCTAGAGTCCGCAGGAAAGCAGAGAGGGCCAAATTGTGTGGGGCATTTGAAGGGGTTCCAGGAGGCAGTGAGGACCAGCATCACTTTTCCTCGCTGGCACCTTTGCTGTGGCAGCAAAAGCTGGACGTTTGTCTTTTTTGCTCCGAACAGAGGCGAAAGTGAAAAAAGGAGTCCCTCTTTCTATTTTCCTTGCTTTTCTTTAGCACCACAGCTCTATCCATCTTGTAACAGTGAGTTTTTTTTAGAGTACCTCCATAAAGGTGCAGTCAACACAGTTCTGGTTCACAGAATTGCACCTACTTCACCCAGACCTCAGAACCTACTTGTGTAAAGCAGAAGACCCACAAACTGGCTCCTCACTAAAATCAAAAGGATGCCTGGCCTATTTAGTCTGTTCCTCTGCTTGTCTTCTGCCAGTTCATGCTTTCTCTCTGCCAAAGTTTGCCTGCAGTTTGGGGACGTCTCTGGGCAGCTCTCTTGTTCACCAGCAGCTGTCAGTCGTGAGCTGCCCTATCAGAGTCCTGCACCAACTACTCAGCATCACCATTTGTAACACTTCAAGACACTACATTAACAGGTTCCTAAAAATAATAATAATAAAAAAAAAACGATAAAAATCAAAGTCTCTAGATATTATGAGTGCTGAAATAGAATTACATGTATCTACCCACCTTTATTTGGAGAGGAGTTGACTCCAAAGAGGCTGCCTAATGTTTCACAGTATGTCTGAGGGGAGACTGATTAGAAGGGCAGATATAGGTGCCTTCAGGGAGAGTTCTGTAGTCAGCAGAGCAGGGCAGGAATCCTGGGCCAATGCTTTACTGGGACATTGTCAAAATTAACAGTCATAGAGTAACTCCCATGGGCACATTCTCTGCTCAAAGCCAGTTCAAAACATTTACAATTATAGAAATGTAATTATGACAACAATTCTTACATATGAACTTATCTTCATATCACATTAAATTGTTTTTTTAATGCATTTTTAAAATGCCTGGCCTCCTAGAACAGCTCGAACTTTTAAAGCTTGATCCATTCAGCCATGTGACAACCCAAGATGGTTCACATTTGTTTCCTGAGACAGTAAGAATTGTTTGACTGTGGTCTGACAGCATTTGGTATCATGCAGAAGCCAAGAACAGCCCTTGATAATGCCAGGAGGGGGAAATCAGACTGAGGAATCTTAAGAACTTGTTAGCTGAATTGAATTCTAAATGCCTGGCAGATGACTGTGGGTTTCCTAAAAGCAAGGTATGTGGGAAATGTCCAAATTGCAGCTGTCCTTACATTGGTCTGTCAGAGAAGCACTTGCAGTTTTAAGTGTTATATATTAGCATACAACTTAGGACATTAAAAAAAAAAAAGGCTATTATTCACAAGAGGAAAAACTGATTAAGGAATATTTTACGAACAGTTAAAGAACACGAGGTAATATGCTGTCTCATTGAGAAGACAGCATGCAGCACCACATTTATTAACGACCAACTGCTTAACTTAAATCACAGTTACAGCACAAGGTTGGTTGTTAGCTGTCAGAGTCAGTACTAGCAAAGCTGAGCTTCCTAGATTACATTCCTGTAGAAAATATGCTTCATTTTGCAAGCGAAAAAAAACCAACCACCTAGCTTGAAAGAGATTTGATTCCTGCAGATCAGACGGTTACAGAGAAATTTTCTTTTTAAACATTTCTTTCAGGCCTAACTAGGGAATTAACAGCTGAAGTGGAAAAAGAGGATGATGTCTATTTGAGCAGCATGATGAGCTTCTGAAAATCAAAGGCTGGTAAAAGCAGTATTAGAATTTACACTTCAGGGAAAGAAGTTAAGTTTTAGAAACATCAGACACAATCAAGGGAGGTTCACATGTCATCTCCATCGTCAAAATATCGTATCTATCTCAAGAAGAAGAATTGCTACTGTGTAATGCTCCAGGTCATCTTTGACAGGTTACGTTTTTTCAAGAGCTCCACACAAGACCTTTACCTTAGCCATTGTGCAACACAAACTAACGTCAGCATCACACTGATCTCCTACTCCCTAAACTGGCAATCTGCAAGTCAGGTAATCAAAGTCAGTGTTTCAATTTTGCACTGCACAGTTCTCTACAAGGCTTGCCTTACTTACTTGAGGAGACAACAAGGTCTGTAACCATGCTTGTCTACAGCCAACTTATTTCACTGACACCTATCCATATTCTAAAGTTGAGAGTATACTTTCTTGTTGAAATGGTCTCTAAGCAGATAATGAAGACCTATCACAAAGACAATATTCCAGCTAAGTCAATAGTCAAAAGACTTACCAGGAAAGAGAAAAATAGCAAGTGTCATGAGATTCTTCACCTTTTACCTGTCATTTTAGAAACAGTAACTGATGTCATTAAAATTGGTTTTGTTACAAAGAAAAACACAATACTCACCCAGACAAGTACTCCTGTTGGTGTCAACATAATTGGTCTGAGCAAACACAGGCCAGAAAGCTCTTTGGTACATCCCTATTAAGAACTTAACATTTCAGTGACTGTACAAGGGGAAAAATAATACCTTTCATTAATTTACCTGACACTGCGTGAGGAGTATGTCACCCCATAAAGCCCTACTATCATGCTACAGCAATGATATCATGCTACAGACACAGGACTTTATCCCAAACGATCTTGCTTAACCAGTGGGGGGAAAAAGGACAACAAAAGAACTTATAAACTGTAAATGTACGGCAGATTTGACTGGGGCATCACTGCTTGAGCAATTTTAACAGCTTTGCCCATTTGAGAAAGAATAAGAAAAAATAACCCATTTCAGTTCAAGCAGCTCCTGACACAAGCACTTGGTGTTTAACAACGCCAGTTTCTGGAGCACACACACACTAGCCTTTTCCCAGCCCTGCCACTGGTACACTTTTTTTAGAGCTGTTTGATGTGGTGTGGCTTTGGGCATGAATCTGTAACTTACATGTTCACATTTCTAGCAAGATTCTTTACTGATCTGCCACTCCTTTCTACAGATATTAAAAAAAGAGATATAGAAAACATTCCTATAAAAAAACAGCTCCTTTCAAGATTAAGTGTTTGAAAACACAATGGTTTTATTTGGAGTAACATACATACATATAAATAGGGACAGATGAACAAGTAGAATGTGCTATTAAGAGATTTCCAGATAAATGCAAGGCAGAGGATTACAAGCAAAAGACTTGATAGAAGTTGTTTTCTGGTGAGGTTACAATAAGAAAGGAAATGAAAACATCTAAAATGACTTATTTCCCAAGAAAGTTGCTCCATTAGCAACTTCCCTATGCTTTTTCAGATTATCACCTTAACATTTAAAAATACTGGCAAAATCAGAATCTGCATTCTGATGTTCGAATTTGTTTCAAATAAATTCAAGTGAAAAAGTATACCTCTAACTAGTGGGTTTATTTGAAAGGGTCCAGCACGTCTGCTATAAAGCATATTTACCTCACTATCTAATGAAAACCCTCCAGCAAAATGTTACTGACCACATTTTGCTGAGGTATGAGAAGTCCAGTGTGATATAATGTTAGAGAATCAGCATGTTCCTCTTTTTTTCCCTCCTGATTTTTACTTCCACTGATGCAATTTTCACCTATAATGCTACTTCATGGCTACATTAACTATAGAAAAGTAACAACTGGAATTTTCACCTCAAATATGTGAAGAAGCTCTAATGCTTACTTTTTTTTCTTTCTTTCTTTTCTTAACAAAAATAAACTTCATTCTTTGTAGAGAAGTGTCTCAGTTCTTCAGTAAGCTCCTGCTTGCTATTTCTCAAGGAACGTTGACAGTTAACAATTAAAAACATGGCTACAGAAACTAATACTTATAAATTGTAGGTTTATAATGAAGTAAGATAGGAATTTCAGCATCTTATTAGTATTAATAAAAATTTATTTTAAGCACTAGAAGCAAAAAATATACAATTCAAAACAAAAATTATTGAAAAATAATATCAGTCTACATTTTGTTTTCTATGGCAGTTTCCGATAGATCAGATGTTCTTGGTGTTTTAGTCCTCTGGCTCATATCTGAGGATTAAAAAATAATAATTAAAAAAATAATCACTAAAACAGAGTAGAAAATACCCACAAGACATTTTGTCTCTAAAGAAAATATGAAACCCAAATGATAAATTACTCCCACTAGTGATGCATTCCTGTCAAGGCTCACTATAGGACTTAGGGCACAAATAAATGTGTATATTTTTTTAGACTACTTTCTCATTTTAAAATTGGCCAGTTTACCAAATAGTAGAATGAGGGACTGACCAGGAACCTACCCACAAATCCCAAAATACAGGCAGAAGCTTAAACAAAAGTTTTAAGCTCCACCTCTGTCCTCCTAAAGCATAGTCTAAGGCACCCACGTTGCCAAAGCTCACTTGACATTTGCAGAATGATAGTTTTCTACGCAATATAATGGCCAGGGTGCATCTTTCTTTACTCAATACAGGCCTAAACCTCTTCACATACTGCGGACTTCTCACTCCCATAAACAAGCGTGGAAGAAATAAGATAATACCAAAGCATCCGGTGCGTCTCCCACTTGTATCTCTGTGTGTAGCATCTGGGGGCTTATCTACCACACCCATGAATATTTTGTATCCTCTCCATACTAAATTGTCTCACTACTTGCTACACAGTAGCTGCTGTCGCACACATCAGCCTGATTCACCTAGCATCCATTAATGGGATTGGCTTGTCAAAAAACAGGGAACAGCCAATAGAAATTCTTTTTAAGGGAAAATTTATAGTCAGTTTTAGAGACAGCTCCACATTTATAAAAACAAATTAGGGCAGAAAATGGATCCAGAACAAGGATGCTGTTTGGACAGACAGAACAGCACCACTTACTTGGAAAGCTTTTTACGTAGATCCTTTATCTGTTCATTCTTCTTAGTAAGAATCTCTTTCATGTTGCGATAGGCAGCTGTTTGCTGAAATTTTTTCTCTAATTCCTACATAATAATAACACCAACAAATTATTTACATATTACAAAAACCAGGCTAATGTGCTTTTTAAAAAAAGATTACTTGCTTTTCCTCATCAAGTTTCAGAACAGTAGTTTCTCTAACTTATTCAAATTTAGATGAAGACAGCTAGTAAATTCAAATGATATTACTGGAAGAGACAGGGAAACACAAGCTTTATTTCCTAATGAAATCAGGCTAAAAGTCTTCTGAAGACTAGGAATACACTTTTCATTCAAAAATTTCTATGCAGAAAAATGGGCAATTTTTAAGTATTCACCTAGTTATAATCACGCAGTTAGCTGTGGTTTTACTATTTTACATAAACACATGCTTTTCCACTGAAATAAAAATACACTGGCATAAGTGTGACTCAGTAAACTCTGCATCCTGTAGCGTATGCTTGTTAAATTACTAATCAGTTAAAACACGAGTAAGGGTATCATCTTTACATTACGATAAACTGCTAACCTTTTCAGCTGTGGATAGCTGATCCTGAACCTTAAGCAAATCATGTTTTGTTGTTACCAAGTTCTCCTCCAAGAATTTTTGGTTTGCAGTAGAGTCATTCAAAGTCTTCTCAAACTGGCATTTCAAAGCTGCCACTTTGTTCTCCAGTTCAGTGATATCCTGGTTTGCATTAGTCTTCAAAAGAAGAATGTTTAAAATATGTCAAATGCAAGAGAAGAAATATTTAAAATGACAAGTGCAAAATTCCTGATAAAGTGGGTACATCTTAATTTTTAATAATTATGGTCACACTATTCCTGTAAAACCTAAATTAGAAGTGCTTTACCTAAAAAAAAAAAAAAAAATAAAATAGTTAAAGCACTACCTAATTTATAACTTTTAAAAAATTGTTAAATGCATTTCAAAGATGGCTAGAATATCTTCTATGCCAAGTTGAGATTTCAAGTTCTTGTACTTCACTTCTTTAGGAATTAGGTGAAGCCACAGGACAAAGCATATCACAAGAAGTTGTTTAGCATACAGAAATAGGAAACTACAGTTTAAGATCCAAATGTCTACATTATAATGTATTTTTAAGGCAAGTAAGACATCACAGCCGTTTCAAAAGCTGATAGCGTAATACAGGTAGGAAAGGATAAACGTGTTAAGGCTGATATTATCAGTCAGGTACTGATACTGCACTGTTCTCAGACGCATTACAAAAAGAGCCTCCACAACTGCTTGTGAAGCAACTTTCCTGTTTCCTTGTGAGAAGAAACAACCCAAACTCTTCTGGACATGAGTCCTGGGTCACAAAACATTATATTCATGTAACTGTTCTATGGGTTTCCATTTAAAAAAAAAGAAAAAACCTCTCAGGTTTAAAAGCTCAAGTTCAAACTCTCACAAATGTAATGACTCAGGATGAGGCTGAACCAGCAGACCCTTAAAAAGAACAAGAATCTAAAACTAAGAAAACTCTGCTCCTTTTTCTATGTGGAAGGTAAGATTTGAGCATAGGAAACCGCTTGATAATACTACCGAAACAGAAGAAAAGCTTATTTTGAATTTAGAGATGGAGTCCAAGGCTGCAATGGTGAAAAGCACTACATTGTATAGTGTTTCAGATCAGAATACAGTGATCATTTTTCTAAACTGTAGCATAAGTCAATTATGTAAAAATTCTAAATCCTTAAGTTAAACTGGTCCAACAAGCAGCTACTCACAAACCGTAGTTCGCACTTGGTATGTGGAACCATTTAAAACTATTTAAAAAAACAAACAAAAGTGAAAATTTGCTGAGTTAAGAGTTGTTCCTTAAGAACCGCTGTCGTTTGGCAGTCTTTTTTTTGTCCAAAGAGTCTGAAAACTACTGCTTTAATGAGCAACTGATACCCATCCCATAAAAATATGGAGTGAAACCAGATAAAATGTAGCATTTTCTTCAAACAACTAATACTTTAATTGATTAAATAAAGTAGCACATTTCAGCACTATATCTACTAGCTAGCTTCAACAATATATATATGGCTGTAAATAGAAAATGCAAGAGAGCAAGTTAGGACATGAAAGCTGCAGAAACTCAGCAGTCCTGACATTGAGGCCAATTCATGTTTTACGAGAAAAGTAGGATGAGATTTTGTTCCAATCTTTTAAAACTACAAACACTATTATACAGGATTTAATAAACCCCTTTAATATTTTAAACCTTTACTAATTTAAGGCTTAACAAAACAGATAAAGAAAATATTTGCAATGAGTGAGAAATCAAGTTCCCTATTAAATAATATTCCTGAATACAGATTTTGAAAGTTACTAGATGAAATTATAACATATTATGAAAGCCAAGTACATACCATAAACCAGTTAGAAAGCAAAATAAAAAGAAATCAGGATTAAAATATGAAAATTAAAGTGGAAATGATATTGAACTTTACTTCCAAATCTGTAAATACTACAGGAATTTTAAAGAGTCAGTTTCTCAAATTAACAAGATTAAAGTGTTCTAATTTTGATAAAAGTTTGAACGGAATGTTTTAAATTTAAGAAACAATCACACATGAGCAAACTGTAGAAAATGCTAATTATTGACAAAATGAAGGTACAAACTTAAAAAAAATACCAAAGTGACCTGAACAGATTTATCTGTGTCAATCTGCATGACTTCTAGCTTCTGTCTTTTTTCTGCAGCAGCAACTCACCATGTTTGCATCCTCATTTACAAAAAAGATTAAGAACTTCAAGTAGTAAAAATAAACAGTAAACCATTTTTGACAGTACGCTGATATGGGTAGTGCTACATACAAATCAAACATTTTTAATCTGACCCATGATCATTGACATTTGTAGCAAAACTTCAATTGATGTTTAAGAATATAGGACACAAAAATATTCAAGTTCTTGAAGTCTGAAGTGAGAAGCAGCAAGTCTGGCTTGTCCATGTCAATATCAAGTTGGACAAATGCTTGCAAGAATTAGTGTTTTACTGTTGATATAAAAAACAGGATATTGTTCTTTCATTAGTAAATGCGAAGAAGCAAACAGAGATAAATTTGTAACTGTTAATACAAATATCACCCCTGAGAATATGAACTCTGGGTTACTACTTCCTGATAGTACCTGGAATAATACTTTCTTCTAATAATTTATTGTGTTTTTTGTGACACAAAATACATGTCATAAAATCAACTAACATTCTGGATTATCTGCTGACTGATAGACCAGCAGCAACATGACAATGTCAGCAGAAATATGACAATACTAACTTGAACTTTTGTATTTGCTAGAAAAGAAACACACTACACAGACCAATGTTTTAGATGTACAGGCAACAGGGGGTGGGGGATGGGGAAATCTCAATTATATTTACCTTTTGATCTCCTTGGATCATCTGTAAATCCTTCAGCGATTTCTCTAGTTTGGCCTTTTCATCTAACGCAGCTGTAGCCTATGAGACATTGAAAATGTAAAACCTCAAAAACATATTTTAACCGAAAACATGACAATAATAATCATGGGATTCTTATTTAGCTATTTTTTAATATGTAAACAGCATTAAGTATCCAAACTTACAGGGCATTTACCTGTGTTTCTATGGTCTTGAGTCTGATCTTCAGTTTTTCATTTTCTTCTTGGAGACAAGCAACCGTCTTTGGGTTAATGAACAAGAAACAGTTTGTGAACACTCTTGTGCTATTTTGAATTTTCCAAATATTTCAGGTAAGAAAATACGCTTCATAGCTTAGGAAAGCAAACAAGCTTCTAAATGCTTATCAAAATGGCCTCCATAAGAAATCAGTAATCCATTTATTTATTGTGTTTTCTGCCTCAGTCAGCAAGAAATTTAAGTCTCCAATTCTACTGTAATATATAGGACCATTCACTTAAATCTGGCACATGCTTTACTGAACTGAGATTAGTGAGCTCAGAATCTTGTTAGTAGCAAGACTCACAATAAAGAAAATTGCATGTTCAGAGATACAAATCTAATTGCTGTTTATCATTTGTATTTTCAATCAACAGGCAAGTAAGAATTTATTCATAGTTCCTGTTTAAAAAGAGATATCAGGTTACTGCATATCATGTTCTGTTCTGCGTCACAGTAAACTACCATGTTTTATCAGTTACAGTAAATTCACCATATAAACTTTGAATTCTTTTTGAAAACAAAAAAGACATCAGATGCACATATTCAATAAAAAATGTTCTGAAACAGATTTTGAAATTATTTTTTAAAGAGAACTACATTGATCTATAAGTAAAATACAAGCCTGAATTCATGCATGCTTTTACTATCTTAATGGGTAACAACAATTTGATTCAGACATTGTACTTGACAGATCATTTTGGTAATGCAGGCTAAAAGACATAAAATGAAACTAACTCCTTGCTAAATTTCTCGACTGCCTGTTACTTAAACGTGTATTGTAAGAAGTGTGGCATTTTAAAAAAGTTCAGTTGAACTAAATGAGTTCAATACCTAATAAAAATATTGACAACATTGAATGTTAGAATGTGTTTTGTAATTATCATAGAATCATAGAATGGTTTAGGTTGGAAAGGACCTTGAAGATCAGAGTTCCAACCCCCCTGCCATAGGCAGGGGCACCTCCCACTAGACCAGGTTACCCAAGCCCACGTCCAGCCTGGCCTTGAACACCTCCAGGGATGGGGCCTCAACAACCTCTCTGGGCAACCTGTTCCAGTGCTTCACCACCCTCAAAGTGAAAAATTTCTTCCTAATGTTTAATCTGAACCTGCCCTCTTCCAGTTTAAAGCCATTCCCCCTTGTCCTATCACTACATGCCCGAGTAAAAAGTCCTTCCCCCAGCTCTACTGTAGGCCCCCTTTCGGTACTGGAAGGCTGCAATAAGATCTCCTCAGAGCCTTCTCTTCTCCAGGCTGAACATTCCCAACTCTCTCAGCCTCTTCTCATAGGGCTCCAGCCCTCGGATCATCCTCGTGGCTCTCCTCTGGACACACTCCAGCAGGTCCATGTCCTTCTTATGTTGGGGACTCCAGAACTGGATGCAGTACTCCAGGTGGGGTCTCATGAGAGTGGAGCAGAGAGGCAGAATCACCTCCTTTGACCTGCTGGCCACACTTTTTTTGATGCAGCCCAGGATACGGTTGGCCTTTTGGGCTGCGATCGCACACTGCTGGCTCATGTTGAGCTTCTCGTCAATCAGCACACCCAGGTCCTTCTCCTCAGGGCTGCTCTCCAGCCATTCCCTGCCCAGCCTGTATTTGTGCTTGGGATTGCCCTGACCCAGATGTAGGACCTTGCACTTGGCCTTGTTGAACTGCATGAGGTTGGCTTGGGCCCACCTCTCCAGCCTGTCCAGGTCCCTCTGGATGGTATCCCTCCCCTCCAGCATGTCTACCTCGCCAAACAGCTTGGTATCATCAGCAAACTTGCTGAGGTTGCACTCGACCCCACTGTCCACATTGCTGACAAAGATGTTGAACAGTACAGGTCCCAGTACGAGGATCGCCACTCGTCACTGCTCTCTGCTTGGACATCGAGCCGTTGGCTGCAACTTTTTGAGTGTGACCGTCCAGCCGGTTCTTTATCCACCGAGTGGTCCATTTGTCAAATCCATGTCTCTTCAATTTAGAGTCCACGATATTGTGTGGGATAGTGTCAAATGCTTTGCACAAGTCCAAGTAGATGACATCAGTTGATCTTCCCTTGTCCACTGCCCCTGTAACCCCTTTGTAGAAGGCCACCAAATTTGTCAGGCATGACTTGCCCTTGGTGAAGCCATGCTGGCTGTCACCGATCACCTCCTTGTTTCCTACGTGCCTCAGCAGAGTTTCCAGGAGGATCTGCTCCATGATCTTGCTAGGCACAGAGGTGAGACTGACTGGCCTGTAGTTCCCTGGGTCTTCCTTGTTTCCCTTTTTGAAAATAGTGGTTATGTTTCCCCTTTTCCAGTCAGCAGGAACCTTGCCAGACTGCCACAACTTCTCAAATATGATGGCTAGTGGCTTAGTGACCTCATCTGCCAGTTCCCTCAGGACTCACAGATGTATCTCATCAGGTCCCATGGACTTGTGCACCTTCAGGTTCCTCAGGTGGTCTCACACTTGATCTTCACCTACAGTGGGCAGTTCTCCATTTTCTCAATCCTCGCCTTTGCATTCTGTGTCATGGGCAGTGTGGCTGCAGTCTTTGCCAGTGAAGACTGAGGTAAAAAAGTGATTGAGTACTTCAGCTCTGTCTCTGTCCCGGGTAACCAGTTCTTGCGTTTTCTTCTGGAGAGGTCCCACATCTTCCCTAGTCTTTTTTTTCCTCGCTGACATACTTAAAGAAGGATTTTTTGTTTGTCTTAATGCCCCTGGCCAGATTTAGTTCTATCTGGGCTTTAGCATGTCTAACCCGATCCCTGGCTGCTCAAACGATTCCTCTATATACCTCCCATGCTACCTGCCCCTGTTTCCACTCCCTATAGGCCTCCTTTTTCTTTTTAGTCATGTCCAGGAGCTCCTTGTTCATCCACGCAGGCCTCCTGGCTTTTCTGCCTGCCTTCCTCTTTGTAGGGATGCATCGCTCCTGAGCTTGGAGGAGGTGGTCCTTGAATATTAACCAACTTTCTTGGGCCCCATTCCCTCCAGTACTTCATCCCATGGCACCATACCAAGCAGATTCTTCAAGAGGCCAAAGTCAGCTCTCCCAAAGCCCAGGGTGGTCAGCCTGCTGTGCACCTTCCTCGCTGCCTCGAGGATCTCAAACTCGACCATTTCCTGGTCACTACAGCCCAGGCTACCCTTGAATTTGACACTGTCTATCAGTCCCTCCTTCTTGGTAAGAACAAGATCCAGCATAGCTCCTCTCCTCATTGGCTCCTCAACCACTTGGAGAAGGAAGTTGTCGTCAGTGCAACCCAAGAACCTCCCGGATTGCCTATGCCTGGTTGTGTTACCCTTCCAACAGATGTCGGGGTGGTTGAAGTCACCCATGAGAACCAGGGGTCTGTGAACATGATGTCGCCCCTATCTGTCTATAGAGGGCTTCATCCCCTCGGTCTTCTTGGTCGGGTGGCCTGTAGCAGACCCTCACTGTAATGTCCCCTGCTCCCAATTTCCCTTTAATCCTGACCCATAGGCTCTCAGTTGGCTCTTTATCCATCCCTAGGCTGAGCTCCATGCATTCCAGCTGCTCCTTGACATATAAGGCAACACCGCCTCGTTTCCCTTGCCTGTCTCTCCTGAAGAGCCTATAGCCTTTTCCACGTCAACACTCCAGTCATAGGAGTCATCCCACCAAGTTTCTACAATGCCAATGAGATTGTAGCCTTGGAGGTGTGCACACATCTCTAGCTCATCCTGTTTGTTCCCCATGCTCCGTGCATTTGCACAGAGGCACTTCAGCCATCTCTTCATTGAGGCTGACTTGGCTGGAGCAGCTGTAATTACTTTGCGCTGCTCTCCAGGCGGCATTCCTTTGCTGTGTATTAACGGTGCCTCCCTATTGGCTCCTGTTCATCCAGGAGCTCCTGGCTTGTCTATGTAAGACTTTGAGCATGCTGCAGCGTAGCCAGCACATTTTGGAGCTAATGGCTGCAGGCCCTCACAAGCACCTCATTCTGTTATCCTTGGTACAACATCCCTTGGCTGGTCATGGGCAAACCTGATAATACCCACTTCCCCCCGTCGAATCTAGTTTAAAGCCCTGTTAATGAGCCCTGCTAATTTTTGGGCGAAGACCCTTCTCCCTCTTTGAGTGAGCCAGCCCCCATCTGCTGCCAGCAGGCCTGGTGCTGCATAGGCCATTCCATTGTTGAAAAACCCAAAATTGTGGTGGTGACACCAGCCATGGAGCCACATATTAACAGACTGAGCTCATCTGTTCCTTTCAATGTCATTGCCTGTAATGGGAAGTAGGGATGAAAAAATAACCTGTGCTCCAGATCCCCTTAGTGACTGTCCCAAGGCCCTGATGTCTCTTTTAATCATCTTCGCACTCCGATCTGCACATTCGTCACCCAATTCTGAAAATCTTTAGCAAGTGGGAAATCAGATATTTTCAAAACAAGTAAATTCCAAATTTGTTTAAGAGCCCATTTCTTTAGGAGGAATTTAACCAACTAACAAAAGAAAAGACTGAAATGTAATAGAATTGACTTAAAGTGATACAGCAAATGTCCAATAACGTAATAATTTCCACCAGCTACATATTTTAACTTATTTCCTTCTTGGAAAGCCAGCCAGAACAAACTGAACACTACCTCTACTAATTTACCTCATTAAATGGAAAAATAAATAAGTACAAAGGTTAAAACGTCTTTGCAAAAGGAAGGTCAATATTGCAGTACATGTTAGAGACCATAACTGCACAACATATTTAACATGTTTTACAGTATTAATTGTTAGCATTTTACTTTACATTCTGAGGTATATTATGTCGATGTCTGTATAGCGACAAGCACATTATACAAATATTACTGTACAGCTATCCAGTTCAGTTGAATAAGCAGAATGGTCATTAACCACAACTGCACAAACAGACAAGTTCTCACCTTGTTTAGCAGCTCTGACCCACCTTCATTTAATGGAGCCAGTTTTGGTTTAATGAGATCTGCATTGGGCTAAAGAAACAATAGTTTAAAAAATTAAATTAAACAGATTTCTACAAGGAATAAAAGTATTCCATTAGTCTGTAAAATAACTATTGACAGCCAATTCAGCTTTCTTTTGTAAAGTGAATGAATGATCTTTTATTTCAAGTTCATTTTTTGCTGGTACCTTGGCTCCTAAGTTATACACTTTCAGCTAAAGTTAAAATGAAAATATCGCATAGAGACATAAAAAGATTGCAAACTTGAATTTACAAAAGACTATCAATGCAGCAGCATTCAAGAGACAAAAAAGTAAGGAAAAAAAAATATTTGAGTGATTGTAAGAGTAAGATTTTTTTTTCCCCCAGTTCAAATTAATTTTCTTATTTTAAGTATACAAATATAATCTATATTAACTAAATATACATTTACACTACAAACAAAATAAAGTGCAACCACAATCATACAAGATAAGCTAGAGTCACATCTATATTGTGGAATCTTCTCAGCTCTTGTCTCCATGTTGGGACAAAGCCTTGGGACAAGCGAATGTCCCAGTCTTACCCCAGTTTCCAGGGGAAAGGGAACCCAGAAGCAGATGCTCCAACACATGCCTGGTCTAACTGACTTTGGATGAGGATTATGAAACATGCCCTGGGTGCGGAGAATCTCCAATCTAAAAACAGCCACGGTGATTCAGTCTGAGCACAAAATGCTACTTTTTGGAGACTTTCAAGGATTGTTTAGAAAAAGGGTGGGCTTTTTTGGTTTGGTTTTGTTTTCCTCTCTTAAGCACAAAGAGTCAGTACTAAGTATTTTAAACATCTGTCATAACTGCACATGACATTTGATTACTATTTGATTAAAATAAAACTCTACCTTCTTGTTTGAAGATGTAAATTCTGACTTTTCAAACTCAGCAACCTGTTCCAACAATTCTCTTAAAAAGAAAAACAAAAGGAGGCATTTATTTACTGAAAAACACATGTATGAAACACATTTTACCAGGCTGATGCTATGCTCTTCATTGCATGTAAAATTCTCATTAGAAGTACAGAATGAAGTCCTATGCAAAAACAATAAATGCAACAGATGTCATGCAATGCTACGGCATAAGCATCAGAACTGTAAGATTTACCATCCTTGGTTAAAATATAATCTACTCAGACAACAGAGGCTTTTTAATCAAATCCTGTCATCTGCTCTTAAATGATTAATTCAAGTAAGAACATTACCAATAAAAACATACAATAATTTCAAATTTGTCAGGAAGATATCTCGCTACTTTATAGACAGAAGACCTGAAACTAAGATATCATTGATACTATAGTAAAAGAATAGGTTTTTATGGTTAGGAAAAGAATGCAAATAGTCAACACTTTGAAGTTCTCTTATTAATGAAAGGCATTCTGTATAATCTGTTACCGATTCTCCAATTCAGAGATGTCTGTCTGTAGTTTAAGGTACCATTTCTCAGCCTGCGAAAAGAGCTGCCGCAGAAGTAAAACATTGGTGTAAGTTGTATTTATGAGCTCTGACTCCACTTCACTGTGTACAACAGTCCGCAGTCCATCCAGCATGTCTATCACCTCATCAACTGTGAAGGTCTCCTCAACAAGTCTAAACAGAGCAGTCAAGATGAGTCATGTATAATAAAGTTAACAAATTTGCATTGTTATGAGATCTCATTACACAGATATCACTCTTACATAATGCAGTGTCCTTCTGAAAACATCCAGTCAGTCATTATTAGATGACCATGGCACTACAAATTGGTTCCTGTATTTAAATTTTCTCTTGGAAATATTACAATCACAAGTATTACTTCCGCTACAGTCTTACATCAAATTTAGACATCAGAAGCAAGATATAAAGCAATGACATGCTATCAATATCTATGTTAATTCCTAAGAACTTGAAAAACACAGTTTTAAAAGGACTTGACTTGTAACATTTGCAAAATTATTGGGTCTTTCTTCCTCACTAAGAACATACAAAAGCAAACAGATAGAAGTCACATCATAAAGCATTTAAACTTGCAGTTGTTGCTAGCATATTTTGCTTTATTCTTGCTCAGAACCACATCCCCCGCTCTGGTACCTGCTGTCCTTAAGGTCCTGGAAACAAGAATCCACTGTTTTGAGACACAGGCCACGCTTGAAACGAGCAAAGCGCATGTAGTTGATCACTTCATTCTGGTGATGCTCATTAAGGCCTAGCTCTGCCTGCAGATAAGGATATAAGCACAAAGATAAATATACACTGAAATAAGTTAAAAAGAGCATAAGTATTGTGAAGACTTGCCTTCTGACTAGTTTTTCTGCTTGCTTTCATAGGGTTATGTTAACTAGTATGCTAAAAACCAACCGTATTTTCATATGTGTAACTGCTACATACCTCACATAAGTGTCCCCCCTTTGAAAGCACCAGTGCTTAGAAGTAAGTCCTCAAGTGAGCAATACCATCAGAAAAGTCATAGAAAATCAGAGACAATCAGAGGGAAAAGGCTACAAAGCATCAGAATCAGAGGGACTGTAGGGGAATAGAGGCTCTTGGATAAATGTGTCTTTGTATTACATGCACACTTGTGTAATCATAGAATCGTTTACGTTGGAAAAGACCTCTAAGATCATTGAGCTCAACCATTAACCTAACACTGCCAAGTCCACCATTATACCATGCCCCTAAGGACCACATCTACAGGTCTTCGAAACACCTCCAGGGATGGTGTCTCAACCACTACCTGGGCAGCCTGTTCCAATGCTTCACAACCTTTCCAACCAATCTAAACCTCCCCTGGCACAACTTGAAGCTGTTTCCTCTTGTCCTGTCACCTGTTGCTTGGGAGAAGAGACCAACCCCCACCTCAATATAACCTCCTTTCAGGTAGTTGTAGAGAGCCATAAGGTGTGCCCTGAGCCTCCTTTTCTCCAGGCTAAGCCACCCCACTTCCCTCAGCTGCTCCTTGTAAAACTTGTGCTCTAGACGTCTCACCAGCTCCATTGCCCTTTGGACATGCTCCAGCACTTCAATGTCTTTCTTGTAGTAAGGGGCCCAAAAGTGAATGCAGTACTCAAGGTGCAGCCTAACCTGTGCCGAGTACAGGGGAACAATCACTTCCCTAGTCCTGCTGGCCACACTATTTTTGATACAGGCCAGGATGCTATTGGCCTTCTTAGCCACTTGGGCACACTGCTGGCTCATATTCAGCTGGCTGTCGACCACCACCCCCAGGTCCTTTTCTCCCGGGCAGTTTTCCAGCCACTCTTCCCCAAGACTTGTGACCCAAGTGCAGGACCTGGCAATGTTTTGAGTAACATAGCTGAATGATGTATCTTTTATAGATGTACTAACAAAAACACACAGCAAAGTACATTATGTTTTTGTGCTATTTTATATGTAAAACCTTGAGACTACATATATAACCTTAAGTAAGAATCTGAATTTGTTTCTCAACAGCCTATTGCCCAGAAACAAATATTCCAAGGGCAAATTAAGGAGGAAGCATTTTCAGATCTGACTAACTAGCTTTTCTATGTATGCCTCTATTTCAAAAGAAGGAGTACTGGCATAGCCAATTGCATTAGAATAAATCTTGCTCATGCAGGTAGCACGAGTCACAAGTAGGCACAACAGGGTACGAATGGGGGGTTCATAACCACAGTCCCTGGAGAGCTGATGCAACCAAAGGTGAAGTCTGTTTCATTTACTCCAATGCACTTAGTATTGTTGGTGTTGGAAACAGCAATGTAGCAACTCAGACAGAACAGTTAATCTGATTGCGTTGTCCTTAATAATCCAACTGCACAGGATAGCTCCAGGGAGAACACTAATACTGCGATACCTAGATAAACAATACTGAAAGTGTGAGCACAGATCTCGACTGCCTGGAAATTAAAGGCGGTTTAGGAAACAGCAGTAAATAAAACAACCCCTCAGAGCACGGTCACAAAGTCTGATGTCTCCCACAAAGTTCCACATCCTGCAAATGACAGAACATATGAAACGTTCAATGTTCTCTTTGCTGTTGCTGAGTTTACTTTAGCTGAAAAGCTTCTATGCATTAGAGACAGAAAGGAAGACATATGCCAACACCAGTGCTGAAATCTCACAATCCAGAGAGCAGCTACAAGAGGACATTAAATTAATAAATAAATACACAAGCACAGGCCAAAGCCACTCATGATCTCCAAGCGTTAAGCAAACGGGTCATGGGATCCTGCAAAAACCCCAAGCCCCACCAGTCCCCACAATGTCCAACAGGGCTGGCACGGATGCCCAGGACGGCGGCGGCGGCGGCGGCGGCAGCAGCGGCGGCGGCGGCGGCAGCCGCCGCCGCCGCCGCCCCCTCAAGCGCCCCCTGCACGACGAGGGGCCGCCTCTCCCCGGCAGGCCCGGACCGGGCCGCCCCCCTGCCCATCCTTCGGGCCGACCGGCCGACGCGGAGAGCCTCCTCACGAATACGGCGCGGCTCGGCGGGGCTCTGCCCCGCGCTGGGAAGCAAAGCCGGCCAAGCAGCGACGCCACCCTCCGCCCCGAAGAGGGGATAACCGGAGGCGGCTCCGCTACTCACCATGGCGACCCCGGCGCTCGGAGGGCGGCCGGGCTGAGCGGCTGACTACGGCCTGGCGGTTGCCATAGCGAACGAAGCCTCGCGAGCGCCCTACCCTGCGCTCCGATTGGCGGCGGCTCCCTCACGTGGCTCTCAGCGCCCGCCCCCCCTACACCCTGGCTGTTGCGCGGCCTCGTCCACTCCGCCCCTCCCTCTCGGCGGGTGGCGGTGGCCGTTTCCCGGGGCAACCGTCGCTCCGTCCCCCCCCTTTCTTTCGCCCCCCTCAGCCCAGCGTCCTGTCAGGGCGGAGCGGAGCGGGGTGGGGTGGGATTCCGGGGTTTCTGGGTGGGGTTGTGGGGTGCCATCCTTCCCTCCCCTTCCTCGGGGCGGCCTGCAGTCCCAAGGCCTGCCGCCGGGCGGGGAGGGGAGGGCAGGGCAGGGCAGGGCTACCGGGCCTCGGCTTGCGGCCGCGCAGGGCTGGGCCGCTTTCGCTCGGCTCTTCATTCACCGCGGTGGAAACGGGGACGGGCGGAGGCGGGAGCAAGCAGGTGGGAAGCTGTGTGGGGGTTGTTTTGTTTTGTTTTGTTTTCTTTGCAACCTCTAGGGTTTTTTTTGCGGTTTTTTGTTTGTTTGTTTTTCTTGAGGCCATCAGGAAATAAAAGAGTTGTCCAGCTTTTGGGATGCTTTGCTGGTCTCGCTGTTCAAATATGAATGAGTGGGTGAGGGAGTCTCCTGGGGACGGAAGTTGTGGCAGCTGGATGGAGGTGAGCAAAATGCACGGGAACCTCTTAAAATTATAATAAAAAGGTAAGTGGGTATGCATCGATGAGGTTCGTAACTGGTAAACCAGTTTTGTTTAAGAGCCCTATTCTGCACCGAGATGATTTTTGCAGTCAGTGTTACTGCATGACGTGTTACAAATTTGATCTGATCTGGTTCCTATTACTGCAGTGATCCTGCTGAAACTGGGTACCTCTCATGCTGTAGCCTAACATTCCTATACTGCTCTGGTGTGATGGAGTGAACACTCAGATCACTGAATCACAGCACAGTTGAGGGTGGCAGGGACCTCTGGGGTTCACATGGTCCAACCCCTCTGCCCAAGCAGGGCCACCCAGAGCCTGTGGCCAGGACCGTGTCCAGACAGCTTTGGAATATCTCCAAAGATGGAGACTCCACAACCTCCCTGGGGCAACCTGTGCCAGTGCTTGTTCACCCTCACAGTGAAAAAGTGTTTCCTGATGTTCTGGGTGAACCTCACGTGTTTCAGCTGGTGCCCATCACCTCTGGTCCTGTTACTGGGCATTACTGGGAAGAGCCTGGGTCTGTCCTCTGTGTGCCCTTCCTTCAGGTATTTACACACATTGATGAGATCCCCCTGAGCCTTCTCTTCTACAGGCTGAACCATCCCAGCGCTCTCAGCCTCTCCTCATAGTAGAGATGCTCTGGTCCCTTCATCATCTTCATGGTCCTTTGCTGCACTCCTTCCAGTAGCTCCAGTTCATTTTTGTACTGGGGAGCCCAGCATCAGGCACTGTGCTCCAGGTGTGGCCTCACCAGTGTACTGCTGGAATCTCTTCTTAGGGAAGCCACAGCGAATTTGTGGCTCAGACAAGATCAATAGCTTTTAAATATGGAGTAATACCTCTTATATGACAGAACCTGAAATTGTTCAGGATCTTTGTTTATAATGTTCTGGTGTTGGACAGATGCATACATTATGGTTAATGGTTAATAAAACTGAAGCCTGGACACTCCTACATTTAATTTTGCTAGTGCTCCATAAAGCAAACAACCAAAACCAAAGCAGCAAACAGAAATCACAGCAATAATTATCTTTAGAACCAGATGGATGATACAAAAATGAAATAAATATGCTATTTTCCCAGCACAAGCCGCATGTACATGGACTCAAGTATAAACAGTTTATGCTGTTTGAAGCATTTAAAAAAAACATGAAAGGATCAGAGTCTTAGTCATATCAAGGCTTTAGAAATCAATTTTAATGCACTTTATTTATAGGTGATAATCTATCAACACAAAGGGATGGGAAGGGAGGGGAAGAGAATAGTTCAGCTTGAAGAGACCCACAATGATCACCTAGTCCTGCTACCTGGCCAATCAAGGGCTGACCAAAATTTAAAGCACAGGTATTAAGGGAATTGTCCAAATTCCTCTTGAACACTGACAGACTTGGAGCATCGCCCACCTCTCCAGGAAGCCTGTTCCAATGTTTGACCACCCGCTCATAAAGAATTGCTTCCCAATGTCAGATGTCAACTTCCTCTTTGAGCCATTTCCATGCATCCTATCACTGGATACCAGGGAGAAGAGATTAGCACCTACTTCTCCACTTCCTCTCCTCAGGAACATTCACAGAGCAATTAGGTTGCCCCTCAGCCTCTTTCTCTGCAAACTAGACAAATCCAAAGTCCTCAGCTGCTCCTCATAGGACATGCCTTCTAGCCCCTTCACCAGCTTTGTTGCCCTTCTCTGGATGCATCCGAGTACCTTCACATCCTTCTTAAATGGTGGGGCCCAGAACTGCACGCAATACTCAAGGTGAGGCTGCACCAATGCTGTCAAACCAGGACAGATAGTCATCAGCACCTTGCAGTTTTGTATCATCAGCAAACTTGCTAATGGTACATTCAACTCTCGCATCCAGATCATTCATAAAAATATTAAACAGGACTGTGTCTAGGACTGAACCCAGAGGAACACCGCTGGTGGCTTGTCTCCAGCCAGATGTAGTCCCATTCACTGCAACGCGTTGAGCCCTGCCATTCAGCCAGTTCTTCACCCAGGACACTGCGTATCTGCTCATCTTGCAGTTGGACAACTTGTCCAGAAGTATGCTGTGAAGGACAGTATCAGAAGCTTTACTAAAAATCCAGAAAAACTACATCCACCGCCTAGCCTTCATCTACTAGGCAGGAGAAATGTCATAACTTATGAACTTACTGAAATGTCAAAAAATTTAAAAGGGAAATATAAAAAAAGTTCTGATATAAGAATCCACATTAGTGTATTTGTGATATACCTTCTCATCACTCCTCCTGACTTCAATTTAACACAGTGAGGCAGAGAGGTAATATACGAGTTTTCTTTTAATACGATCGCTAAGGATTTCAAAGCAAGAAGAGATATTTAGCAGATACAGTTAAAATAGAGAACATTTCACAAATGACATGTTTGTGATCCCTTAAAGTGACTCAGTTGAGTTGCTGGATGCTGATGGCCACCCATGGGAAATCACAGTTTCTGCTGTCACAAGTGTGACTTACTAGTACCATGCCACCCATCTCTTCTGCAAAACCACTAATAATATTTTGCCTGCTGACTTAATTCACTGAATGAAATCCAGTAATACCCCTTACTAGAAATCAGGTCCAGCCCTGTAAAACGTTTCAATAAATGAAGTTATTAAAACACATGTTTAACTAGGGTGGTCTGAAGCAGTTTAAAATGGTGATGCCTAAATACATTCCTTTGAGGGAATGAAGGGCTGGAACATTGGTGCAAAATTCATTTTGAAAAACTCATGGCTAAACACTTTTTTGAGAATTTGAGAAAATGACAATGCATCACATCTAGAAACTCACATTCTAACTACCCAAAAAACACCTAATCCATCTAAACTAAGTTTAGTAATCCACAGATTTCAACATCATTAAAAAGGTCAAATATGTCTTTCTCGAGCTGCCAAGTCAGAGAGAGAGAGAGACGGGGCTTTGCAGCCGAGGCAGCCCGGCTCCCCGAAGGAGCATTGAACATTGCATCTGCCATGGCGACCTTGTGTGACAGCAGGGAGGGAATCAACCTGTGTCATCGCAGATGGCTTCTGGTTGCCAGTACCTTGTTTTCTGGAGACCCAGCTTGTCGTGTCTGGGATCGGATTCACGGGAGTGCTGCCAGCACCTCCACCTGCGACTGGGTCACTTGGGAGGAAGTTATGAAAATGCGATCTACCCTCAAAAAAACAAAAAAACAAAAAACTCAAACCAGGCAGGTCGTGCACATCTCAAAATTTACAACTGAACTCACAAAAAATTTTGATCCTTGTGACTCTGTACACCCACTGGAAATGGGAATAAACATGGAAAGCCCCAGGAAACCCTGTGTGTAGTCTGCATAAGCAGATAACCTGGCTGAAAGTGCATTATTGGTGGAATAAGAAATGCTGAAAAGATCCACAGAACCATGCTTTTGACTCGCAAAGTGCTTGCGAGTGTCTAGGATGGGAATGGTATTACACAGGGTCATCTTTGCTTGAAGAGACAAGAGACTACTCAATGGAGAGCAACTCCTGCTCAGGTGCTTTGTCCTGCCTCACTTTGGGGAAACGAGGAGCAGCTGAGGTGACTTCTCATGTCCAGTCTTGTGTTCCTAGGACTTGCCTCAAGTGTTTTGATCAATACAAAGTTCCTAGATAGCATGGTTTGCTCGTGTATGAGAGGCACTGGTCTCACTGAGTGCAAATATCCTCCTCGTAAGGGACGGCGAATTGTGGCCATGGCCTCTCCTAAACAGAGCAGCTGAGGTGAGGGGTTGTTGAACCTGTGAAATAGCCTGCTTGGAGAGAAGCGGGTTAATGTTCCCCTTTTACATGGGAAGGGGAAAATAGGTATATTAAAAGACAGATTGAACGCAAGCACAGTGCAGTTTTCACTGTGAAAAAAAGGAAACTTCTCAGTCAGCCTCAGCACAGGGTGCAACCCCAAGTTTTGTTCTGTTTCTGCAAAATCTTTCCAGCACCTGATCAGCGTATCAAGCTGAGTACGTCTCTGCCATTAGCACATGCACTAAACGAGGAGCTTAAAAAAACATCCCCAGGTTGTGCTTTAAATTAAACATCCTGAAGTTGAAAAGAAGAGAAATAAGAAATGCTGGTGGTTTTCATTTTCCCACTTACTTTAAACAAACAAAAAAAAGTGTCACGCTTGCAAGTTCTCTAGATGAGCGCGGAAGCGATATATTTGTGAGGAAAACAGAGATGCTTGGCTTTGTAATGGTATGAGCTGGAGGGAAATCACAAGTTATGTCACGATGCATGCTGCTATCGCAAGAACTGACTGCACCATCTCCATTCTGGTTAGGAACGAATTAACTGTGGAAAGCACTGGACAAGGAAGCAAATAGGGAACTGGCTTGGGAGAAATTTGGCAAGAGGATTTGTAACGTTCACGCTGTTCTCTTGCTTCTGTTCCCATTGGCGGAGACAAAAACGCCGTTGTTGTCAGTGACGCTCACTTAATAAATGGCAGAAAGATAACAAACAGGATGAGCAGCCGCCCATGTTCTGGCCTGGAGATTTATCTGCCCAGGGACTTTTAGGACGGGCTGTGTGAAATGTGTAGGTTACGTTATACTTACTACTTTGCTTCTAGGGAGAACTAAGTTCAGTCTAATTAAAGCCACTTGAATCCAGAACGTGAGGGCTCAGGTTCATGGAGAGACCAAAGGATGTGAAGACCTTTTGCATCAGAGGCTTTGCCCACGGGCATGCCTTCACCCTGCTGCAGTTAAGGTAGCTCTCCCAAGGCTGAATCACCTTGCATTACACCGAGGGCCAAACTGGCTTGAATTAGGAGTAATTACCATGGCTGAGCTGTCAGGCAGCCATTTGCCAGCCCAGAAGAAGCCATGCCTGAGCCCAGAGGCTATGCCTGTGCTTTCACACCTATACTTTCCTTAGCAGACGCCCTGGGGTTTAGCTGAGAGCTGCTCCCCCACCTCTGTTTTCTGAGCTGGGGGTCCAGGAGGAGAGAGAGGCCACATGGCATACAGAGCTATCATCGCATACAAACCTACTCCTGTTTCAGGAAGAGTTTCAGGATGAAAACTAATTATAAAAGATATGCAGACACCGTAGCAGGGATTTTTCAGCTGAGCGTGGAGCACCCTGGGCTCCTTCCCCTTGGAAGGGGGTGCCATGCTGCCGATGCTGGAGCAGCGTGGCTCAGCGGCAAGTGACAGCTGAGCCCGACCCAAAACCTACTCCAAATCGTTGTTTTCTCTGTAATTGGAACTAAGCCTGAACTGTGATTTGGAAATTTTCTTGAAGTGTGATTGGAACGGGCATCAGTCACAGGTGAGTACCACCCAGCATTTAAGTAAAACCCTATGGCATGGCGGTGCTCAGGCTCCCTGCAGAGAGGGGAATTTAAATCACCGCAATTTGCATGCCAGCTTGCCAGGAAGAAGGCAAAAGGTGTGCGAGTTCATATATTTATTAACCACTTCTCACTGCCTTCCTCTTCAAAAATCTTTCCTGCCATGCTCTTCTGGATGGTTGTCACGTAAGACGGGCCACCAGCAGATGCGATTGCCCGCAGTCCTGCCCTGCTCCTCCTCAGTTTCTGTGGCAGGAGCAGCCTGGCTTTTCCTCTTGAAGGTGGTGGTACTTTCATTTTGCTCCATTTCCCTGTCACTGGCAAAGCACCTAATGTCACGGGGTGTCACGCAGACTCTGCCATGGCCGACCCTGCCGTCCCAGCCCCTGCTCGCTTGCAGCCTCGGTGGGCATCCATGGGGAGCTGCACCTGTGGACAGAGCAGGCAGGACTAGACCTGGCTCCTCACTCCCATCCCAGTCTCCCCAGGGGACACTGGTGGCTCCCCAGAGGGATCCAGTTCTTGTTCGGGGATTTTTTCTTTTCCCCAGTGAAAGTGTTTTCCAGCAGGACACGGCCACACTGGGAGCAGCCTCTGATTTGGCCAGTGCTATATGATGCACATGAACAGAAAAATGATGGTATGAGAGGTCTTCCCTTTGCTATCGAAAGAGCTTACCAGGAAAAATAAAACAAAACAAAGAAAAAAATAAAAAAAGAGAAGATTACCATCTGTGTTTGAGCCACCTAAACCATGCAAACCACAGAGAAAACAGCCTGTGACAGGGCTAATTAGGCTGGGGTCCAAGGAGCACACACCCACCTCAGCCTACAAAAAGCCCAAAGCTTAATTGTGGGTGCAAAGAACGAACACCGTGTGCGGCGGCGCAGCTGCTGGGTGCAACGGCCGGGCTGACCCCCCTGCAGCCACCGTCCCCAGGTGAGTCCCCTCCTCCGCTATTCATGTCTGTCTTTCCCATGTGCAGTCTCCGTGGAAAGGAAAGCAAATTACAAATTGCCTTATTTTTTTTTTAAAAAAAAAGCTCATTTGCCATCGAACTCACCTAGTTGCAATAATCTTTTCAACTGCAATTTAAGGTAGGTCTGACAGCTAATAGAAAATAACATTAAAAAGCCCCCCTGGGGCTGTGCAGCTCTGCAATTTTGGAAATGGGTACCGGGGAGAAATCAGTAGCTTGCCGACTGCCACAGGCCACAGTCACCTCTGGGTTGTATGTGGCAGGTCTCAGCCTCGATAGCTGAATTTTGCGCTGTTGTGATGGGGACGAGGCTCTGCTGGTTGGAGATTCCAAGTCGCTGAGGAGTTTCTGAATGAGGCGTCACAGCGGGTGGAACGCGGCAGGCCTGACATTGCCGCGTAGTCGGGAAGGATTAGTCATGCACTTAGCACAGCCATTCCTGAAACCGCGTTTCCCCCCCCCCCCCCCCCCCCCCAAATAAGCAAAAAGGGATCAAATCAATTTTGATTAATAAGGAACCCCTCCTCGTCTCAAAGGATGGTCTGTTGCTTGTCAACTTTCTGTGTGCTGTGAAGTTCACCGTAGAAAAAAAATCAGGTGCTGGCTAGAACGTCTGAAAGCTTATTGTATCTAACCCCACAATATTGTTCTTATTAATACAACCCATTAACGAGTGCAGCAGCAACGACAAAGCAAAACCCCTGCACCGGGCGGCCGCTGTGCTTAGCACGCTGCCTGCTCTGCGCTGCGGCTGAGGTCGTGACGCTTTGCTTCTTGGACGGTGGGAATCAAGCTCAGATTTCGGCTGAGCCTGGGCTGGAGCCAGATGGGGATTGGGGATGGGGATTGGGGATGGGGACGGGGAAAAGGAAAACCCCTTGTGGGGCTGTTGCCGCCAGAGACTTTGCCGTGTAGAAGCATGGCTTGGGAGCAGCCTCTGATTTGCCCAGTGCTATATGATGCACATGAGCAGAAAAATGAAGGTATGAGAGGTCTTCCCTTGCCACAGACCTACCCAACACCATTCGCATACGCGTGGTTATGGCCAGTCTTAATTTCTGCATCTTTTATTTATGTGTGGTAGATCTGATTTATAGGTGTTATACAGGTGGTTCCTTGCAGTCTGCTCACACATTTTTACCGGTGTAAATTCTGCACCGAGCTGTAGCGTTAGTATGCTGTGGCTATTGGCTTGGTTGTCTGCTTTGAAAAGAAGTCAAATAAAAAAATACACATATTTTGAGTTTTCTGCATCAGAAATTCAACCAGTATGCAAAGGGTACAGGTGACATCATTAAAAGCCAAGTGCTAAATTTATACCTGTACTTGAAACTCTAGGGACCCGCATAATTCTGGGTGTAGTTCTGTGTCTTGATAGAACACTTAAAACTAAGAGCTCATATTTATGACTGGTTCTATTTCTTCAATCTACTTTTAAACAAAAACTCTGTCTAGACCAATGTTCTTTTATTGCAAAGATCTTATGATGCCAACCGTGCTCTGAAACAATTCAGATTCATTAAAGCTGCTGCATGAAGATAAAAACTGGAAGGATTTGCCCCCAGTTTGTGCTCTCTGAATGCAATAATTTCTAAATAGATGAAAACAATGGCATTGCACTTTTTTGACCAGATTCCAAAGCCCTGCAAATATTCACTGCAAGCGTTCGCTTCAGCACCGAGAGTGGGTGAAGGGATCAAAGGCAGTTCGGGCCAGAGGGTGCCACAAACACCGGAACGCAGCTGCAGGCACACTTGCCGTCCCTAAAAGTAGCCATTTAGGGTCAACCGGCTTTGCTGGCGAGGTTGCTAATGCAGCTAACCCTGAGGCAGGCTGGGGAGGCAAATGGCGCGCTGCCCCAAATAATACCGCGGAAGGCGTTTTCAGTCAGGTGTGGTGAGAGGTTTGGCTCTGCGAGGCAACCTCTCGGTTGCGTGACCTGCTTTTGAAGGCAGCGACGTCTGGAGAAAAGGTCTGTGCCAACTGAAGGTCCACAGTAGCGCCCACGGGATCCACTTTGTGTTGTCCCCTGGCTTCGTCCCCAGGCACTAGCACAGGTGGGCTGGTGCGGAGCGTGTTGAAGACTTCGGAGTGCGTGACTCGCGCCGAGCCCACCAGGCTCAGCTACCTTTTGCTGTGGCAGACTGACTAGAAAAACAACCTGCGGCAGGGAAAAACAGTATTTTCTTGTTTACTGGGGCATAATGATCTGCTTTGCAGGCCAACAGCAATGAGCATCACACTTAATCTCACAAATAAGACAGAGATGTAGCAGGCAGAGATTATCAGTCGCTGCAGAGGATGCAAATTTTTTAACACTGCAAACTAATACTAAAGGCA
Organism: Vanellus vanellus; assembly: GCF_965231255.1. Taxonomy (NCBI): domain Eukaryota; kingdom Metazoa; phylum Chordata; class Aves; order Charadriiformes; family Charadriidae; genus Vanellus; species Vanellus vanellus. The sequence goes on along the minus strand of NC_138906.1, from coordinate 49,548,924 downwards.
GGTACTTTTCCTTGTTAGTTGCTAGACGATTTAAGAGACACGTTTCATTTATTCTCACAAATCTTGGAAGATATGGTGCTTTCTTTTTTAATGTGTGCACCGGGGACTCTCCATCTTATTAAAAATGAGATCGCAGTGACTTTAGTACGTCAAAAGATTTAATCAGCACGGTGCCATAGAGAAGCCGAAGACCTAATGTAGGCTAAATGTAAATTTGTAAAATGGAAACATCTAAATAATTCAAACCAGTGACACCAATCTCTGTGTGGTTTGTTTGTCTCCCGGCCAGACTAATTTCAAAGAGTTGAGGTTTTTATTAAAAGAAGAAGAAGAAAGAAAAGAGTCACAGCTCTACTTCACAGCTGTTTTGAATCAGTTGTTTTCCCCCCATCTTTCCTCTCCCTAGGTTACAGTGTCTTCTTCAAGACTGAGGAAAGATCTGGCTGAAGATGGCAGTTGCAAGCATAGTGAGTATACAGCTATGGTGCTATGAAATCTCCGTTTTTCTTCCCCTCCACCCTTTTGCCTCCATCAGTTTTCCACCGCTCAAGAGCCGATGGTGCCATCCCACCAGTAGTACAAAACCTTCTTCCCCACCTCGTTCCAAGTTGGGGCTTTTGCATTTTGTTATGTATTTGAAGCTGCCAAACTACCGGTGTTTTGAATGACCTGGCAGATATAATGCTCTCACCACCTGCTGTTTTAATAACTGAAGTTGGCTGGAGGCTGTGAACTGCTCTTTCGTAAAGAGTTTGTTACTCAACAGGTCATTTTTATAAGTCTCTGCTGTGCCACATGCTTCAAGCAGTCTGGAACACTCTGTGTTTTGCTGGCAGCCTTTGCCCATTCCCATCTATAATGGATTATACTGGGGATCTTCAACTGCGTCTGGTGGAAAGGGTGGGATTTATGCTTTACTGAGCCACCTCTCAACATAAATTTACCTGCTGTCCCATTATAGGCCACCCACCCTGTCAAGACCAGCCTGGATTACTACAGGAATGACAGCGCGGTGCTGTCCCTGTATGAAAACCTGGTGAATGGCACAGACTTTGCGTGCGACAAGAGGCAGGTCAGGCAGTTTGCTCGAGCCTTCCTGCCAGTGTTTTTCTGGCTCATCTTCTCTGTGGGCACAGTAGGAAACGCCTTGGTGGTGCTCGTCTATTGCAAATACAGCTTCAGGAGGAGCATGACGGATCGGTACCTGCTGCACTTGGCCATTGTGGACCTGCTCCTTCTCTTCACCCTCCCTTTCTGGGCCAAGGCTGCTTCTGACGGCTGGATCTTCAGGAACTTCATGTGCAAAGTCGTCAACAGCATGTATAAGATCAACTTCTACGGCTGCAGCTTGTTTCTAACCTGCATCAGCTTTGACAGGTACATCGCTATTGTCCAGGCAACGAAAGCTAAGATTTCTAAGCGAAGGCGGCTCCTGCACAGCAAACTCATGTGCTTGGCTGTCTGGCTGACATCCGTGAGCCTGTGCATCCCAGAAATCATGTACAGCCAAAGCATGCGGGTAGGTGACGTAACAGTTTGCAAAATTACGTACCCGCCAAACGTCAGCATGATCTTCAGGGTTACCATCCTGGCCTTGAAAGTCACAATCGGATTCTTCCTCCCACTTGTTGTCATGGTTATTTGTTATACCCTTATCATCAACACCCTCCTGCAAGCCAAGAGATCCCAAAAGCAGAAGTCCCTGAAGATCATCACCATGATCATCACTGCTTTCCTCCTCTCTCAGTTCCCGTACAATGTTCTTTTGCTGGTCAAAGCCATCAACGCTTACACCGGGGTGGTGTACAGCTGTCAGGCTGCTGACCAGCTGGACATCGGGCTGCAGGTCACCCAGAGCATCGCCTTCCTCCACAGCTGCCTCAACCCCTTCCTCTACGTCTTTGCTGGGGAACGGTTCAGGACGGCACTGGGCAGGGTGATGCAGAGCGGCGGCTGCTGCTGGAGCGGGGGCCAAGAGCAGTGCTCCTCTGCCTGTGACAGCCAGGAGCACAGCTCGAACTGGTCCTTTGCCATGCTGGGCAGGCGGCGGGTGAGGAACTCGCTGACCCTCAGCACCCATTTGACCTCCTCGGTTATGCCCCCTCCTTGCCAAGTCCTCTTGTAAGGTAGTCCCACCGTCTCCCCTCTGGAGGAGCACCAAACTCTTTGGAAACCATCTGTATACCCCAAAGACTGTCTCAGAGGAAGAGGGAGGGCTGGGGGCTCCTCGCCCGCCCCGTCCTCGCCATGTAGGACCCAGCTGGGGCTTGCTGGCTGAAAGGAAGGGAAACCTTTGGCACAGGGCAGCAAAATGGAGCCACGCTTGTTGCAAGCAGAACTGATAGAGGATAAAAGTTATTTTTGTGACAGCTGTAAATACCCGGCCCATCTGCAGCTCAGACCACAATCTGAAATAACAAGCTTCACAGGGAGGCGATAACCATAAAATCGTAGAAGATTGGCCCAGTGAGGGCAGCAGCAGAGGCAGATGAAGCGGGGTGAACCACCGTCCCATCAATAGGAAGCAGCAAGAGGGGGTTCAGCCTCCGTTTGCTGTCCAGGCGGGGGTCTCCCATGGAGGTGGCCAGGCTCGGGAGCCCTTCTCGCACCTACACCAGATCGCCTCCACCGTGAAGGAGAACAGCCTTTAGGTCCTCCACTGGTTTATTGCAGCAGGCAAACGCTGCTCTTGGTGCCTGCGCAGGCAGTTCATGTTGCAAAGGAAAGCTCATCGTTCGTGTTCATAAAAATGATCATCACGGTCATTACAGAATTATATATTTTAGCTGTGTGATGTAAGGTGAAATTAGGTGCAATTTATTTGCTATGGCCTCTGTTGTGATACTGGCATTTTGCACGGTCCCTGCACTGACAAATCACACCTTGCAATAAAAATTCTGGGACATTAGAGACGCTGCGTTGCCTGTCCTGGAGATATTTGCCATACTGTGTTGTGTAGCCATCGTAAAACAAAATCCAAAAAAACCAAACCCATGATTCAACAGACTGCCGGTTATGCGCTGATATCTTTGCTAATGGTAAGAAAATATATTTAGCCTGGGGCCAGTAAGACAGAGAGTAATTAAGTGTCAAACCTAACATTAACAAAATTTGGATTGAGGCTGCAAGTTGGTGGAGGCAGCGGTTCCCAAAAACAATGAGCTGTGATGTAGCCTGCAATTTCTATAGGGCTTTTGGCACTCCACTGTTGGTGCCGTAATGGTGCCCGAGGCCGCAGGGCACCGCGTGGCCATTCCCCCTCGCTCGTCCCCTCCGGGGGACACAGCATCGCCTCTCCTGCCTGACCATAACCCGCACCTCCCAGTCTTCAGTTGCCAAGTTGTAGTGCTCAGGGGGCTTTCCTTTAAATAATCACATTTAACTTGGTTTGCGTCCTGGTAATTATTTCTTGCAGGAAGAAAGTGTTTTCATTGTGCATTAATCATTAAAGCGTGTCGATAAAAACGAGCTTTCTGCAAGGTTTGGCGCTGCTTTTCTAGCTAATAGGGTATATCCAAGCAGATGGGGTTCTAGTTTCATATACATTTATGAGGGTTTTTTTTGTAATTTTTTACCTTTTCCTTAGAGAAAAAAATTATGAAAGACGTATGTATTTTTTACTACATGTGTAAGAAGGCTTTGGGGGTTCTTTGTTGAGCTCAGTGCGAACGGAAGCTGAAATTCTTTTAAAGGCGCAGCCACATACAGGGAAGGGATGAGCTGGTTGTTTCTCGCCCGCACGTCCTTCCCATGTTTGGATCTGTATGCATAACCTGTTTCCAATGACGGGATTTATCCCTTCTGAAAAGGGCCAAAGGAAAGCTTTGCTACCAGGCTTTACTATGCGCATCTAACCTTTGGGGTGTGGAAGCCGCAGCTGAAGACCCCGGAGGCAGCACCGGAGCGGGTTTTGGCTCTGGAGGCGATGGGTGGGGTGCAGTTTTGGGAGGGAGGGCAGGTTTCGGAGGGAGTGGGAAGAGGGAGCGTGCCGGGGGCAGATGCATCCTTGCGGCAGCTGAGCCCCACCACCCTTTCCCAGGGATGGGGACGAGGGTGTTCCTAACCCAGGGGGTCCTCCCGGCCCCAAAAGAGTCATACAAACAATCAAACAAACAAACAAGCATGCAAACCTTAGCTGCTGCTGACCCACCATCCTGCCCGGTGGCCTCGAGCTCCTCTTCCCTGCCCAGCATCCTGCCAGCCCCGGGAACTTGCATTCCGGGGCCTTCTGCACGAAGGTAAAAGCTTCTCTGCTCTGCAAAATGCGGTGGGAAATTTTCATGCTTGGTCGGAAAGTGAAACTCTTGAGGGAGGTGAAGCGGTGATGAACTTTCAGCAGTTAGGGGCGCCAGGGTCGTCCCTGGGTCATGCATGTCCCGTTCTGAGTCAGGCTGCTCCTCGCCGCTTTGCCGGGGGAAGCTGGGGGACCAGACCTTCCCTGGGGTGGGTTTTCCCTCGTGGGTTCTGTCCTGCCGGGGCAGCCTGTGGTCTAGCAGCTGCTGGTGGCTTCCCAGGCTGCCGGCACCCCCCAAACTCGAGGGGAAGCTGCCTCCTTGCTCCCCCTCCAGCTGCAGCCTCATACCTGACAGGGTCCCTCACTGCCAGCCACCCCACAGCAGGGACTCGGTCATGGAGGCACCTGCTGCCATTGCCCTCTCCTCCATTCTGCAGAGGGCCTCTGTCCTCCAGCAGCACAGGTCCTTGCAGCCAGGCCCTCCCTTTGTCCCTCTATCTTGAGACTTTAGCTGGACTTATCCCACTAAAATCCCTCTCGTGCTTCCCTAGGGTGCCCCCAGCCTTCAGCTGACACTGTCTCCCCAAAGGGCAGGTTTCCTGAAGGCAAGGGGTATTGCTTCCCCTGCCCCACAGCCCCTCACACCTCCCGTGGGCCATGGGACGCTGCCCGTGCCTTACCCACAGCTCCAGCAGGACAGTCACTGAGAAGTTCTGGGAGAGGCCTGAGATCTTCCATGGATCCCCTCTGCTCTCTTTAAGGCCATTTTTTCCCAGATGTTCCCAGTTTTGGGTTGCAGTCTCCTTTGCTGTCCCTTTTCCTTGAAGGAGCAGCTCGGCTTGTCTCTGCCCTGAGTGTTGTTGCATCTTCACCCTGAGACCCTTCAACTCCTAGTCCCCACCTCAGACTTCATGGAGCCAGAAGTATGCCAGGACCCCAGATTTCACCCCAGCAGGAACCTTGCCAGACCTGCCCACTGGCCTAACACCCCCAAATTATGCAAAAGCCAGGTGCCATACTGTAGCAGAGACAGCCACAGCAGCAGCTTCAGGTTGTGATTGATTTGCTATGGTAAAGGTCTCAGAGGTAGCTGCGACCGCAGTGCAGGCAGTCACGTAGCATGGCACCAGCCTGCTTGTGGTACAAGGAGAGGAAGTTGGGAGAGCTGATGAGAAACTTTCACTCTCTGCAGGCAAACATGCCTAACTGATCATATAATTGTTTTGGCTGGAAGAGACCTTTAAGATCATTGAGTCCAACTGTAAACCTAACACTGCCAAGTCCACCACTAAACCATGTCCCTAAGCACCACATCTGTACATCTTTGAAATACCTCCAGTAATGGTATCTCAACCGCTTCCCTGGGCAGCTGGTTCCAATGCTTCACAACCCTTTTGGGTCACAAAATTTTTCCTTAAATAGCCAACCTAAATCTCTCCTGGCGCAACTTGAGGCCATTTCCTCTTGTCCTATTGTCTGTTACTTGGGAGAAGAGACCAACCCCCACCTCGCTACAACCTCCTTTCAGGTACTTGCAGAGAGTAATAAGGTCTGCCCTCAGCCTCCTTTTCTCCAGGCTAAACCACCCCACCCCCCTCAGCTGCTCCTTGTAAGACCTGTGCTCTAAACCTCTCACCAGCTCTGTTGCCCTCCTCTGGACATGCTCCAGCACCTCGATGTCTTTGTTGTAGTGGGGGGCCCAAAATTGAACACAGTACGATGGCTGCTCCTGCCTGAAACATAAATGGGCTTTATAGAAGCACCTCTTCTGGAGAGCAGAAAAACAACGGACAAGTGTGAAAGAATGGCAATTGGTGCTGCAAGCATCACTGTAGTGACCATAGATAAAGCAGCCCAGGTGTAGTCATCCCCAAACCAAAACCATTGATCTGAGTTCAGTATGTGCAAACCTACCATCTCCAATTATGATCTGGATCAATTATCCATCATTTAACTGACCACACACCTAGTCCCATCACCCCTGGGTGGCTGCCTGTTTTTACCAAGCCTCCCAGGCCATATGCCTCTTGAAACCTTATATTTGGACTTCAGAGCATCCCAGTGACATTTCAAGGGCTAACAGAGAGGATACCGCTGTCTCGTGGCAGCTTCACATGGTTCCCACAGCAGAACGTCATACTGGGTGTGCCAAGGCTGGTTCTCAAGGTGGGTTTAGATCCTACATAAGGCAGCACTAGGGCTGGGAGAGCCTTGCCCCTAGCGCCAAAGAAGGGAGGAGATATTGTCCAGTATGGCTGAACACGGATTATTGGAGATGTACACAAAGGTTTTCGACAGCTGCAGCCTCCCCCGCAGAGCTGTTGTACAGCAAGGTACGGTCACTTACACGTACATTGCAGGTCCCACGTACTGTGGGCTAGGCTGCAGAGCTGGAGACTCTGTCCTAGCGAGAAGCCTCTGAGTGTGGAGCTGGGCCTGGTGCTCCTGCTGGAGCATGGGGACAGAAAGCGCCGCAGCCTCTACCCTAGCAGGAAAATCCTTGAAGGAAACAGAAGTAATGGATAAAAGAAGCAATGACTGGTCATGATGGTTCCCATTGTCCTCCTGACCACATTTGGATGGCCCCAGGAGCTGAGACAAGCCTACGCATCTAGCATGTGCCCCGGGGCTGCGACTACAGATGCAAACTCAGAGGTGACAGGTGAAGAGAGCCCCAACTCACACAGGGCTTCTTTCCCTCCCACAGCCGTCCAACATAACCCGGGCATATAGACCCCGCCAGGACCTGGAGAAAACCAGACAGGAGCCCTAAGCTGAAGGACAACGCTGCTCGGTGTCGTGAACGTGGATGACAGTGAGTGCAATTGCTGTCCTCGGGGTGGCTTTGTTTTTGCTCTGTTGTACTGTACAGATGCGACCTTTCTCCACAAGCATGACAAACTATTTCCTATTTTCCTTATTTTCTAATATTTTTTCCTGCTTATAAGGAGATCATGCAATCATCTGATTTATCTTCCAGTCAAAGCTGTCTATATGAAGCACAAAAGGTACACAACCTCTCAATGATATAGAATTTTATTTTTTTAATTCCTGAGGTTAAAAAAGGAAAAAAAGCATCAAGAAACATTCCAGTACACAACCGTCTACATCTCTGTAACTGTACAGACGCTGGTATACATAAACCTCTTTTTCTCCCATCTGGAGTGTGAATTTGATGTGAACGGGGTTTGCAATTCTTTGGCAGTTAAGATCAAAAGATGCTTCTGAACAAGTTACAATCTCAGTGACTGAGCAGAATTGAAACTATAGTGCAATCTCAATTTTAAAAAAGGAGCAAAGTCAGGCTTCTGTAGCTTTGCTATTTTGTAACGTGGTACACTCTTGTGCAATATATCTCAGTGATTTTTCATAAAGCAACATTGAGTAACATTGAGTAAAGGAACACTGTCATTTTCTTAAAGCAATTATGTTCTTTCCTTTGCATAAACCTCTGCATAACAAAAAATATTACTCTCCATTGTTCCAGCACCCAGGGAAAACACCCAAGGGCTTATGCTGACCACAAGTTATACTCTCTTTGTCCCATGAGCGTGACATCCCCTTAAATCAATTTCATGATCGATTTCAAATACTTATTTTCTCTTAACTGCATTGCTGGTAAAGCAAATAAAGCTAATAAAAGGCCTAATTCAAAAAGTGAGCTGAGAATCTGTAGGTAAACAGATTTATGAGCATCCCTGGCACAGCTCATCCGAACAAGTGCTTTGTGAATAGGAGTATAAGGTGCTTGAATAAAATAGTCTCACACAAGCCTACACTTCTGCTAAGTCCTTTATTGTGTTTCTGTGGCTCCAGTAATAAACTGCCTGGGACATTTAAACAAAAGGTTGGTACTAATGACAGGTTCTTTACTGTCTTCTCTGCACAGCCTCTGAGGCGGAAAAGACTCCCTCTTCTTGGTGACATGATGCGATTCCTGTTCTTGAACAGTTGATTTGAACAGTTGTACTCCTGTCCATTTTTTTGAGTATTTCCTCTTTTCAAACATTTTCACCTTTCTAAATACTCCCCTTGGTTACAAGCAAACCTTTTCATCTTTAAACTACAGGATCTGGCTTCCACTCTTAATCCTCTTTCAGAGAGAAAAAAAGCCACAAAAATACTCTCAGGGGCAAGGAAAACCTGAAGAAAAACTACCATAAAGACTCAAATGCTAAAAAAACCCCGATGCAGTGGGGTTTTTTTCCACTCCTCCCAAACAAATGTTTTAGCCAGGACTGTCTACATGGAAGACTTGCAGGGAAAAATCTAGCTTACTGCACAGAGCCAATTACTTCAAGAGTTACATAAAGAGTGGCTTAAAAGTATTTGCCACGGGATGAAAAAAATGTTAAGAACTGGGATGCAGAGAGAAAATCCAGAGGGAAGTCTGTCAAATAAATTTGAATGGAGATATTTCAAATACTTCTGAGCAGAGACGTCATATTTTGTCCTAAGATATTTGACAATGTCCCTTTACCTTACATTTGGCATTTTAAGAAAGATATCCTAGTAAGATTAGTATTCTAACTAAAACAACAGCAAAATGCTTTAAAAAAACACACCTAAAAGCTTAAAGGAAATCTGCAGCAGACTTCACTAACAGCCTGGTAAAATTGAATAGCATATGGTACACAGTACTCCATTTTTAAGCAATAAATAATCTCTTCTTGCCTACTTAAATATAAAACATAGCTTCAACACTGAAATATGCCATAATTCATGAACTGATCCGTGTGTCATTTTATTGCCAGTTTATCGCCCACTTCAGTCTCTTGCCCATCTCGTTTTCATGCACACAGCCGGGTAAGGGTTTAACTGCATTGCAGCCTGTTCCCTCAGGAAGGGGAGCAACCCAGGCTGCACCTCCCACAGACCCCTCTGCCTGGCAGAGGCTGGGGAGCCCACCACCAATACTGGGAAGAGGCGTCTGAAGGGAAGGGAAAGCTATCGAGGAGCCAGATGAGTCAGACACCTGAAATCTATGTGGCTCCATGAAAAGTAGTTACTCTTTCACAAACTTTTTCAAGATCACTGTATTTATACATTGTTAACAACTGGAATGAACGATTAGCAACCTTTGGCTTTATCTGTGGTATTCTTTTCTTTCCTATGATCAGAAATTTCCCTCTACCTCAGCTGCTACTACATAAACACTTGTCTTGTGATCTCCATCTTTTAAACAGCCAGCCTTCTGGTGTAGGAGATCCCTTATGGGTAACGGATCAGACCAGTGACACACAAACACCAGCTGGATTCTCCTGACTTCCTTCCCTAGTCAAGCTGATCCCTCCATATTCCTTGACCTTGTTTTTTACATTTACAAGTGTGCCCCTCTCCCCTCCCCTAAATAAATTGCTTCCATTTGTGCTTGCCCTTTTTTCTTCCTTCCCCTCATGTTTTATTTTCTGTCTCCCACCATGACCCTTGTTTACCAGCTACAATTGCCACCAGGAGTCTACAGGGTTCCTGGCAGGGTCTGCTGGTCTTCTACCAACTGCTGCACTAGAGTTTTCCAGGTCTGTCTGAGGTTTCCTTGGGAGAACAATAACATGAGAAATCAGACACACCTAAAATGATGAGGAGGGCTGGTTGGGAGAAAGAGCTTTTCTCCTTTCTCCCACCAAACGTTTCGCCTTTGCATCAGATGACAGGAGTTTTAAACTGAAAAAATCTGCTTTCAGATATTTTGACAAAAAGTTGAAATTTTATACAGAAAGCAGACAGTTTGCATGGAAATTTTGTATAAACGAGAACCCAATCTTCCCTTAAAAGGCAGTGTTTAGAGCCAGCTCTGTCCCCAAATCTGAGATGGGAAGTTAGCAGTTGGCTAGGACAACTGCAAGGGTTAGGAAAGGGGCAGAATACTCATCAGAGAGCTCATCAGGGCTGGATATGCATGTGGTTTTGGATGGACTTTTTGAGACTGATTCAAACATTATTGCTACCTTCCACGTGGTCTAGAGAGAGAGAGACTGCCAACCTCCTCAGAAACTAGGCTTTCCTGTGAATGCTGATGACTAAGGTGCTAAAGCAGGAAAAGGGAATGCTCCTCTTCCTAATATCACACAGTGAGCAGTACTTCATTCTACAAATTATACTCCTGATTCTGCCACTGGTACTCACCATAAAAGCTGATTTCAATGGACCAACTTACAGAGTATGGTGAGCAAACGTGAAGGGAGTTGCTACTTTGTGTTGTATTGTTTTATAACTGGTATTCAGTACCAAAGCATTTGTAAAAGCCAGTTAAGACTTACCAAATCTTAGCTCAAAATGTAAAAAAAACCCCTGTGTTTGCTGTTTATAAAACTTGGAAAAGATAAAAAATTCTAGATGGATTACAATATATGCCTGTGAAGACTGAAGTATTGCATAGTTGTTGTTCTGACTGTAAAAGTGTTAGAGCAGAACAGAAATGGTTGTTTACTCCTCAGTGAAGAGGTCAACAAAAATACAAATTTTTCTTTAAATTTCCTTTTGAAGGATGTTTTTGGAAGAAAAGTCATTCAATTTTCAGTAGAGAATTTCAGTTTGCATTTAGACACCCCTACACTTATTCTTCTCCCCACTGAAAAAAAATTTGATTATTATTGACCTGTTAAATCAAACAACATGGCTTTTCAGCAATCTGTACACAGTACAGAACCATTAGTGTTCCTAAAAAGGCTTCCGGTTTTTAGTGTATACATATTCTCTAAGTGCATTATAACTATTGCATAGTTTCAAAATCTTCAAACACAGTGGTAATCATAATGCTTACATGTACATAAATAATAGCATTTCTTAAAAATTTAATTAAAAATAACACAGTATAGGCAAGGCTATGGAAAATCACTTCCATCATAGATGACAGGTCGCTCGACAGCCAAGTGATAAAACACTCTTTTTGAGATAAACCTGTCACAGAAAACAAGAGAGCAAGATGATCACGTTAGCGAAAGTCAACGAGACAGGAAGCCTTAAAAGTGTATTGAGTCTTTCAGTTTATACTGAGACAAAAATCTGACTGGTGTTAAGAAGAAGTATTGCCTGTGCAAGGGCTGTCAGGTCTGTTGTTAATAAGATGACAATCCTGACTAAACTCTTTTGGAAAGAGTCCCAAATGACTTCTTTACTTCTGTTTACCTTCCCAGAGGTTGAGACAGAAGAGTGGAATTCTGCTATAGGGGGAGAAAAATACCAAACAGGAACAAGAACCAGAACTTGGCCTGAAGATCTTTCAGCAAGCCAGGACCAATTTCTCATACTTACTCATCGATCAGTTCCACAGTCTGTAAAACCGAGCTTATTTCACCTTTTACATCCAGCTAAGACCTACCTAGAGAATGTGTTGTCAAATATCAGTGTGTAGATTCCAGAGTTTCTGACTTTCACCTGTCCTCTGATAGTTTCCTTATGAGAGTTGCAGCGGGTCATAGGAATAAGAACCTGGAATTCAATACAAATCAAAATGAAACTTGCTATTTGCCCTATAAATTGTATTTGCCTTCAGAAAAATAATTAGACTTGAGCCATCTTGAAATTCCCAAAGTGCATATGTGCCTGCAAAACTATTTCTTTTCACTGATTGGCATTAAAAATTCACCCAACTAAAATCTCACAGCGAGACATCTGTTTTCCTTTGATAACCTCTTTACAGCATTAAGCTATGTCTATAAATCTCTACTTCAGAGATAGAATCAAATCCTGATCTTTTTAATCTTAATCTAAGCAAGTTTACTAACATCAGCAGTGCTACGTTAAATCTATACAAATACATCCAATGCAGGATTTAGCTAAATACGTCTTTCAATATATGCTTTTAAACTCCCTGTATTATAAAATAAGCTTTCTCAGCAGATCTTAATTGTTTATCTAAGCTTACAGCAAAAGTGTGTGTAACCATCTACCTTGCTGTAAAACCCTAGCGGAGACAGTTGTCAGAACAGTAGCAGACATAGATCAAGGATGACCCTATAAAAACCAAAGTTATATCAAATAGATATATCAAGACAAAAGCAATGTGCACTCTTCATTTGGCTTTCAGATTAAGAAGAAAAGATTTTACACAGAGTCAGTAACCTTGGAGTGAATTAACGCATACTATATAGATGTGTTTATTCTCCCAGTGAAATCACAGCCTTAGAGCTCCCCCTACCACGGTGGGTTAAACCAACAGCTGCCTTGTCTTCACTAAAACTTTGCAGTTAGCCGAGTAACATAGATTCACTTAATCCATAATCCTCATGAAATATGGACAGCGCATACAAAAACTGGTACCTTGGGCACTGGCAAAGAGATTTTGCACACCATGAAGGCACTTCAGTATATGTTTCACTGTTAGAAATGCAGGTAACCCTATCAATTTATTTGTCTCCTTGTAGCTTCTGCTTAAGAGCCTGGCAACATCACTTTTTAGCAGCCTGCACATTAAGTAATATTGAGGAGGGAAAAAAGAAGAATTTTGCAGGCTTGGAGTTTTATTTTTGCTTAATGATAGTGGGTGAATTTCAGATGCGACCAATAGAAGCTACAGTGCTTTTCAACTCAACTTTTGCAGGCAATATTAAAGAATTAAAGATGTAGCTCTGCCTTCAGGAGAATTGTAGCTTAATTGGAGAAACAAGTCCTTAATGCAATAGCAACTGGCACTCTTGTGGAGACCTGGCTATACTTGCTGATTCCTCTAGGCAGCTGACTGTAGCATTCTACAATCTCTAAGGTAGTAAGGAAACAAAGGCCTTACTTTGCACTGATCCAGTGGTGTGTCTTCCGATTCTTGGTAGACAACGCTGAAGGATATGCTTTTAGGGTCTGATGAAAAGATCCAGCTAATTGTTAGTCCCATCTCAGTAACAGTGATGGGAATGATACTGTAGGTGCTGGATTTAATGAACAGCTCTCTGTTGCTTTCCCCAAAATTTAAGATCTCTTCCACTGTAAGGGGTAATTTGATCCTGTGAGGGAGAAAAATACAACTACTTGAAGAGATCCAAAGTAATTACTCAGAAACAATAACCATTGCTTTCTATTTTCCATCTATTTGAGGCAGACTCCACAGCAACTTTGGGACAGGTCGACAAGATGCAAGAAAATTCAGCCTTGAACGAAGGCAAGAACTACAGAAAAGATGACTGATATCAAGCAATTTCACTGCTCTGGCAAATGTGGATGTTATTCACTTATTTCTTTCATTTTGACTACAAAAATCTAGTGCTTGAACAAAGCTTTGTCAAGTTACCACGCTAAAAACAGAGTCTGCTGCCCTCTACCGTTCTTTTTAAACACGAATTTAAACATATAGTAGTCACCTAATTTATCCACATTTCTATATATCACTCATTTAGAAAATAGGGACTGGGAGCACAGAGAGGACAGATGGAATGTGAACAGCAGCTCTGTCTAGATCCTCTGAAGCACCTAATGCTACAGAGGTGTAATGGTCTGTTTTACCCAAGCAAGCTGCATAAAAGCTGACTCAAAGTACTTCCAATTAAAAAGGAAGTTCTTAGAACCTAGATGATCCTGAGTCCTGAAGCATTACATTAGCCTACTTCATTCTGATATCTATTTCAGATTGCAAACTGTGAGGCCCTTAAACAGGATAATGCAGCTTGCTTTCTTCAGGGGAAACTTGTATTTTCTAAGAGCCGTGGATCTCACCTACATTACTCTAACAAAAACTAATCTACCATATCACTGTTTAGGCCAAATAAATTGTTTCCAAATCAATGAGATCACAGTAAATCACAGTATTGTGATTTGTTTGTCAGCAGTTATCAAAAATAGAAGATATCACACAGTCACCATGATGATTTGGTGTTCTAGAGTAAAGAGGAGTTCAGTTTCCAACCATGACTACACAGTGGTTAGGGATCACAGATGTTTTATTATGATAACTATTGTACTCTGGCCAGAGAGGAAGCTTTATATGAAGTTTTGCTTACCTTGTTACTTTTTCCTCTTAGCTGGAGTGTCTCAGGTGGTTTTTGATTTTAATAAACTAATGATCATTCCTGGTTTTGCGCTACAGCCCAGCTGTGACTTTAGTTACAGCTTCATTTATCCGGTTCTCCGAAGAACAGCAACAAGGTTGAAACATGGACTAATTTATCTCCCTGCAGTCAAAAGTTTAAAACTTTCCCCATAACTAAGCCAAAATTGCAAACCTAGGCTTAAGGGGAGAGTGAACAAAGGGGAATTTCTGCAAGTCACAGGCATTTTCATATGTTAAGATTTCCTTCTTGGCTATGCCAGTGACATGCTGTATTGCTACTGCATGTAACTATTAATTTCAGAGCAGGATACATGCAGAGAATTGTGTGCACACAGTCCATGGAGGTTGAGCAGAGGCTCAGCTGAACATTTTATGCTTTGGTATATATATATCAACCAGAGCAGGCTGGACAGCTTCTGTGAGGCCACAAATAAATAATAGATACGTGCCCCAAAAGGCAATGAATTCCCTCCCCATGACAAAGGTCTGACTAGCACTGCACTCCCTGACTTTCCTTTCCAGTTTCTTCTGGAGACTATTAGAACTACACAGCCCCCTCTCTAAGCCCCCTTTCTGTTCACAGCACCTCCTGCAACAAGAATAGGAAGGAAGGTTTTCTGATGTGATGTGGACCCAAACCTTTCTTTCTTATTCCCCATTGGCACGAAAGTTTTGCAGGACTGAAAAGAGAGGACCTGGCTCATTACTGCTGTTCTGCATAGTTGAGCTATACTCTGCTCCTCCTCAGACCAAATTTTACTGAGAGACACAAGTGATCAGCTCTTCCAGGAGTCTGCAAGACTTGTGCTCACAGAGCTCATACCTGAGCTCAACCTTTATTCTTTCGGCCTAGTAGTAATGAAACTTTTCTGCTTACATGATTTCTCCCGACTTCAAAAGGCATATCTCAGCATCTTGAGCAACTTGCCACTCTTCTGATTCATCATAGGTTGAAGAATTACACGTGCTGTTTCTAGGACAAGGAAAAAAAGGAAAGGCATGATTCTCTGAGCAGTATGTGGTCAAATACCACCTGCATGCTGATGTCTTACTAAAAAGGAAACATTTTGATAGTCATGATGCCAAATTATAGAATTCTTATTTTGCACATTCTAGTGACAAAACTGTCTGGGCAAAACTGCAGCCCCATTCTG
This sequence comes from Vanellus vanellus, assembly GCF_965231255.1. NCBI lineage: Eukaryota > Metazoa > Chordata > Aves > Charadriiformes > Charadriidae > Vanellus > Vanellus vanellus. The sequence continues at coordinate 49,533,557 of NC_138906.1, read as the reverse complement.
CCAACCACTGTGCACAAATGTAAAACTGTTCCTATCCTGTTTTCGTGAGCTAAGTGGAATACATACATCCAGAACATCTCTTCAACAGTCTTAAGATAAATTCCCTATTGAGATGCTGCCAGGTTTTAAACATTCCCTGACAGGTGGAAATCTTAATGGAGGGCAGATACGAGCAAAACAGTCTGGACTTGTCCCTTAAACAGAGCATGCATGGGGATAGGACATTGGCGCTGGATTTAATCTGTGATGTGTTTTACAAACATATTATCCAGTTCCTTACTCTGACAATAGTACATAGAACGTATTTTAGCCATAAAATCACTACCATGTATTTTCTTTTCATACAAGAAATACTGGATGATTCAAACACAAATACATCAAAGAAGCTGTTACAGGATGACAAAGCAGGATGACTCCTCCCCAACTTGATGTGTCCAGGAGAGCAAAGGAAGTAGATGAAAGAACCTGGCATCCATTCCTTACCTCAAAAAGGGTGCATGCTCTCGGTGAACACTGGAGCAGCACCAGCTATGAATTACAGGGCTGGGACACAGAGAGAAGAATGAGTTTGAGAGTCAGTAAACAAATGCTGATAGTTTCCAAGTAAGTTAGAGCTTCTCTAACTGATATGTACTTTGCTTCCCTGCATCTCAGCACGTTGATAATTGAGACAAGCAGGCTGTCGTTCCCAGAAAAATGCCAAGGATTTTTATTTACAGGGAACCAACTTGTTGGTTCCTTCCAAAAGCCAGTGGAATCTAATAAAATATAATATCACTTTTATGTGCTTCTGAACCATGAAGTGTAATCATGTAGCAAGGGCATAATTGCCACACATTCTGTAGATCAGTTATCAAAGCCAATGCATGGTTTAGCATCTTCTTTTAAATCCTACAGGATCTTGCTCTACAAGCAGCACTGCTGAGTAGGAGAGCAGGAGAAAACATCTCCAGGTAACAGCGCCTTCAGCTGGTCATTAGCAGCATCTGAGCATACTGTGTCAGCACATGCAACCACGTGTGAGTTTAGTAGGGTGACATTATTGATCTGAACCAGGAAGAATTTACTGTTATGACTGCAATTTAAACTGCACCCACTGTCTACATGTTTCCTGAACTTATAAAGCACTTTCTCAGAGTCATACCACTACTGTTAATGCCCTAAGGAGACAGCTGTGAGCTGCAGGGAAAACTCAAACGTGTGACTAAGTGACAAAACCTGAGGCCTAACCAAACATTACCTGACCACTGAAATGTAGGAATGACATAACACATGTTGGTCCATAAACGTTCATACAACACCTACGTAAATACTTAGGAAATTATACAAATAATTTCATTGTTAACTACCTATCTTTGTACAATTAGATAAGAAAGCTGATTCTAAAAAAACAAATCAGAAAACTAAATTATAGCTTATAATCCTATAGATATATTTTGCTTGTACAGTATGAACAGCAACAGACTTCATGCTGTGATCCACAGAACTCTCCCTTCCCGTTGTGATAGGTACACAGACTTAATTTCACAGCCTTGAATTCATAAAGACCAAGAGAACTACAGGACTATGGTCTTCTCAGAAGTGACAAACTATGATTTATCATGCAATGCCATTAGACTACCTTTTAATTAATTCATTAACCTCACCTTTCTTTTGGGAGCCTAAAATGTAATTAAATCCCAGGACCAATAAAAATTTCATATTCTCCTTTAACACGTGATTTCCTTTATTCCTGCTGCTGCTGGAACCTAACACACGGTTAGGTGGTCAGCTTGACACTTGACTGCTCTAACCAATAAATTCACCGCACCTACTCCCTATAGGTTAAGGGAGCACTTAAGTGTCCTACTTTATCTCTTAAATCCAAGTCACTACAATCACAAAGCAAATCCTCTTTCTCCTTCTGATGTCCCATTGAGAACAATGGTCTAAACTAAGGTCTGGTAGCACGTGTGGAAAACACAAGAAACAGTCTCATGATTTAACTGGAGCTCTTGTCCCCCTGACAAGAGAATTTATTCTTGCATGACCTATTCACACTAGGTGGCAGCGTTACGGCTGTTTCTGCAGCTTGCCAGGTCCCCAGCTTACAAATATGCACTCTCGTGCATTAAAATCCAGACCGTTTCTCTTATTTTCTTTTAAAAACGAAATGAAGTGGGGCTGAAAAGCAGGAAGAACTGAAGCATGGAAATGACACTACAACAAGAAAACAACAACTGTGGTTGGTTCAGCAAATCCTTGAGACACAGATTGTCAAAGGCTGGTCGGATACTTAGAAGAAGTATCACTTCACACTTGTCCTGTTCTTATGCTCTTCCTCAGGCATCTGCTGTTGGTCATTGTCCCTCAGCTGAATGAACAGTGTGGCTGTTCTTATAGATGGAAAGCATTTCTTACAAACGATACTAACATACTGTTGGGACCAACATCACAAATGCCTTTGGGAGTTAGAAATAAGAAGTCCCTTTCAGAATTCAAACCTGAAAAAAGCCAATTCAACTCTGCCCTCAATAATTTTCTGTTTTCAGAAGCACTTGAGCTCTGGCAGCTGTAGCTATGCACCTAACGTGTCGGCTTCACATGGCTGAGCAGTAAAATCCCATAAGCCATCTGCCTGTCAGAAGCACAATGATTTCTGAAGATGACTTCAGTTGTCCAGGGCCAGAACCTTACTGAAATGTGTGAAAGCCAGAAACCTGAAATGGAGAGTGGGGGCTGTACAGGGTCCCTTACAGCTGCTTAGTCCAGCAAACACCTCTGCAAATGTCTCTAATGCCAAGAACCAACCAAAGGCGTTATACTGGCGTGCACAAATGATTCCTCAGGCCTGCTGCCACCTAGCAGGTCAGACCCATCCCAGGCACCCTAATATAGTTATAAGCCTTCCTCTCCAGCCCAACAAAAAGAAAGAAAAAAAGAAAGAGGATGGCAAAGGATCAGAAAAAAAGGATGCACAGACAGCCCTTGGTGTGGGCAAGAGGAGAGGCATGATTTGGGATGGAGCATGGGGTTTACAGAGCTCACTGAGTTTTTAACAGGGTACAAGAGAAATATCTTGCATGAAGGAGTATGTACGGGTGGCAGGGGGATGGAATGGTCACGGGAGGAGCCTGACATATGTAGGGATGGGAAAACACAATGTCCACAGCTGATGAAAAAAACAGATAGACATGAAGATCCACCACTATGTGTTGTGGGTGGCCCACATATTGGTATGTAAGAAATCCCAGCCATTTCTCAGAAAAAAAATGTAGGCTTTAACTATACTACATTCTGTATAAAAAAAAAAAAAAAACAAACCCAAAAGAATTCGCCTGCCTTGAAACTAGTTACACTCTCTGTAAGACCAGAGGCAACCGGTGTATACAGAAAAAGCAAGCTAGGGAAACAATCATAACAAAGGTTTATTTCTGTGCTCCAAGGGACAATATGGAAAATCTTCTGAGATTTTTTTAGTGTTGTGGTATGGAAGAGGTTCGGCAAAGGCTGTGAGATGAAGACAGCTTTCAGTTGTCAATCAAATGCTGTGTTTGCAAGAGGTTCAGATAACGGCTTTCAAAATGAGCAATTTCAGATTACCAGGGTGCTTTCAAGTCCCCTCCCCAGCAGGAGACAGCAAACCGATGCCTATTGGAATCAACACTAGAAATACTGCCAAGCCGCTGCCCCAAAGATCGTTAAATACTGCACAGTCTATAGGTCACCAGCTCTATGGGTAAACCTAGCTTTTTTCAGTTGAGGTATTTGGTCCCAAAAATTAGCTGTTTTTTTCTTAGATACCTTAGAATTTTCTTCTTGTGCAGTTCCTTAGAGGATATTACAGGGAAACCGAGGCAGAATTATAGGAGACGTACAGGAAAGGCAGTTTCTGGCTTAGGTTTACACCACTGTCAAGCAAGAGCCCCAGGCCCTTTCAGCAGAGCTGCTGCCCAGCCTGCAGCGCCCAGCCTGTACCTCTGCAGAGACTGCTCCATCCCAGCGCTTGCAGGTTCCCTCCAGCCGGTGCGGTTTCTGCACTGTCCTGGTTTGAGGTAAAACAGAACCAATTTTGTTCAGTAACTTCGCTTCTTAGCTGGGCCTCTTCTAACTACTGAAATTAACTGCGTATCACGCAGACAGTGTTCACTCTCTCAAACTGATAAGACCAGTTGTTTACAGCTGATGCCCAGGCATGGTATGCAGAGAGGCTCTTGCTTATACTTATTGCTATAACACCCAAGGCCAACCAACTTTGTTATTTGCCCCGTTGGAGGGTCGGAAGCGGAAAAGCATAGTGGTGTCGCACCTGCGGGGAGGAGTGGACAGGACAGGTGACCCAAACCTGACCAACAGGGTATTCCATCCCATCTGCCTCATGCTCAGTATAAAAGCTGAGGGATCAAAGGGTCACTCTTCCTTCAATGGCCGACGTCTGAGGAGGACTCTGTTCGTCTGCCTGTGATCCCGATCCTGAATCCAGATCCGGAATCCAGTTCCCATCCGTCACTGAGTCCAGCCTGGGACTGCCCCAGTGCCAGCCGGTGACGTGATTGTCATCTTCGGAGCTTACGGTTTTGTATATATTTCATTATTTCTTTTTATTTTATTATTAATATTTCATTAAAGTAGTTTAGTTCCTTCTAAACTCATAAGTCTCTTTTTCCTCCTCTGCCTCTCTCTTTGAACAGGGGTAGAGGGGAGCATCTGTCGGTCCAGTCTGGGGTCCCTCGGGTCCCCAGTGGGGATGGAGCATGGGGTTTACAGAGCTCACTGAGTTTCACTGAGGTCCCTCGGGTCCCCAGTGGTGGATTTTGGCCTAAACCACGACATGCACACAGGGGGCTTCACAACTACACAGTTAAACATTCTTCAGACTGACCTGTCCACGAGTAACAGCTACTCTCTCAGCCTTCTCCCTGAGATAAACTCACATGGCCAACCTCTATTTTTACCATAATTCTGAGGTTACAGTGATAATTCACTCAGGCTGGAAACAGTTTTTTTTCCATTTTATGGAAACGGAGTTTATGAAACAAAGGAGGAAACAGGTGAAATCACAGTTAGGATAGCAAGCTGAAATATAGCATCTCTGAGTTTCTTTTGATCCCAACAGCATAATAAAGGGTTGAACGCTGCTGATACTGCAGTCTTCTTTTGTACAGAGTTTTTTAGAAGTTACACAGAAGTGAATCCAGGGTTCCTCGTGCATGGATAAGGGCAAATGGATGTCAGGAGGGTACTGGTCTCCATGGAAAGGCCATCCCTGCACATACAGTCTATAGAGGAGCATCTCTGGTGATTGAGGAACAGCAGTTGCAATGAGGTCGCTGTGAACTAGGCTGACAAAGTATCTCAGATGAGCTGTCCATAAATGCATGATTAAGACATTTCAAAAGCAACTCTGAACACTGTTTTAAGGAATTTAAATGGGTCTCATTGGCAGAAAGGGCTGATTGCTGGCCCTCTGCAACACAGTGGGAACTCTACCTTTTCTCAAGGCAGACATTCACACTGGTTTAGGGTACATATGCTACCACATACCTTAGCCAACTGCTTTATCACCCTCATACCCTATTCTGCATCCAAAAATAACTGCTCAAAGCAGGTGGCTGTTGCAAACCCATTGTTCCTCTGTTTGACAGGAAGTTTGTGAATATTTAGCACCTTGCTGCAGGTTTTTTTCTCAGAGACAAAGGAATTGCTACCACATGCAATGAAGCACAAAGGAGAACTCAATTTTAAAGAGCATTACAGGGCCTTACATTTCTCATGCAAGTAGTCTTCTTTCAGTAAATGATGATGCAGGGTTATGTCAAATTTGGTGTTGCTTCTTTTTACACACATTTGCAGGTACCGAACTCAAGTACTCAGAAGTACAAGCATACTGCTCTACAGGACAGAGTCACAGAAGCACTCTAGCTACTCCGCACAGGCTAGTTTCTCTGAATACTGCCTTCCTCTCTCGTGGAATCCGGCCATGAGTAATGCTACTACTTTTCTACACTAATCAACAGTCCTGAAGATGAGTCTCCAAAGGCTATCAAGAGCAGCGAGGCTCATTACGAAAGTGAGTACAGCTGATAAATACATCTAGGAAACCATCGCAAATGCTATGTACGCTGCATGCAGTGCATTGCTTTATGGGATGTGCAGGTACTGGGCTCCTCCTATGAAGGAATACCACAGAAAAGGTGAAATGAAAGCTACAGCTCATGCTGAGTTGTGGTGATGGCCAGGCATGTAATTCAGTTACAAGGACTGCACAAAAGGTGTCCCTAATTACAGCAGGAATAAACAGCAGCAGAGTATCACTTCATCGAGCAGCATCGCACAAACACCTCCACTTCCCTGTACCCTCTCAAGAGCCTCCTCACAACTATTTCTCTCCCATATCTTGTACTCACAGGCTGTAAGTCAATTCCCACCCCTGCCTTTGCTGCAAGTGAAGACAGTCACCCCTGCATAGGGTAGGCTTCCTCCAACTCCCTTGTAAATGTACAGAGGCCCTCCCAACTTCTTTCACTGACTCTGAAAGAAAATTTAGAGCATGCACTAACTTTAACTAGGGCTGAGATTGCCTTAAAGGTAAAAAGTCACTTAGGGATGGTCACCAACACAATACCTTTCTAGCCATCTTTAGCTCATCTCAGATGGGAAAAAAAAATCTGAGAGAAATTGTCACTAGAATATTTTTGCCCCAGAAAAAACAGAAAAACTAGAAGGAACTGGAAAATACAGTATTGTTACAAAATATGCATGAATGGTTAAAAAAGGTAAGTGATAAATACAGATTAAGTTTTAATCTTGCAAATATTTTTTGAAAAATCAATTTGATTCTGGACATTTCAGACTAATGGCCACATGTAAGTGAATTTGAACTGGATCTTGAGAGCACAGCTTGTCATACTATTGTATCTGTAGTAGTACCACTCAAGAATCGAAACAAAGGAGTAACTTCATACCGTGTTGCTTTGGACAGCAACAACTACGAAAGCTGTGAGGCAGCGGCACAGGCTTCAGCACTGATAAATAAAGCAAACTGCCACTTTCACATTTCCTTTGAAAGGTAAGACGACTGCATTCCCCCAAGATGTGACATCGTCTAGTAAGTGACTATTTTCTTGACTTCAGGTGAAAAGGTAGACAGTTTAAAAGAACAAACAGAAAAGGAAGCTTTAACATTTAGAAATATTCAAACCTGAAAGATTTTGTTAGTATCATACATATCCTCCATCCTGATTACACAAAATTAAGGAGAAAGGGTAGGGTTTTATTCAGACTGTTGAAGGTACTGATTTTGTATTCTAGTTTTGTTATTAAATCTTTTCTGATGCCTTGTTATTGTAGTAGCTCTTTGGTTTACATATGCTAGTTTCTGAAAAAGGTCTTTAGACAATTTTTTTGGCTATCTAGAACTCAGAGGGTTTATGTCCATTATCTCCTTTCCACTTTGGCTCTAGAATCTGTTTTTCCAACTGGTATGTGCTTGAAAACCTCTCATGTCTTCAAACATATATATGATATAATTTCACCTTTTCTGATTACAATCTCAAAATCTTTTTGTAATGAAATCAGTTCATTTCTAAGCAAGGCATATCACATGATGCCGATGAGCTTTATTTACCTTTTACTGTTTATAGACTGTATTTATTGCCATGGCAAATTATGCTTTTTATTATTATATGCTGAAAATACTTTTTCTTTAGATTTATTTTAAAAAAAGAGTGATCTATATTGAATTTTCTGTTTGCATCACTGAGACAACAGAAATGAACAACTGGCAAGATCACTATTATTGCTTTTTACATGCTACTTTTCAGGTGCAGCTACTAAAGCAGTATAGCTGATCAGCACAACAGAAATTAGACCATGGAGACCAAAAGAGGGAAACACCCTGTAATACTGAGACTACCAGCTCCTGGGATGCCCAGTTCCCAGAGTGGTGGAAATGATAAGCAGCCACCTTCCAGTGACAGGAAGAGAACTATCTATGCTGGGGCAAACCAGAAGAGCTTGTTCTGACTCTCCATTACTTGCTTGCATTTCCATTTCATTAATCCAAGAGTTAATTTTAGCAGAACCAGACCTCAGAGCAAATCCTGTATTAACACGCTGAACACTGCATGGCGCTCTGTAGCTCACTTTTCTACACATGATGTTGTTCCTGTCCAATTTAAGCTCCTATTAAACTTCTAAATCTTTTTAGAACCTAGACTCAGTCAATACAGACTGTAACAACATATCCCTGCAAATAAACTCATCCTGCTCGCTGTTCTCCTGATGAGGGAATTTTCTTCCTCCTCCCTCCCTATCTACCTAACACAATGCTTTCCCCTGTCTCACTTCAGGTAGAAAGATTACTACTGTTCTTTCCTTTGAGGAAAGCTGAAAAACATCAGGTAACATAATAACAATGCAGCATGAATAAATGAAAACTTTTTCAAAGGAAATTGCTTGTCTTTCTCTTAAGTTACCATCCACTGAGGGGACTGTTACCATCCACATCAGTTTGTCTGGAACGCAACAGCTGAGATAAAAGTTTTCAGCTTTAGCAGATCTTTCTCAGCTCCTTACTGCTTTCCAGCATAATTAAAAAAAAAAAAAAGAAAAAAAAAAGATTTAGGCTAGAAATTTCCACACTTGATGTTGTCTCAAAAATGAGTGTACAGTTCTGCAAGGTTAACCTATTTTTATGCATGCAGGACTTTTTTCTTTTTTCTTTTTTTTTTTTTTTTTCCCCAGAGGGACTGGTAATCAATGAGGCATTTGAGACCCATTTCTCCTGCCTTCACACCAAGAAGGAACTTAAATGGCTATATTCAAACAGGAGAAAGAAGGAAAAGAAAGAAAACTTAAGGCCTTTAAGATCATAAGAACATAACATGAAAATAAATTTCTAGACCATCAGTTGAAAGGTCACATTCAAGGAATTCCATTAATCCTTTGCTATCTGTTTGATGGTGTCAGTCACCTCACCTCTTTCCTAAAACATGATCCATAAATTCCGAGTTTAGGAGCCCAGCTAACTGAGAAATGTAAAGTGCGTGATGTTAAAAAAACATTTTTAACTTAGAAAGATCTCTTCTGCAGCATTCTGTTCTCAAACAATATGCAGATCTACTCATGTCAGCATGTGGGGAAGACAAGAATATCAGAAGCCAGTGCCTGCTACTTGTATATAAGAAAGTTCTTCATTGCTGGAGTTCAAAAATCATCCTATCCTGGCTTCCATATGAAATCAATAGTAAAATCCCCATCTGCTTTCACCAAAACCAAATTAGGGTATTAATGCCTCAATTTGAAAATTCCTGTGAAGAACATTAATGAAATACAAAAAAATTTAGTTAAAATTTTAAATATTTTGCTCTGTCCAGAAAGCAAATGCCGTATCTTACTATGGAAAAAAACCCTGATATGGATTAAAAGCAGGTATTAAAAATTCTTCTTTTAAAAGAGCCAATAAGATTCTCCTAATGGCTAATTTCCAGTAAGTTTGGACATCAAAAGGATCTGTACTACTTCAGTAAGGCTACTAACGGAATGTTATCAAACCACAAAACTGAGTTCCTGGTAATTACTTGTTTCAGCTCAGAGGAAAACACCTTTCGTTTACAAGAAAGAGGCAAGAAAGACCAGCTGACTGCTGTTGCAAAGAGTACGTAAAATAAAACACAGTGTTCCATTTGTTTCAGTACACATTGCCTTGATGTTGTTGAGCCCAACTTACTTTTGCAGTTTATCTTCATCCCGAGCTTGGCCTCCTTCTGAATTGAAAAGTGAAGTATTTTATAAAAAGCCAGTAACTTTTCAAAGGGGCATGCAGTTGTATAGTACTTCTCTGGTGACTAACAGGCTGCACTGGCTCTACTTCTGGGCACACAGAAACTACTTTTTTCGGGTAACGTTCAATCTGCTGCATGCTGTAACTCACACAGGCGACGCCTTTCTGCCAATCTAAATGAATCAGAGGTGAATTCTGCAAACCTTATGCTGAGTAATATCTTGTAGTAGCATTAGCCCCATAGAAACATGCTCTTTGTAGCTCAAGAGAGAGGACATTTAACCTTAGGCTAAATCTTTGAAAGCTCCATTAACCTGTCTCACAAAAGGGGCGGGTTAGACTAGATGATTTCCAGAGGTCCCTTCCAACCCTGACCATTCTGTGATTCTTTGAAAAGGCTTAATTTACAAGGTAAACACCTTGCAAATCTGGTTGTTGCTGTTACTCCGATGTGCTGGCAACAGCCCTGACAGAAAACAGCCCCTTGCCTCAGAGAGCTAACACTGCCATACTGCATCAGCTCTCGAGAGGGTGTGTGATGGAGGGGGGTTGACAGAGAAGTGGTCACTCCTCTCTCTGACAGTAATACAAATGTTTGAAACAGATTAACCAAAATCAGACGAGGAAGAGACACTAATGAAAATCCTCCATGTTTCAAGTAAGTCACTTAAGAAGGGGAAAGGAAGAAGTGCTGCCGTCTGATGAGGTGACGAACATCTAAACAACAAGCTAAGGCTGAACCACAAGCTCTAGAGTGCTCACTCGCTGAGACTCAAACCCTACTTTCCGAGACAGGTCCTACCCAAGCCAAACAACTCTGAAGCTTAGAGCCTGCAACCTGAGCCTAAAGGCTGAATTTGGCAAAATGAATTGTTTCTCTCATGGGTTCCTTCAGAATCCCTTGATCTGATGTATTTGAAAGCTTAATCCATAATCTGTTTTCAGAAGCCTCTGTAATTGTCTTATCTTTTGTCGCAGTCAGTATAAATCTGGTAACAGACGATGTGTTTAAATCCACCAGCTGCTGTGTTTGCGTCTTGACTATCAAGACAACTTTCTTCAGCAAAAAATACATTTGCTTTTGTTTGTCATAGATGTTTTACTACAGGTCTTATCTGTTAGCACTTAGGATTTTGTCTGTTTCCTGGATGCACTAGGATTTAATTATTTGCTGAGTAAAAAAATCTCAATGTGTCTCTTAACAGGCTGCCTTTAAAAAGAAGTCAACATGGCAACTTCAGATGCTGATAACTTTTATTATAACTTCTCCAACATTGACCCCAATGAAAATGGAAGTGAGAATTTTCACACATTTACAAGAGTCTTCCTGCCCTGTATGTACTCGGTTGTCTTCATCCTTGGGCTAGCAGGAAACGCGCTCGTCTTTGTCATACTAGTTTTCTATGAGAAACTGAAGATGCTGACAGATATATTTTTGGTGAACTTGGCTATAGCTGACTGGGTCTTCCTTTGGACACTGCCATTCTGGGCATATTCTGCTGCTCACGAGTGGACTTTTGGCACTGCGGCATGTCATGTTATACGGGGCTTGTATACTCTGAACTTGTACACTTCAATGTTAACTCTAACGTCTATCACCTTTGACCGGCTTATTGCTATTACTTTTGCCACCAAAGCACATATGTGTCAAACCAAACGAATGACATGGGGCAAATTAATCTGTGTCTTGATCTGGGTGATCTCACTAGCATTTGCCACACCGCAGTTTATTTTTAGTGAAGTGTTTAGTATTGATAAGGCAATATGTTATCAAGAATACCCAGACCATGGCACAGAACTAGTTCTTGAAGTGATCCAAGCAACCCTTGGCTATTTTATTCCCATGGTAGCCATGATCATCTGCTACTCACTAATTGTTAGAACCTTACTGCATGCCAGGAGTTTTCAAAAGAACAAATCTCTAAAAAAAATATTTTCTGTAGTTGCAATATTTATTCTTACTCAGTCACCCTATACTTTCTTGAGACTGATAAAGATCATAGACTGGAGCTTTAACTTGAACAGCAGCTTCGAATATGCAATCATCATAACAGAAGCTCTTGCTTATTTCCATGGCTGTCTTAACCCTGTTCTGTATTTCTTCATGGGGGTGAAATTCAGGAGGAACTTACAGAAAATTATTAAAAACTCAAGATGCATCAAACGGCAAGTTACAGCTAAACAGTGGCAAACTACTGAAGAGGAAGGCTCTAAAACTTTTACTGCCTCAAATAACGCAGATGCAACAAGCATGTACCCGGTATAAGACTGCCTAGAAAATCTGGCAACTGTTTACAGCCTTTTTTTTTTTTTTTTGTAAATACAGAGATAGGTAGCCTGCATGAAAGAGGAAATACAATCTCATTAGTAAAGACATTGTGATCAGCTTTAGGCCAAGCTATCTTAATCATGATACTTCAGCGTTTCCTGCTTTTCCTGATCAGAGTTGTTCTTAAGACAAAGCTGGTAACTGAGTTAACTGTGCAGAAGATCTTCCAAAGGCATAAGACACAACGAGATAAAACACTGTTCTTTATGACATAAAGGTGACTTGGACTTCATGACTCCAGAGGGCTGGAGACATTCACAAAACCTCTGGCCTGCTGGTTTTCCATAAAAGGTGTTTGTTAACAAAATCATGTATGAGTTTTGTTTCAAAGATACAGATTTTAGTTCAGCTCATTCACTTCATGAGAATTTCTGGATTAAAAACACACACATTTCAATCTTCATGCTGTGTTTCATGTGTAGTTGGGATTTTTTGTGGGGTTTTTGTAGTTTTTCTTTTGGGAGAAGATCTCCTCACACACTTCTTCAGCATTCATCTAAAATTTCTGTAACAAAGCAGCATTTTCATCTGCCTTCCATCTAATATTAGGTTCATGGCCTGAATTTCCCATACACGTCTTTGTATCTCGCCTCTGTTAACAGAGCTCATGTTGCCAGGTGACTTGGCCTCTTCTCAACACAAGGAATATCATACTGCACATGGGCTCTAACACTGAACAGTGGTTCCTTAGACGCAAACTCTCACACCCTAATTCCCACACATTCTTTGCACTGTGACATCTTTCCAGTCTGTTTTTCCTGGTTCCCTTGCCATGAAACTGTGGATTCCTTAGTTGTTCTCCTTTGTGCTTTTTGGCACTTTTTGTTTTTTCTCTCCTCTCCATGAAGTTTCAGGGAATCAGTAAAGATTATTTGAATGGGACCACATCCTGCATGTCTATGTCGGGTTTCTTATCAACTTTAAGTATCTAACGCAGGCTGTGTTTCTAAGGTCTGTAATGTGGGCCTGTGTGGTGCGGATTATCTGGCAGTCTGAAATAGATCTTCTTGAGGCATGAGCTCAAATGGACTCTAATAGGTTAATCAAAATGAGCTCAAATGGACTCTAATAGGTTAATCAAAACAAAATTTTTAAATTTTTGTGCTTGTATCATCTGTCTTTTTAGGAAGACTGATGATTCTTGATCTGTGATGAAGTCAATTTGTACTGTCATCAGTACAAAATCATAGAATCATAGAATAGTTTGGGTTGGACGGGACCTTTGCATTACAACTTTGAAATACCGGTTTTAACCTGTTCCAAACCGTTCTTGCAATAACCACTCTAACTCTAGATGTTCCTTTTCTTCCCATTAACACTTAGTCCTTCCTACCAGATCACTGCAGCTCAGTGCTACCTGACCCTTATCGGCACCATTGTACCCATGTCACCTTTTCCCCCTTAAAAAATAGCTGCTTAGCAATCCTTTCCTTACTACACCACCTCTCTTGTTTCTCCCATAGTGAAATGGCGCAATATCCTCTCTTGTTTCTCCCATAGTGAAATGGTGCAATATCCTTAAAAACAGAACTAGGAAGGAACGTGCTGTGCTTTCATGTCTGTGTGGCAAGTAAAGCTGCTATCCCAACACAGAGCTGCAAGGCAGGCTTTCCCAGCAGAGGGTGGCAAGAGGTGCTTCTGTCCCCACTTCTCTCCTTGGGTGGTTCTGCACAGGACAGCAAATGCTTCAGACCACATGCAGTTCCCCCTTTTGACTATGTTGTCACCCTGCCCAGCCATGTGAGCTGTAATCAGGTCAGGAAAGAGTGTTGTGAGTCATTAAGAAAAAAAGAATCCAAACCAAAGCAACCACAGTACAGACAGGCTGAGTTGTCCTTTCTGCCAAAACCAGTACCAAGGTGTGAATAAACTCTTTGTTTCCGTACCAGGGTAATGGTATTTTTTTTTTTTTTTTATACTTCTGCTGTCTATGATCTTGATTCTGCTGTTGCAACATTTATCGCAGGCATGTAATTTCTACAATATGTTAAAATGGAAATACAGTGCACTGGTTTACCCTGGGAACTTTGACCCAGTGCTATGGAATATCCTGACCTTTGTTTTAGAACACAATCTGCAAATGTGAGTGCTTTAGAAATAAAAGAGTTTAAAAATACAACACTTCAAAAGAGAACCCATGAGCCTTGAAGTAGCAGGATGTACCGCAATTGCACAACTTATCTCACCTTCTCACATTGAGATTTCAATCAGGTTGCTCCAAACTCACATAACGGACCTGAAAGCATGAAGCAATGGCTGCTTAAACCTATTCGTAAGGAAAGAGCTGCTTCAAGGTCAGTCAAGAGTTATGCTGGCACAGCATCTACGTTACCTTGCCACAAACGTGCACAGCTCATGACCAAGATGAGTTTTATTTGGTTCCGAACTGAGTTGTACCAATAAAGGCAGTCTCTCAAAGTCTGCTGTTATGAAGTAAAGCTGTTGTAATCATTTCATGTGACTTCAAGGAAAGAACTACATGGGCAGAGTTAAGTCAAGAGAACAAGTGAAAAATAGAGTAACAGTACAATACACACCAAAAGGTGGACAAACAGAAACGAAAATTTACTGTAAGACAATTCACTGCTTTGAGCACCAGCTCCCACTTCCAGGCCAGCAAAGACTCATACGCGTAATAAGGTAAAGCTAGTGTGAGAACCTCATCCGTACACTCAGACAGAGTAAGGCCACAAGACACTCTGGCAACAGAGCATGCCTATTGCAGATCTCCTCTCCCTTCTCTTCCCTTTCTTGACTGCTCACCTTCCTCCCTTTTAGAGCTGCACCAATTAGTTCAAATCTCTGGCAAAAAAAAACGAATAGCGTGGACTATTTTCAGCAGAATCCCAATGAAGAAATCTGGCTTTAAAATTTACTTATTTGTATGCATTCCTCAGACATGTATCTAGCAAGCACAATCATGGATCCTTTCTGTCTTCCCCAGGCACAGTTCCAAAGCAAATTCTACCCCATCTATTCAATTTCATGCAAAGAGAACATTATTGGGATGCCAGTGGATTGTTAGTTATACTTCAAGACTACCAGAAGACTCCACATAGAAATCAGGCCACATTTAGCTGGACATTCAAAAAAAAAAAATAAAAATCAAAGGTCTATATGAAGACAACGTAGTCCATCAGTCCAGTATGGCCAAGAAATCTGCAGCAGTGAAACCAATAGCTCAGAAAGTCCCTGAACTGCAGATCCTTGGAAGGTGGGAGAAAACACACTGGGACATTGTCATCTGCTATGGGCTGCTGTAAAAGACAGGACAAAATGTTAGTGGAACATTTGCTCACATTCAGTACAGTGCTTCTGGCACGTTTACTCTCAAACACCCATGGTATCAAATGCCACATTATCTGCTCGTGTGGTAAGCTACACTCAGGCTTTGGGCACACATATATTCACCACAGAAACAAATGAGAAAACTTCTGTGCTGTCATAATCAGCACTGTGCTCTGTTTTTTTTCTTCAACACGTACCACAGTTGCCACACTATCACCTGACTCATGTATCATTTTCTGCACCTCTCCCATAACACAAAACCACACAATCAACACAAGATGCTCAAGTCATCCACAGTGTAAGAAGGTCATTCTCCTGCGTTCTTCTCCAGTGTTCAGGCTAGTGAGACCCTTCAAACATTACAAGTGTCATGGCGAAGGGCAGGTGTGGACTGCGTTCTCTGCAAAGTATATCTCAAGCTCCAAGTGTGACCACAGTAGGACTGTCCCCCCTGCTCATAACACTAATGAACCAAGAGTGACAGACTATAAAACACTATTTCCTGGCTTTCCTGCCTGTAATTGTGAGCAAGGGGAGATGGACAACCTTTAAAAGTTTACATGGTGCAAGTAGGATGTTGCATGGGTGCCCTTCAAGAATACCATTCCACTGTCAGTGGTAATCTTTCCTTCTAGCCTGAACACTTTGTAGGGCAAGATGAATCTAGCCCAATCGCAAACTGAAAAAATTGGTGACACGCACTTATTTCTTTCCTCCTGCTTGTATTCTCCAGAGCTAACTCACCTGTGATACCCCCTCTGCAGATAGCATGAATTCGAAGCAGTAGTACTTTACACTTTTTTTTCTTCTTAAAGCAAACAAAGAAAAATCCCCCACTGCAAATTGACCCTTTGTAAAACAAAGGCAATACTAACTTCACCAGAGCATTGTGAAGCTCAGTTCATTCATGTCTACCCAACACATGATAAACATGAATATACTGCCAGTGCCAACAGTATACAAAATAAGCAGAATACATAGAACTTATTCACCAAGACACAAAAATGCAGAATTTTGAAAAGGTTGTTTTGTTTTTTTTTTTTCAAAAAAAACCAAGTTTGTACAGTCTGCCTTCTACCCGAATTGCAAATCACTGTGGTTTATGCCGGAAATGGGTCTGCTGAGGGCAAAAAAGTCTAGGCCTGCTATCTCAGCAGCAGGCTGGTTACTCTGTGTCTATTTTCAGTTTAGCATTTAGATTTATCACGTTTATTTTTCTGCTTAGAAAAAAAAAACAAGTACAGAATTTAGGTGCAATTGCTCTTTTTTTTTTCTTCTCAAATATATAAAAGTTTTTGAAAGATAATACATTTTACAGAACAGAATTTTTGGAAAATATTTGAACAACAGTAAAACAATCTTTTGTATAAACATGGATATACATTAAAATATAAAACTACAACATGCTTTGCAAACCAACTACTCAGATATTCAGATGGCCTTAGATCCTCTTCATTGCTAACTTATGTAGAAATAGATGTAAAAAAATGGCTGAAATCTGCATTCACTCTCATTTTCTTGAGAAAAAAAGAACAAACTTATGCCAGATTTAGCTAAGTAATTCCTGTTCTTTTGCTTTTCTGTAAGCTGATATCTTTAAAGTAGTAAGGAATACTACAGACAGACTAGTTATTTCACATTCGGTTCAGTGAAGCCTGTCATAGAAAGAACACATCTTTCCTTATCTTTTCCCCACCTCCTTGTTCTCTTAATATTAACTAATGGTGAGTCTGACAGACAGTATCGCTTAGCTCCCATTGTAACTTAAGTGTGAATGACCAGCGATCCACTGTGGCCTGCAAGCTGATTTTAATGGTGGCAGCTGGCCTGATGACAGCAGAGAGCTGGGATCACTCATCTGCTGCGATGAAGCAGGTGGAGGGAGAGGATGGAGAATAAATGTTTCAATTTACTAGATTTGATGCTGACTGTGCAAATAGGCCAAAATTATTTTGTGTTGGTCTACTGAACATGTGGCTGGGAACAGAAGTGTCTTCTATTTATGCAGAGGTTGGCTATTCCCACTGAATGGAAAAAAACCCAACAACACTCCAAACAAAACCCAAAAGAGTTCCCTCTCCATGAAGAGGTGTTTACTCACAAATCTGTCACGCTTTGATCCAGAGAGTCTCCTTCCATCTGACTTTCATTGTGGAGAGAGTCTGATTCCTGTACTTGGCACAGCTCCTCATCAGTGATTATATCAAATGCTGCATCATCTGGTGGTTTACATGCTTCACTTGCAACTGTGCCATAAAAGGACATGAAAAGAAATGTAAACAATATTAGCTGGTTGTCTGGAAAACAAACCAGCAAAACCCTTAAGGGGGAAGACTGGGCTATTCCTCTACCTTTTACAGAAGCATTAGATAGCTACTAGAACCCAGTGAAAACCTCAGGCTGACCAACACTCATTTAATATACATGCAAATTTCTGTCAAGACCAGTGAAATTCAAAGATGGAACCAGTCCCACCCTGAAAACACTCCATGAACATGCAGGTCCTTGGGACAGGAGGTGACCATGTGATTTCTTGGAGAATGTCTAAGAACCGTACTTATTTCTCCACAACATGCAAACAATCCACTAACCAAAAGCCCTCTCGGATGGTGACACAGGTGATTCCAATGAAGCTGGTGATCCTTCTTGGTTGGCACTGGATCCAGAGTCATCTGTACTGTCCACAATGACTCTAGGCTTATTAAAGCAAGCTCTGCAGCAACGCTCCTTTTTTCCACCAGGCTTTGTCACCATGTAGTTGTTGCAGCAGTAGTAGCAGAAAATGCGACCACACATTCTAGAAATTATTTGAAACCAAAGGTGTTAGAATAGTACCATGTACAAGTGGAACATAGCTATGTGACAGAGTTTGGAGCTTTGCCATAATGGACTTGTTCTCTGCAAAAGCCCGAATGTTACATCCATGGCAGAACTCATAATACAGACTGTGCTGCTTTATGAGGTGAATTAAGAAAGTCTTCTTGACAAGCACAGGACAGAAATTCACATTCATACTTTCCTGCCTTAATAAATAGGGGAAACAGAAAAAAAACATAAAAATACTAAAAAATTTAAATATACATTTAAATATAAAGACATAAAACAATTAAATACCCAGAAATATGCAATACAAATAAATAACATTTATAAAGTACATACAAAGGAAATGTACTTATAACATTACACAAGCCGAATCTCATACTAAGTTAGAGCAAAACTATTTGATTGTAAGGACTGTATGAACATGTCTGTATGTCTCTACTTAGTAATCACCCCTCTCCTCTTCAGAGAGGGAAGAAGAAATGATATTGGACACGTACATGCACATTCGTCTCTCCTGCCCTCTCTGCTCTGCAGTCTCTCAGTATTAAAACTGTCAGCCACTTTTTAATGTACATGTTAAGATTTTCATGAAGAAAAGCACCCAGCAGGGACGACTATTATTTGTGAAGTCTTAGTGGTTTTGTTTTTCGTAATCATTTAAATCATTAGTAAGCAAAAACATGAGCAGATTTCACAGGTTTTAGTAGAAATGAGTAATTTTGAAGTTGTTACCGGAAATGATGTCACTGTTTATTAATCCCCAGCAAATGTTCCCTACATTCATATGCAATTGAAACAGTCTCAGTACTACATACCTTACAGGATGAATCAGGTTGTGATGATAAAGAACAGTAAAAAGCCAAAACAAACATATCACTAAGACCCTGGAATGCATCCTCTTAAATATATTTGAATAAATCTAGACTGGGGAACTAATAACTCCAATCAGGCTACCTGTATAGGAAATAATTCAGTATTAACTTTTTAAAAAAAGATTACTCTGCAATTGGTAATTATCTCTGACCATTCCTACTGTAAGGTAACCAAATTTGTAATTGCACAGCATGTTGGATTTGTTCTGGAATATTTCTATCACAATAGCAAAATCATCTTAGTGAATCTTGTTTACAGCATGCACAGAGCAGTGCATAATAAATATATTAAAACCAGGATCCTTCAGAGAAACATACTATGTAGGGTGTGATTATCTTTGTTTCCAGAATTGAAAAACTGACAGACTCCCCATGACAGAGTTGCATCCAGATCTTTGCCTTAATACTTATCAAGGGACCTTTCCATTAACGTCTCTTACCCCTTGCAGGCTCATATGTTCTTTCAGCCTCTACAATGTCCTGTATCAATGTTTCTGACCAATGAACTGTGAACATTAAGAAGTATTTCATCCATGTAAACGATCATACTGAATTTTGCTTTTGAACAGCATAACTGAGTTCAACAAACTGACCTGCAGTGGTGTCGGCGCACCATCCATGAGAATTCTCTCTGGCAGTCCAGACAATGATTAACCTCTGTGTCCCCCTGCCACCTTTGCTCTGCGCTAAGCTTCTGCTGGAACTCCAGAGCATCTGATTTTTGCCACAAAGCATCCTTATCTCTGCAGAGATACAGTCAAAAGAAAGAAAAACACATAGAAATTATCAGTGCTGGTTTACTGCTAACCAACCTCAATTTAGATGCTGGTGAAAGCTTCACAGTAAAAAGTGCTTTGCTGTAACTTTTGAGGAGCTTTCAGAAATAAAGATAGATCAAGAAACCTACCAAAGCTCTTGGGAAGGGAGGCAGAAAAATACATGCCATGCAGAGAATTACATATTTTTGCAAAACAGACAGTAAATTAAGGAGGAGATAATATTGTGTGGTATATTTTTGATTGCACTATGGAAATGCAAAATTTCAACTGCTGATGAAATTGGCCATTACCTGTATATTCAATTCAGGAATACCAGACTGAACCACCTAGGCAGTATCCTTTAACATCCTAAGCTAGGATTTGAATTTATGCTTGCTGTTTGTTTTGATGCCAACCTGATAAGTTCTATCAAACGTTCTTCAAGGAACTGTTTTGTTCTCGTCAGGTCATCCAGTTCAGCAAACAACTTCTGGTCACTGCTATCTTTGTCTGCTGCCACCTTGCTGAGCTTCTCACTGTAATCCAGGACCTTCTCTTTTGCTTCATCAGCTTCTTTTTGGATCCTGACCAAATACAAAGCCAATTAAGAATTGTTATTAGCTCACATGCATTCAAGTCTTCCTCATGGAATAAAGGGGTCCTCCACCCTGATGAACAGGTAGTTTCAGTGAAATTCTTTTCAGTGTGCATATTTTTTTATAGCTAGCCAGAATCTTTCCAGTTTTCTGCATCACTGAAAGTGCACACAGATCTGTTATCTGGTGAATACAGTCAGCAATCAGCAATTTCTTGGATGCCCTGCTTATAGCAGAGCTTATGATGGCTACCACACTGGGCATAAAATTACTGTCCTTGGAAGCCATGACCATCAGCCGCTGCAAACTGAGCTAAATGGGGTAAGTCCTGTAGCCACAGGTTGCCCAGCATTTGCAGGTTGCACACAGAAGGGCGATTTAACACACCATACTCCTCCATCGCCTTCATGTTCACAAAAGGGAAACAAACCAGTTTCTCACTATATTCTCTAACACAGATGCAATTCAAAAACTAAAGGTTAAGACAACTCAGTTCACTGCACAGTCAGTGGAAAGAAGTGTCCCCAGGAAACTTCCAAGTATGTAAGTCTCGGCTTGACGATACGGTAATTTCAGTACTGTGAGTCCTAGCAACGGATCAAAAATGCTACAACAACACAACATGAAGGGCTGGGCTGGGCTGAACTCACTCAGCTAATTCAGCTGAATTCAAATATTTCAATGACTTAGATCAAAGGGCAACAAGAAAAGCTTCTACAGGTACGTCAGTGATAAAAGGAAGATGAGGAAAAATGTGGGCCCTCTCTAGAAGGAAACAGGAGACCTAGTCATCAGGAGTATGGACAAGGGTGAGCTACTCAATGACTTTTTTGCCTCAATCTTCAATGGCAAGTGCTCTAGCCACACTGCCCGAGTCACAGAAGGAAAAGGCAGGGACTGGAAGAATGAAGAACCGCTCGCTGTAGGAGAAGATCAGGTTCGAGACCATTTAAGGAACCTGAAGGTGCACAAGTCCGTGGGACCTGATGAGATGCATCTGCGGGTCCTGAGAGAACTGGTGGATGAAGTTGCCAAGCCACTATCCACTATATTTGAGAAGTTGTGGCAGCCTGGTGAATCTCCCACTGCCTGGAAATGGGGAAACATAATGCCCGTTTTTAAAAAGAGAAAGCAGGAAGACCCAGGGAACTACAGGCCAGTTAGTCTCACCTCTGTGCCCGGCAAGATCATGGAGCAGATCCTCCTGGAAACTATGCTAAGGCACATGGAAGATAAGGAGGTGATCACTGACAGCCAACACAGCTTCATTAAAAGCAAATCGTGACTGACAAATTTGGTGGCCTTTTATGACTGGGTTACAGCATTGGTGGATAAGGGAAGAGTAATTGAAAATATCTACCCAGACTTGTGCAAAGCATTTGACACTATGCCACACAACATCCTTGTCTCTAAATTGAAGAGACACGGATTTGACAGATGGACCACCCCATGGATAAGGAATTGGCTGGATGGTCACATTCACAGAGTTGTGGTCAACGCCTCAATGTCCAAGTGGCGACCAGTGACAAGTGGAGTTCCTCAGGGGTCAGTATGGGGACCAGCAGTGTTTAACATCTTTGTCAGCAAAATAGACAGTCGGATTGAGTGCACCCTCAGCAAGTTTGCTGATGACACCAAGCTGTGGTGCAGTCAACATGCTGGAGGGGAGGGATGCCATCCAGGGGGACCTGGACAGGCTTGAGAGGTGGGCCCGTGTGAAGTTCAACAAGGCCAAGTGCAAGGTCCTGCACATGAGTCAGGGCAATCCCAAGCAAAAATATAGGCTGGGCGGAGAATGGATTGAGAGCAGCCCTGAGGAGAAGGGCTTGGGAGTGTTGGTGGATGAGAAGCTCAACATGAGCTGGCAATGTGCACTTGCAGCCCGGAAAGCCAATTGCATCCTGGGTTGCATCAAAAGCAGAGTGGCCAGCAGGTCGAGGGAGGTGATTCTGCCCCTCTACTCCACTTTTGTGAGACCCCACCTGGAGTACTGTGTCCAGCTGTGGGGGCCCCGACATAAGAAAGACATGGACCTGTTGGACCAGATCCAGAGGAGGGCCATGAAGATGATCAGAGGGTTGGAGCACCTCTGCTATGAAGACAGGCTGAGAGAGTTGGGGTTGTTCAGCCTGGAGAAGAGAAGACTCTGGGGAGACCTTATAGCAGCCTTCCAGTAGTTAAAGGGGGCCTACAGGAAAGCTGGGGAGGGACTCTTGATCAGGGACTGTAGCAATAGGACAAGGGGTTAACAGTTTTAAACTGGAAGAAGGTCGATTTAGATTAGATATTACGAAAAAATTATTTTCTGTGAAGGTAGAGAGACACTGGAACACGTTACCCAGGGAAGCTGTGGATGTCCCATTCCCGGAAGTGTTCAAGGCCAGGCTGGATGGGGCTTTGAGGAACCTGGTCTAGTGGAAGGTGTCCCTGCCTGTGGCAGGGGGGTTGTGGAACCAGATGATCTTTAAGGTCCCTTCCAACCCAAACTATTCTATGATTCTATGATTTTGTACTGATGACAGTACAAATTGACTTCAGCACAGATCAAGAATTATCAGTCTTCTCAAAAAGACAGGTGATACCAGCACAAAAATGTAAAAATTTGGTTTTGATTAACCTATTAGAGTCTGTTTGAGCCCATGCCTCATGAAGATCTATTTCAGACTGCCAGATAATCCACACCACACAGGCCCACATTACAGACCTTGGAAACACAGCTTGCGTTAGATACTTAAAGCTGATAAGAAACCTGACACAGACATGCAGGATGTGGTCCCATTCAAATAATTCTTACTGATTCCCTGAAACTTCATGGAGAGGAGAGAAAAAACAACCTGCCAAAAAGCACAAATTTTCCATTCCTTATAAAAAAACCAAGCAAATATTGGTGTTTTAATTTTGTGATTAACCTATAAGGTAAAAGGAGGTTGTAAAATGTCTTTCAGTTTCATAAAGGAAGACATACAATGAATTTACATCATCAGCTAAATTAATGATACAATAAAATGTAAAACCTGCATTCATGTGTGCTATGTAATTTACACGTTTCTCATATGAGGTGTCAATCTGATATTCCCCATCAGTGCCCATGCACTATTTGGCCTATACAAACCCTGTGGCATATGCTACTTCATAAAGCACAGCAATTTTCAATATGCTTTGGTTACTGGCTCCACACTTGGCTTACAATTAACAGTTTGTGTAAAGAACCTAAACTCCTACCTTTCCAAGAGTTGTCTCAGAGATGTCACCTCCTCTTCTTTCTGCAGCCGAGCAGATTCCGATTCAGACAGCTGCTCTCTTGCTTCATCCAGCTTTCTAACCAAACTCGTGTTTGCAGCCTAGTAAATAAATTAAGGTATTTCCTTACATATAAAAACAACACTTCACCAAGCACTGGACAATTACCAAGACACCTAAACAATGCTTTAAAAGAATCAGTTAAAGCCAAAAAACCAATTAAGATGTTATTGTAATAAGCAGACGCTAATTAGTTGTGTACTAGTGATTGATTAGTACTGTCACACTGAATAAGGGATAGACTCTAAAGTAAGACAGTGTTTTAAGCACGTAATTCTTATTAGTCCATGTCAGTTGAGCTTTAGCCTCCTTATCAAGGAAAATCTCTCAAAGATAATGGCAAAAGAATATGCCCTTAAAGTTTTTTCACCACCTAAAAGTTTCAGAAGAGGAAAATGTTTATTAAAGCTTTATGGAACATGAAAGGCAATGGAAACAAAACCTTCTTTGCACAGCTAGCATCTCCAGGGAAGTGTGCCAAACTTTGAGTCCTCAGGGAACATACCTAACTGCATCTAAAGGTGTACGTATTTTTGCTAGCAGGCAGGGCCAGGTTCAATGATCTTGACTTTCTTCTTTCTGGATTCCTAACTTAACTGTTTGATAAATGCATTGCAAAAATCTTACTTTTTTCTGGGTGGGTTATTTCACAGCCAGATTACTTCTCTGATTCAGTGCCCCTTGCAGCCTGCAAACAGCAGGATCCACAAGTGTGGCTGTGTGCAGTGGGCATGCAGGGCCTATGACAGACACCTTTTAAATGTGCACCACCATTTTAAGAAGTGTACACATAACCAGGTCTTACATAAAACCTGACTAGCTTTCAAAGCAGGACAAATCCTAAGTGCCGTTGGGCTTTTAGTAACCTCTGTTTCAGTAGCTTATTTTCATCTGCAGCACCTGTATTTATTCAAGGGCATTCTTAGATTCAGCCAGTCATCAGAAATGCTGCCTGCCTTCTCAATTATAACACTAATGCCTGCTGACACAAACACCTCTGTATTTTAATCAGATCAAGCACCTACTTGTAACTCGGCAATCTCTTCCTCTGCAGCATGCTGTTGTCGCCTCTGCTCCTCAATTTGCTCTCTTACTTTCCCACACTCTTCGCTGACAGCCTAGCAGAGAGATTGAGCCAGGAGTTAGCATTCCTCTCGCAGCCACCCCTTCATCTACAAAATTCCTAATTTTGAACCACAAGTGCTATTGCTGCCATGTATGGGATAAATGCAGCACCTCTGTCAGGCTCATGAAAGACAGTTAAAGAGACACCCGGCTCATGGGTTCAAGGAAACTCCCCTCTGTGGTGGCAGACTAGCTGTGTTTTACTGTTACTTGCTATGGGCTATTACAGTTCTCAACAAAAAGAAGGCCCAACTTGCGAAATGCTTTGGCTCAGAAGAGTGAGATAGCTCAAACAATATTGAGGTTTAAGAGATGTTTATGAAAATGAAACATAAAAGGATGCATGCCATTTTCTCAAACTTGTGGGATTTTTGGATACCACCAGTGGACATAAGCCTCTGATCAACTGCTAGTCTTAGACGTTATCTCAGAATGGCAGACAAAACACAGTAAAGTCTTCAGCCTTTAAGTGTACTGTTTCACATACACGGGGCCAACTCACATTTTTCCGGAAACAAAACTTTGATCTTCTCAGTTGCTACCTTGAGCAGTTGAAAGAAAAATACATGTGGAAATTAACTGCAAAAGTATCTGGTCTCAGTCTAACTTTGCTTTCATCAAAATCAGTTTTAAGGAGTAGTGTTACAGGTGTGGGGAACAGGTTTTGCAATGTTCCTACCAAATAAGAAAAAAATCACCGCTGTGACCAGAGGGAACTGTTACAGAAGACGCCACCTTCAGTGCCAATGTAGGAAATCATCACCCTCTCCATTACTGGCTGGCTTTTTCATATGACATGGCCTCTCCAGTGTGCTTGGATGGCCACAGTGTACATCTCCAAAAAACTCTGAAGTGTTATTTTACCTCAAATAGGCCTAGGTCCTGGGTGTAGAGACATTTTCAGATTCCCAGGCTAAGGCTAGTTGTGTGCTAGTCTCAGAGCCTGACCAACACAAACCTTAGGATTTCATGCAGTAATTGCCACAGCAGATGGTAAAGCAGGGGAAAACCTGCACAGCTCCGTCAGCTATAATAATCACATTACTTTACCTTGAATTTTGTCTGATAATTTAGAATCTCTGTGCTCATTTGAAATTTTATTGCAGACAGCTCTTCTTGGCTGGTCTCTTGGAAACTCTGTGCCTGTTTCTTTACTGTCTCCAGCTGCAATTGCAGACTTGGGACAGCTGCGGCACATATTTGAGCCTCCTCTAATTTCTCTTGCAGGCTCTTGTTCTCCTGTCTGAGATTAGAGATGTCAAGTTTCAGCTTCTCTTGTTGCTCTGCTGCCTCTTCTTCCAGTTCTTTGAGCCTTTCCGTGGCCTGGGCTAACTGCTCTTCTGCATCCACCTTTTCAGAGGTCAAGGCACAAATCTGAATACCAAGTTCAGCCATATCTGTGTTGGTCCTGTGGAGGAGATCTTTGTTTTCTTCGTTTTCCATTGTAGCGACTTCCAAGTACCGCTTAACCTTGGATAGCTCTTCCTTCAGGTTCAGCAAACTATTTTCCAGCTCAGCTTTTTGATGGGCTGCTGTCTCCTGCTCTTTTTTTAGCACTTCTTCTCTTTCTTTACATTGCATGAGTTCTTGCACGTGATTTCTGTTGAGTGACTCATTTTGTTCTTTCAGCTGCTGGACAAGTGCCTTCTGCTCACCCAAGACAGTCTCTGTGATTGCCAGCTCACCTCTCATCTGCTCTCTCTCATCAGTGGTCTGCTGAAGCTTGACTCGCAGGTCAAGGACTTCTGCTTGCAGTCTAGACACTTCACCTCGGTTGACATCCAACTGCTCTTCGCTCATGGTCAATCTGGAGGCCAGCTCTTTTGCCTCCTTCTCTAGAGAAGCCGCCTGCTGTAGTTGGTGTTTTTCCACTGATTCCTTTTCTGATGTGAGGGATTCAATAAGCTTTGTCTGATGAAGGCAGGTCCTTTCAATACTGAGCTTTTCCACCTCAAGAGTCTCTGCTTTCTTCCTCTGTCTTTCAGCTTCTGCTCTCAGATGCTCACACTGGCTCTCCATGCCTTGCAGTTCTGCTTCTTTCTCTGTGAGCTGTGCCTGGAGACACTCTTTGCTTTCCTTCAAGGTGCCTAAGCTTTTTTCTGTTTGTAAACTATGCTGTTTGGCACTCCTCAGCTGTGCTTCAAGTGAGGCATAAGACTCCTTGGTGATCTCTTCTCTTTGCTTTAGTTCTTCATAGTCTGAGTGTAGAGCCTCTAACTTCTCCTCCAGAATTTGGCTTTGCCTCTTGGCATTCTGCAAGTCTTCATCCAGCTGTTTGTTCTCACCCCGGAGCTTCTTCTCTTTTTCATCAACTGACACCAGGGCATCATCTATCTCACTCTGAAGCTGTTTCTCAGAGGCTCTCAGCCTGGCTATCTTGGCTTCCAGGGAAGCTTTAGAAGCTTCCAAATTTTTCAGCTTCCCTTCCATCTTCTTCTTGGACTGCTGCAAATTCGCATTCTCCTCTTTCAGTTTCCTGCTCTCCTCATCCATTTCGCTCACTGAAGAGTTTTGCTGCTCCATCTGCTCCTCCAGCTCCTTGACTTTCTGGCTGAGATGCTCTTTCTCAGACAAGAGTTTCCTGTTTTGCTCCTCAAGGCTACACACAGTCTGACTCACCTTTGTTAAGCGACCCTCCTGTAGTTCAAGTTGCTCAGCTTGCGACTGGGCTTCCTGCTTCAGTGCTCCTTCCCTCCTACCATACTCCTCCTCAAGTTTCTCTTTTGCTTTCCTTGCTTCCTCAAGTTTTTTTTCCAGTGACCCCACCTGAGCCAGCGACCCCATTACCTGGGTCTGGAGCTCAGCCATCTCCTTTCCTTTCAGGGTCAGGGCCTTCTGAAGTGCATCCATTTCCTTTGCCATGGTTTCCAAGCTCCCAAGCAGCTTTTCACTCTCTTCTTTGGAGTCAGCAGTGAGGCGATTGTATCTGGATTCCAGTTCCTTGTGTGCCTCTTCTTTCAGCTGCAGCTCCTCCCTTGCTGCTTTCAGCTGAGACACATGTTCATCATTGAGTTTTTGCATATCTGCCTTTTCCTTTTCTGTTTCCTGAAGCTTCTCTAGCAGTGCCCGTATCTGTAGGGCAGAGTCACAGTGGGCTGTGGCTTGCTGTCCCTTTTCCTCCAAGGCAGCATCAACTTTTGCAAGTAGTTGGAGGTTCTTCTGTTCTGTAGAACTCAGCTTGGCTTTGAGCTCATTGATGCAAAGATCCTTCATAGCAACCAAAGCCCTAGAGGCCTCCAGCTCCTGATTCAACACCTGTAGTTTTAAGGCACAGTCTTCCTTGCTGGTCACCAGCTGCTCCAGCTTTGTTGAATATTCCTTCTGCTGCTCCACTGCATTCAGTTCCAGTGACTGCAGGCACTTCTGCAGGTCATGAACAGTGCTCTGAGTGGAGTGTGAGACCTCACACTGCTTCTGCAACTCTGTGATCATCTTTGTCAGCCGGGAGTTCTCCTCACTGTAGTTATTGCTCTTCTCCTTTTCTACCTGTACTTGTTCTTTCTGAAGGCTGACAGCTGCCTGAAGCTCTTGGTTTTCCATTTCCAGATGGTGAATACGATCTTGAAGTTCCCTCTGCCTCAGCTCAGCCTGATCAAGTTCTACACGCATCTCTTCAAAGCCCTCAAGGTGTTCAACATTTAGTGAGCTATTTGCATCAGGGCTGGAGGGAAACTCTTGGGCCTAAATGAACAGAAGGGAAAAAAAAGAAAATTTAAGAAGTATTAAACATTCATTTAAATGGTGTCCTCAAATGAGAGCAAGTTCCAGTTCTTAATGCACAGTGACATTGTATGTTGCATTCACAGCACTACAAGATATCAACTTATAGGAAATGGGGCTTGTTTTCACAAAAGATAAATGAAAACATACCTATCTGCAGGCAGTCTTCCGAATATATCTTTTTTTCCTCTACAAGATTTGCATATTCAGTTGAATCAGCTACTGAACAATTCCCTTTACTTTTAATTAAGAACTCTTTTTGTAATTTATCATTTTAAGAGTCATAATCACCATAAAACTACCAAGCTCTCCAGAACTACTCCATTAATTAAAGATCTACCATGCCACTAAAACATTTATTTGTAATTTGCTTACCTGCAAATAATTGCTCACTAAACTGCTCATGCTGGAACTGCGACTCGGGGGCTTCCATAAATATGCTGAAGATCCAAGAGAGGACAGTGTCCTCCTGTGGATTACACAGAGAAACAATATATAAGAGAAGTCTAAGCACATACATACATGTCTTTCTACTCTTACATGTAAGATTTATCTAGTTGTAACTACCACATACAAAAAGACATAACTGCACCTGGTGTCTGGGCCAATAACCACTGAATTTTATGGAAAACAAAACCGGGATATCAAAGGCACCTATAAAAGATCATGAGGTTGGTCGCCATGACTTCCCACATCCACAAGAACCAATGCAGCTTTGCTTTAAGAAATTGTATTGCTGTGTGGTGGCAGGTCAACCAGGTGGTGGCAGCATGCAGCCCTGGAAAACACCTACTGATACAAACAGATCTGGATAAGAGCCAGTAGTTTTTGTTATTCCCCGCTTTGAGGGAGAATCAGGCTGTGGCGATGGCATATTGTCTTCCCTACCATTGCTGCAAGTGAAGCCCACTGCTTGGCTGTTCAGTCACTACAAGTCTCAGCTCTTAAAACAGAGGATCTAAGAACATATTTTCTAGTGCATGTGAAGATGAGAATAGCTCGGCCTGGGATTTGGGCCTAAATCGCAGTTACTGGAGGTACTCCATTACAAAGCATCAACTCTGATCTCTGGTACACAGTTTATTGAAGGAAAAAAAGGCCAATTTGGTCATAGACTAACTACCTGGAGAAAGTACGTCTGCTCTAACACAAGTATTCCTACCTTCAAAAGCAGAAGCTTTTACTGATTCTGTAGCAGACAAGTATTTTATGGCCCTGTTAATACAAAAACACAAAGTATTTCTATCTTACCTGGCAAATGCTGGCCAAGCAGCATCTAAATCATAGCCTCGTGATGCCAAGTCAAACTGAACGTCAGTGAGCTCATAGAGTTGACCCACAATGTCAGAACTCATTTTGGAATTCAGAAATGGACTTCTTGCATAGTACCAGTCGCTTGAAAACAAGCAAACAAAAAAATTAAGTAATACTCATTCCTAAATAAAAAGAAGCAGCAGTTTCACTTGCAAAAAAACCACACAACATCATTATTCACTCCACCCCAGAAAAATTACGATATGCTATTCTAAACGCAAACTGAAAACAACCAGACCCACCAACCGACATCCCATCCCTTTGATGTGAATGAAATCAAACAGCTTCAATGAATTGCACAGAAATGTTTTTAAATTTTTTTTGTGCACAAAATATTTCTTGCTGTAGTGCTTGGGCAAAACACTGGCAAGAAAAAATATTTGCTATACACTGTGTAATCACACAGTAAATACCTAAAGCACACAATACATCAAAAATGAGGGAGAGAATGCAGTAACTAGAGTTAAATACACTGTGCAAATAGTTAGCTTTTTCTAAAAGCCCTACCAGTGTCCCTCCAACCAACTACAAACTATCTTCTGTGTTCCTTGGCCGGGGGCAAGCTGTTCCTCTTTGTGACAATCCAGAGACATACGCAAATGCTTTCTGGGTCCTTGTGCAACACATCCAAATTAATCCTCCCTTATGATGTACAGCACAGAAGATCAAACCCAGGATCTTCAATGCTTATAAAAATGTCACCTTTGAAAGTGATGTATGGAAGCATCAGCACCACCCACTCCACACACATTTAGCTGTAAGAACTTTCAACCTTTACCAGCCTAAAATAGGTATGAACCAGTGACCCAGGCCAAAAGGTCTATTATCCTTCCTATCCTACTACCAGCCCTCTAAGCCAGCCATTTGGAAGAGTTTCAAAATCTTTCCATAACTACTAGGTGATGTTGCTTGCTCACACTGAGCAAACACCCATTAGTTAACAAGGTACTTTTCTATTCACCTGGTCACCTTGGTGTTCATAAAACATTGCTGCAAGGTGTCTGCTAGCCTTTGGTGAACCAGGGAGTAACGAAGAAATGCTCTTCCTTTTCCAAGAGATGTTCGTAGCTGGAAGGAAGAAACCACAAGAAAAGAAAATTCTAAATATCATTTGTAATCATGTAGAGACATGGCCAGAACAGTCTACGTACTGACACAAAAAAACCCACAATAAGCCACTAGTTGTAAAGGAAGCAGTGAGAACTGCCACTGAGACACACCTTCTCCCAACACTGTCATTGGGTGGAATCTTTTTTGAATGACAAATTTGTATCTACAGCTGGCTGTTCTCCATTTTATAATAATATAAAAGGCATCACAGGACCAATGAATCATCTAATATACTGAGTACATGAGTACAGACTATGCTAAGGGCAATTCCCAATATAAGGCAAAATCTCAATGTGCCCAGCAAAGCCAGAAGTGGCTGCTTAGGTTACTTAAGATGTGTCTGGCCACAGCTGGAAGAGCTTTAGGGCAGATATAGTCATAGAACAAAGATGTACACATATACAAATATACATCCTCACGGACACAGTAACCCCAGACAGTGCAAAAAGCCTTTCTTAATACTTAGCCATTAAGTTGAACAAAATCTAATTCCTACTTCAGACCAAGAGCAGCTGCATGACTGAAATTAATGGATCTTTTTATGAAGACAGCTGTTAAATCAACATAAGGGAGATCACAAAACTCAGCACTGAATTTGGAGAATTGATGTTTTGTTTTGTCTTTTACATCTGAGCTATCTGTTGTCCTGCAAAATAATGAAACACTAAACAGTAATGTTTCATTTCTCATTTGCATCAAAATCAGTAATCAATTTAGGAATGGAAAATGAAAGTGATGAAAAGAATTTCTCTCCAGTCAGCCATGCTCCTAACCAAACTGCTCATCCAACTAACAAACCAATTATATTAATGATTCAAAAATTGTGGCCAAGGAAAATATTAGAGGGGCTGAGGCTCAAGTTCGCAGGTTACTGTAAATTTTGTTGAAGTTAGTATGAAAGAAGGCTCAAAGGCCACACAAGCTTTCTCTGCTAATCAGTATTCCACTGTGGTGAAGTGGGAGCAATACCTTAACTCTCAGTTTCCTTGGGTTTGCTGGGCTTCTGCGCTCAAGTAAGATACAGGTTCGTTTATCTCAGCAATCCACTATATAGAAAAATGTTCCTTATAAATGGAATGACGAAATGTGGAACAAAGGAAGCACCATCTTTTACTGCTTTTTGGTTTGCTTTTTGTTTTGAATTCTACAAGACACAAAGTGTGAAATAACATGGTCCCCAAAGGCAAACCCCAGAAACTCGAACCCCAGAAACAGCAAATTTTATTTGCCAACTGTTTTTTGCCCTCACTCACCCTGTACATGTCTTCAGGGAGATTCCATCTCTGCCCTGTGCACAGAAGCTTACAAATGTTTTTCCTAACTAGGCATATTTAGTGATTATCTTGAGAATAGCAAAAAAAAAACCACTGGAAGCCACTGAAATAATCTGATCCTGACTCCCATTGGTTTATCAATTTAAACCGCAATGCTTTTTTTAAGCATGGAGATACCAGAACAAATGTACGTGACGAGAAGTAGAGGAAAATATTTACATATATGCAACTACAAGTAGCCAAAGAGTATTTGACTCAGAAGCAAAATTTATGCCACCTCCTGCTAGAGCCCTTATAGAACTCAGGGAGGCAGGGAGTGTCTGGTACTGTCAGTGTTTCTGTGTTGACTGCAAACGCTGTAGCTAAGGTGCAATGTAGCACTGTAGCGTGTATAATGTATGGCTGTAAAGACTTGGAAAGATGCGTATTCAGTGTGATCACCTTTTGAAAGGGGAATGACCAGAACTCACTGCTCACCCAATGCCATCAAGGACAAGGCTCTCTGTTTAATTAACAGCTGGGCAATTTCCAGAGCATTCTTATTTGCTTCCTTGCTCCACCTCTCTAGCATATCACGCACCCTAATATTAGAAGTGCTGCAGGCAAAGCAGAAGAGGAGGCATTATGTTGTTAAATGTTTGACCATTCTTAAAAAGCAACTGCCATTACTCTTCCCTCCTTGTTCACTTCCATCTTTGAAAGTTAACAAGTACTTTTCAGTAAGCAAATAAATGACATTCAGAAACTTTTATGTTCTATCCAGCCAGGTTCATAAATTGGCTGCTGATTTCCACCTGTAATGAAGGGGACTAACCAACGTGTTTTCCTGTCATCTGTAATTTCATTTCTGGAACTGAGTCTACCAGCTCAGTTATCTGAAACGACTGACTGAATTTTTTTGGAGTTCATATTCCTAAACCACAAGCTAATGAAGTTAAAAGAAGTCTTCCACAAGCTAATTTCTATGGCTGCACATAAATTGAAATAGAAAATATGCTTTTTCCAAACAATAATTTCTGATATCATGCTAACCATTATAGAGCCAGAGGTATCGAATAGGAAAAAGCAGAGCAGCCTTTATACGTGGTAATATCCAGGTGATACCATAGGCTGTTGAAGGATACAGCACAGTCACCTCAGTCACCTTTGCAGAGAAATCAGACAGGCTACTGTTGCTGAGAATTTAGGGGCCAGTAGCTACAGTCAGAGGACCTTTCCTGCAGCAGCAGTCACTGTCATTACTTCTCCAGTCTTCCTGGAAGTAGTGGGAAAGTCAAACTCAATTTCTACATCTCTCCCCTGTTTCCTTTCCTAGTGGTAAAACAAACTGGAGTCCTTCCTTGGCTTGTTTGCCTTGAAACAGCAAAATTCAATATTGCCTAAGTTGCTGAGAGGAGAAACTGAGGTATGGAACACAGAGCCTGCCTCTGCTAGAGTATCATGTCTCTCTTTCAGATGGCTCAAGACAACATTATCTGGAACTACTGTGGAGGAACTGCTAAGAGAATAGGTAAATCTACTGTAAATAGTAACTTGCTAATACAATTTAGCACTGCTCACAGATAACAGAATGGAGTATTGGGACAATGCTGGCTGGAAGCACCACACCATCCCCTCTTTTACCCACAAGGGAAGTTCTTCTTCAAATTACTCTAAAGACTCAGACAGGATCTGCACAGAAAGCTTCTCACAGCACTTATTTCACACAAACACCCCCCCGCCCCTTGACCTGAAGACTTAACATGGCTGTTACAAGATTAAGCTTTTATTACTGTACCTAATAAAAATAAAGCTTTTTGTCCTGTTCATGACAGCTTACCCAAAGGAATAATGACAACCATCCCGAGCCATTACATCATGCTATTTGACATGGAGGAACAAAGTTGAGACAGAAGATGAAATGCTGCTCTCAGTCAGTCCTCCTCAACTCTACTGAGCAGTTGAAAAAGCCTTAAGAAACGTCAAACATGGTGAATCTTTCATCTTAGTCTTAGATCAAGTCCTGCCTTAAGCTGTGCTAAAGATGGCAGGCTCTACTCTTGACTTAATTTTTCATTCTTATTTAGAGAAAATGGCACTAAGTTAAAAAAAAAAAAAGTTAATGAAAAGGTGGGGCGCAACCAGAGACAAACAGAACCATCTACTTGTGTAAGTGATCTTCTAAATAAGTAAGAGTCAGCCTATCTAATCCTATATAATTTAGTGTCCTGGTAAAAAGAGTAACCTTGCATTTTTATACTTTGCATGAGAATAAAAAATAAAAATTCCCAACTTTTTTTTTGCTGTATGTTAAAAGCAGTGTATTTCCTTTTGATTCCTGCTGCTCTCTGAAATGACATACCAAAACACAAACCACACATTATGATGCTTAACTGATATACTTACTTCCGTAATAGACTTGACAAAGCGGATTCCATCATTAGCTCCTTTGACTTTTGCCAGACAGTCACAGAAATAATCCCAGTAGTCTTTTCTGTTCCCCAGCAATGTGTTTTTTTCTTTCTGGTCAAACTTAAAGAAGGAAAACAAAAAGCAGTGAGCAAAACTTAAATATAAATATAAATATAAATATAAATATAAATATAAATATAAATATAAATATAAATATAAATATAAATATAAATATAAATATAAATATAAATATAAATATAAATATAAATACCAATACCTACTCGGAATTCTGTTAGTCTCCCAGCAACATGTGCTTTCATGACTACTTTTAGTTTTAGCTAATGTATTCACAAAGGAAAGAGACATTGTACCGCACTGATGCAATCCAGCAGTTACAAAAACTACTTTACAGACAGTAACAGATGATAATGTTCTGGGTCTAGTAAAAATACAGACGTCTATTCAAAATTGCTGAAACAAAGATTTGTAATAGATTCAGCAGCTGTTCAAGAGCAAGGAACTAACAAGCAGTTGCTGAGAGACCTGCAATCAAGTGTGGCAATAGCACACATGTACATACCGGAAAAACCTGCTCTAGCTAAATGGCATTCAGAGTATGGATGCACGATATGGACTGCAGCTTGGACCATTCAAATCCCAAAGCATTCTTCAGCTTCTGCTGAAGCCTCTGCAACCCGATTTAAACTCCCTTGCCCAGATTAAGGCTAGATTAGCATGTCTTTGTTGCAATCAGTGACATGATTACAGTTTGCGTAGACACAACACTATGCAAACTGAATCTCAGTTTGCGCAGCACTGTCCCCTTTAATTTAAATTTTGAGGATGGCCAAAAAGCAGCATTCCAGATTAAAAATCAGCCCTTTCCGTTACGAGTTCTATACAATAAAAATTACTTTCCAAAGTGAAATTGCTAAAAATTCTGTAAATTACTCACACCACTATATTTCTGCTGTGAACAGCTTACTAGTATTTATTTTGCATCAAAATGTTGTCAAGATCTCATTACCACAGTTTTTCCAAGATAATTTAGCAGGACATATCTTTAAAATCAAGCTCAAATCTTTCAGATCAATAGAATAATGCCTTCCATTCTTCAATCAAACTGCCAGCACTGCTTTTTTGATTATATTTAGTTACTTTAACTTGAAATAAGTACAATAAGCACACTTCAGTTCACTTACTGGGAAAAAAAAAAGAAAGAGACTCAACTGGATATTTATGACTATTTGAGTTAAACCCCAAATACTGAAGAGGCAATAAGAGAAAATGAGGCCTAGCTTTGATGGTGGATTACAAATGACACACATCACTTTTTACCTGTAGAAGGTACTCAAGCTTGTAGGAGAATTTTTGTAAGTTGACACTATCATCTGTGATCGGTTCCCCTCCTTCTTTAAATTCTTTACTCAATTCAGTCACAGCATCTTTAAAACAAGACATCAAAACGGTTAACTAATGGAAGAGACATATAGCTCTGAATCCATAAAAAACTAAATAAATGGGGTTTCTGCCTGGATATTATGCATGTGTATTCAGTTTCTTTCAGTCCAACTGTCTTAACAACAGTGCAAAAAGCTTATTGACATGCTTGCAATTTAACACCACCTATAAAACAATAGAGCTCGAGTTATGTAAATTTGTTATACTGACTACTTCTTAAAAAGAGCAAAACCTCCTTCTTGACACTTAGTAAAAATTGGCAACAGACAATTGCTAACTGGTTCTTCAGCAGAGGAAAGAGAAATAACTTTTTGCTGTCTCATGGGCACGTTAAGGTACTACCACAGGACAAACAGAATTCTGATTAGAAAGGACAAAGCATGCAATCTGCTAAAGGGGATCAGTAACACGAGAACAGTCATTCAGTCAGCACATTTATCTTCTCCATGCTTTATTCAGGAAGGTTCAGCTTGTGCTGGTTACAAAACACAAGTGGGAAAAATAATTCACATAAAAATAAGCATACAGTAACCCCTCTTACCTAAAACCTACATCTGTAGTGGGTGAGGAAATCTCAAGTCAAAGCAAATTCTCTTGTCTCCCTGGACACTCTACACCCCAAAAGGGCATGCTTCTCAGCACCAGAAATTACTGATTTTGACCTTGCTTTCCACTTGGTTTTGTACTTCTTTCATATGTCTGAGTGAGCCTTAGCTCCCAGTCCCACTTGATCCTCTTTGCAAATGAAAAGCTCTTCTTGTTAGCAGGCACTTAGATCTCAGTTTTGTGTTTAAGGAAGATCTAGATTCCCAGCTTTGGTGCATATCATACCTTATATTTAATAAAAAATAAAAGGAAAAATATCTAGCTCTTGCTATAGGCAAGGACAGAGGATTAGAACAGAGACAGAGCAGGAAAACGGTTATGAATCTGCTGCCAATTTTGCCTGCAACAGAGCTGCGGAAAGTGTGGTTGGCTACTGCTACTGGAGGACAAGCCAGGAGCACTGCAGCAAGAACAGCAGATCCAATTCTCCAGCACTCTTCCTCTGGGTCTCCATTCCCAGTTTGGTTTGGTCTTTTGTTTTTATCCCTTCCCCCATTAGCAGCAACTCCACACCAGCTTCCCATCAAGGGTGGGTCTAAAAATCAGGCCTTCTCCTTATCTCACATGAAGTCTTGTAACAGCATAGTTCTAGTCATGTCAACAAAGTCCTAGCTCACACTGCACACCCCACCGACACTTTTCTTTTTTAAATTATAAAACTTATTTCTCATCTCATATGTTTGAATTTGCAGGATTTAAGAATTTAGGATCCTGCAGAAGGTACAGCACATCTCTCACAAAAACATCAGTCACATCTCTATTAAGCACATCACACACCTTGAACTATGTTGCTACAATTGCTGCACAAAGGTGTTAAACAACTGAAAACACAATGCCTACTCTGTTATCTAAAACGTGGAGGACGCAGTCCAGCCTACAGAATTAATCTGTCAGCACGGCACTGTACCTTGCAAGTCTCTGATAATCCGCTGCAGCTGGCTTTCGCCACTAGATGCTGCCATCTTGAAAACCAAAGGAGCTCCCCTTCTCGGCTGTTAACCTTTTCATCCATCTAGATAAAACCAGCAGAGTTCATATCCTTGATGACCATTGGGCTGATGAAGATTATTCTTCTCTGTGACACCTGCAATTCTGTAAAAGTCAAAAATAAAATGAGTCTTTATCATCTCAAATGAGCAGAAGAGAGGTGCTTTGGCATTTTAGATCCTCTTTAGTAATGAATTCCTATAAGGCCTCTTTTCCAAGAACTTCCGTTATATTTCCTTCTAGATCTCACTTTCCATTTCAGTTATTTCTTCAGTTATATCTTTCAAAACTACTGAGCAAACCTCAGAGAGCAATTTTCTCTCACTGGAGTTACAACACAGTCTTACAGCCCAGCTTAGGCTGGTATTTCATGCAAATCATCTTGTGACCCTGAGGCAGGTTCTGATGACACGGGACTTTCCCTGCAAAACCCTCTGCCAGATCTTCCCTACAGGCTGCAGAGTTAAAGGATACATTGACTTTTCCATTTCAGGAACACTTTCAAGACACAGAGTAGGTACGGGCCAAGGAGTCAAAAAATTATGCATGTTTGATTCTCTGGCATTGGAGCATATTTTTAACTCATAAGAGCTACTGAAAGATTTAGTACTGGGGACTGGTTTTAGCATGAGAAACATCTCTCATCCCCTCCTCAGAACCCACTGTTCCCAACACATGTAAGAGGACACCACTTTATTTTAAGCTCTGTTACAGCATCCCTGGCTGGATAAATATACCTTGCACCACCTCCTTTGCCTAGAACAATGACAAATATTTATACCTAGCATTTGTAGAAAATCTTTCCTTAATTAAAATTAATGAATGAATTAAAAGCTTCAAACACTTTACTAAAACAACCATGTCTTGGGACCAAACTTTCAAACATTAACCTGGTATCAATCGTTCAAGAAAAGCCACATAGAAACTGTATAGGGAACTTACTATG
Source organism: Vanellus vanellus (assembly GCF_965231255.1). Classification (NCBI taxonomy): domain Eukaryota; kingdom Metazoa; phylum Chordata; class Aves; order Charadriiformes; family Charadriidae; genus Vanellus; species Vanellus vanellus. The sequence continues at coordinate 49,494,894 of NC_138906.1, read as the reverse complement.
CACCCTGTTCAAAGGTTGTTCAGAATTCTGCCTGCAATAGCACAGTCAAATTTTCAAGCAAGCTCAATACCCGAAGTATTGAATCTTTAGAAAATTTGCTGTTACGCTTCTGTGCTTTTGTTATCATTCAAGCTGAACTGCAATGAAATTAAGCTGTAATTAAAATCTTACAAACTTTTGAAATAGAAATGTGATTAGGTCTTTCCCAAAACAACACAATTGGCATGGCTAAAGTAGTGTTTGAATGAATTGACCATCCTTCTACCCTAGGTATCGAGGTATTGTTTGGAAATGGTCCTGATGTGATCTCGTATTCTTTTCTTTTTGAAACAAAGCAAACCTTAACAAAGCCACAGAGACAGAAACATGGTAAGTATAAAGAAAAAGGATGAAAATAGGCTCGCTAGTGGGTTTCTCTTAATACCTGTGTTTTGTTACCTGCTAGTTTCCATTTCCATATTTTGATGGCAGTAATTACGTTATGAAACAACTGTTACGTGGACCATGTGCTGTCTGGAGAAGGGCCTTGGCCTGCAAAATCCCCATTACGACTGTGCTGCTTCAGGGGCAGGTGGCCAGCACAGCATAGACCATCTGACCTTCTGTGGTGCCAAACACAATTTTTTACTCAAAATCAACAACATTACATACCCAAGATTTCTATCTTGATTCTACTGTGCGATCACATAAAGTACCACACTTCCTGGCAACTTGCTGAGTTTGGGTACCAATGACAAAAAGCAAGAATAACAAACCCAGTGAGTAAACATTTCCTTTTCTAGGCACGCATACTAATATCAGCCATATCTGTTCAGTTTGGCAACTGTTACAGAAAGGAGCATAAGCGAGAAGACTGTGCACTGTGGGCAATGACAAGCCAAAATGTGTGGCTAAAACAAATGTGCATTTGCCCAGAAGTCACAGATAAATGACTACTGTGTGTGCAACAGTTCAGCAGCACAGCGCAAGGGAAGGCAGCGTGTTCCCAATGGGCTGATCCTGTTGTGCGAAAGCAGCCCAAGACATGCATCTTTATCCCTGCCAGGATCTCCTAGGCAGAATGCGGGAGCCCCAAGTAGAGACAACTCAGCTGGAGGCATGTAGCTGCACAGCCCACTCCATCTCCTCCCAATCACTGCTTTCCTCAGTACAGGGAGCAAGGTCTCACAGCTTCCCCCCTCCTTGCATCAGCTCGCAAGGAATGTCTCTCACATGAGACATGAATTTATTCCATTCTTTACCCAAAGGCAAAGGGGATCTTTCGACCTTAGCTATTGCACAAGGAGAATGTGCTGAAACTTTTTCTACCTGCCTTCTCTGCAAAATGGGGAGAAAGGTACTTTCTCTCCTCTGTGGTCCTTCCAGACATGTTCTTAGAAAACACAGTCCATCCCACAGAAAGGTGCAGAGCTCTCACTTCCTATGGCAAAGAAAACCAACAACATACCTTAACTGGTTTCCTGGGGTTTCAAAATAGGAAGAGCTTCTGTAAACACCTGATCTAGTCCTTCCTGATCACAGAACATTTTGCGCAGGATTGTTTAGAGCGCAGAATGCCCTGTTCCCCCGGCATTTCCTATCCTATTATGTATGTCTGTAAATATCTGCTATGTGAGAACAGCATGATACTTGTGTCAGGCACGAGTGACCTGTTTTGGGTGAAAAGCTTTTTAGATGATGCATCGTTACCTCTTACATAATAGCATTTGACTAAGGCCGATGGCATTAACTTGCACAAAACTGCAGTGCTGCAGTGACATCAGTGCAGTGACACTAAGGACCTGGCACAGACTACAGCAGAGAAGGCAAGACAGGGCATGTCATCAGTCCCTCCTCGCACTCTCGGGCCATGCCTGCTGATGTCTGAAGGTGGTTGCTTCCTCTCCTGCTGGCGTAAGTACTAGTGTGGGGGTGACAATCTTCTTTACCGAGGAGGATATCCTGGAGGTTAAAGAAAGAAGCAGAAAGGAAACAGCCCACTTACAGGAAAAGAAAAGATTTACCTGATGGGGAGTGAGGCACATCCAAAACAGTAAACAAAATTTAATGACTGTAATTAAATTGGTTAGTGCGGTAGCTACAATGACCTACTTTTAATCCAATTTCATAAAATTTCTCTTTGTGTTACTGTAGCTATGCCTGCATCTCCAGCAGCTACATTTTTTTTTAATTAATTTCTTAATTTTGGCTAATCTTGAGAGAAGGTAGAGGTCTTCAAAATATTACACTCCAGAAGTCCACAAGCAGAGTTTCTCTTAATTGATAAAAAGGCTGCTGTGAGAACTCCATTATAGCCTGGTATCAAAGAATCCACTCCCCACTCAATTGCATTTTCAGCGTACACTAAGAGCAGACCTCACACTGAAGACCTGGGGTAATTCGGTTAAAAAGTAAATTGGGTCTGCAAGACAAATTCATTGGAAACCAAGGTCCACTGCCTTCTCCCGCTCATGGAAATATTTCATGTCAGCATAACTACTTTGGTCTAGCCATTCCAAACAAGGGCACTTCATCACATGGCCCCCGCTGGTATCACAAGACCTTTAATTATTTGGTGCCTGCAATTCTGTACCTGTTCTAACACTCTATATGAAACAAAGCAGGCAGGTGAGGATATTGAGCCAAATCCTACATTCATGAGTCACAAGAATTTTAACTATGTTATTCCCTTGTGTAATGTGAACGCGATTTGTCCCATAGAAGCAGATACTGACTGATAACTGCAAGGCATACTTTTGGTAAGCATGTGGAAAAGACAACCTGCATAGTCATGCAGTTGGCTACAAGACACACTGACAAAAGAACACTGAATGCAAACCTCATGGCAAAGATGAAGGGAGAACTGGGAAAAGGAAGTCTCTGCCACTCAGGACTGTAACACCACTGTTTTAGTTAAATAATTTAATTCCAGTAATTGTCTGGAAAAAGTACTTTGTACTTTGTTGTTGCAGGAAACAGAGTCCCAGTGGAATTTACTGCAACTGTGCCACTAGCTTTCTCGTTTTGTACCACGCAGGTACATAAAGCTGCACATCCATGAAGCTAAAGAACTGTTTGCTGGAAATAAGCATCTGAAGTGAACTGCAAAAACGACAGCATGACTCTTTCATCATGCACCCATCCATGCTTTTACTGGGCAACTCAACCCTTTGTGCTTTAACACTGCATATAGAGATATGTGGCTGATAGAAATGCACACTGGACTACGTTAAATAGGACTATTTAAAACAAAAGGCAGCACAGCCTGAATGTCAGCTAAGGTTTCCCTTTGGAGTTTTGAAGCTTGGATCCATTCTGAGAAGTGAAATTTTCTTGCTAAATTAACCTTCCCCTTTTGTTTTCTACAACAACAAACCTTCACATTTCAATTGCAAAAATACATTTGGGGGGAATATTTTTTATTTATTTTAGTACTTCACACAGACGATCATGCTACAAACCTATGCTGGATTTCCCACATGCTCATACACACAAACCTTGTTTTGAAGTCTTTGGGCATATAAATGTTTAGTAATAAAATGCATTTTGCAGAAAATATGTGTCCAGAAAAACAAATTCACGGAGTATCATAGCATAACAGAAGAGAGAAACTAGATGAAGTGTATAAAACTTTTACAGATTTTGCAAATGCCTGGTAGAAAAGTAGCATGCTTATAGTTAGGGACTCCTTACAGTAAGGCCCTTTCATGGGGAGGCTCTTGTGCTCCAGAGATACTTGCATTTTACAGCAAAACACCGCAAACTAATGACATTCACAAAATACTGCTTGCACCCCTAACCTGACAGGAGATACTGACACAAAAGAATCAGTATAATCTTTGTGCAAACTTCCCTATTCTACGGACAACTGGCCTGCCTCCACTCCCCCCTAATTTCTTTTATTTGCAAACTGTTCTTAGAAAAAGATCAAAACTAAGCAACAGCTATGAGTCTACAAGTGGCACGATAAGAACTCCATGAGACAGTTAATTTCTAACCCTGAGTGGGGAAAGCTGGCAACCTGAACAACTTTTTTTAATGCTGTACGTACTGAATTGGACCTCTACTCTAAGACCTGACTTAAACCCCTTTAAAATGTTACACCGAACTTTGCCAAACAGGACAGATGCATCAGAACAGGGACACGGCTTCCTGATTTGGAGAATACAGTGCTTTGTTTCTGATACTCCTCACGTCAATAACATTTGAACAACATGAACTCAAATGACCACTTTCCGCAAACAACCCAGGGATGAGCTTGTACGTGTCTCACAAAGACAACTCTGTCTCAGCCCTGTGTCATGATGAGGGAAGTTGCCTGTTTGAGGAAGCAGTCAGTTCACAAAGAGAAGAGCACTGTTCTGATAACAGGAATTGCACTAGTATCGCTCTTAAACTCATCTGCCCTTTTTCCTTAGGACACACCAGACCAAGCCCCATGTCAGGAATGCTACACCGTGTTTACTAACACCTATGAATTAACCTAAGCGTAACTGCCCCAGAGTCTTGTTTCTCCTCAGTGACTCCCATCCTATTTCACTCCCCCTGGGGAAACGTACACCTGTTGCCTCAATGCCTGTACGGCGAGTTGAAAAGATATGTTTCATTCAAAAGTGCAAAGGTTTTTTCTCCCTTTGCACTCCCATTCTACCAATCCATTCTCCCCATGTCCCTATGTACCCTGCCTGCCACAAAACCCGCTCTTCCTCTCCATAGCTCACCCAACCATTTAAATCTCTTACACGTTCTTCAAGCTAGGCGCCTGATGCTCGGATGCTACTCTGAGGAGCACCATACAGATACCTACAGAAATAGAAACATTAGAGGACCTCCAGCTGCAAAGGAGCGCTGGCGATTCATGACACTCAACTTGCTCATTGTACAAGCTTGGAGTCTTCAAAAAAATCTTATGTTTTTCAGGTGTCCAAAGTTGGTCTCTGAGCCTTGTTAACTCCCTTGGCAAGCTTGGCCTGACTAAAGCATCTCAGCCACTTCTGAGACTTTGAGATAGTTAAAACCAACAACCATTACACCCAAAATCTGAATGGGGCTTTCCTTAGCGGGATTTTTTACCTCTTACCGTTCCACACCGTCCCTCCAAGCCGAGGTTTCAGAAGTACCTGAAAAGGCTGCCTCCAACTAATGGTTTTGGGAAGTTTGGCAGGTGGGTGTTAAGACTTGTCCATCTCTAGCACTCCATCTGTCCTCCAATCCAGCCAACAGCAGTGGTAACTCCCTAGGGGAGCTCCCGGCCTACATGTACTTCCCAGTGAACCAGAAACAAACAACATTGAAAATTACAGGTTTTGGCCATGCACACGTAGATCAAATAGGAGGTGAGGCAAGCACATTAAGCAAAAACCACGCTGAGAAAACCCAAACTGACAGGCCACTGAGTGAGTCATGCTACCCCAGAGCCAACAGCAAAAATTGTTTTCTTTCCTCTGTAGCAGGAAGCACAGAGTATTTCCTCTCTCTGTCTTTTCTCATGGGTTTTCTAGTGAAGGTCATCATTTTGGGGGAAGGGGAAATTTCAGAGTTACAAACCCCAAAGACTGAAAAGCCTTTGAAGAGAGGCCTGTATGACACTGCCACCGCTGAGCCGGTTGGGAACAGACAGGCTCATGGATGACGCAGGCTTGGCGTGAGCCCAGTTATTTGGGTACACCTGATCCAACCTGTTCAGTTTCAAAACCTAGGTTGGCTTGCAGCAGTAGCAAGACCTTTCCTGTGCTCATCTTCCTTACCAGCAGTAAATTAAATGTCATGGTGGACACACTCAGGGTTTAACCATTTACAAATATCTTTGCTGAGACCACTATACCATCACCAACCACAGAATAATACTGTGATGGACAAAAATATTATATCAAAGGGAAGGGTCTATGAGTCAAGGCACTGTGCACAACAGTTTCCCAGTGCTATTCCAAGCACTGAGATTAAGACGCTCTAAATAAAAGGTTCTGGTCCTTCTAACAGTGTTACAAACTGTTAAAGCCTTCTTCTGAATACATTTGGTCAAAGTATTTAAAATTACTACTATTATAGAATTTTTGGACACAAACAGCTACCACTCCCTGGACAAACTGGAATTACTATAGGAAAATAAGAAGTATACTAGATACAAGTTGCTAAAAAGTTTCCTTGCATTGGGAAAACCAAACAGAAATAAAACCACAGTAATATAAATAAATAAAAATAATAATGGGTAACAATAAAAAAATTTAGGGCTTTTACAGTTCCCTTCAGTTTAATAATCTCAACAACATCTAAAGAATACTAGAAGGGTTCAGTGTTTATTTGACAAATAGGCAATTGTTAATTTTTAAATGTGATCAACTAAGAAAACAATTTTCAGCATTACTTTTCCTTCAGTCCACCAGATAATTTCTGCAATTTTACACATACTTTTCTTTAAATTTTGAATAGTTTTCTCTCCCTAGTTGTTCCTTTAGGTCTTGATCCCCCACTGACCAAGTCTTAGTGGAGCCTGGCCTCCAGGATGTTAGTACAAATTCCCATTCCTTTTATGTAACCCTCTAGCAGTGGAGAGAAGGACTGCAAATACAATACACCCTTTCACTGTTATGAGATGGTGTACATAAGAGGCTCCTTTATACATGAAAATAAGGCTCCATAATTAACAAACTAACTAACTGGCTCTTCAGAAGAAGTAGTGAAACCATGTCCACAACAAACGCTGTCAAATATATATGCTACAACAAGTATAACAAAATCAACTATCTATCACTTGTTTTCCACCGTAGTATCTTAGATACAACTTTTTAACTGCAGTGCAGTCTTCCAGCTGTGAATGTTTGGAAACACTGTTTGGAACATCTGTAAAATTTTTTGAATTCAAGCACTCCCATGAGGATCACTGGAAGACTTCAGGAAATTGCCTTGTACACAGTAATATCTGGAAAACATAAAACACACTACTGCGAGGCAGTTTATCTCCTCTGCTGCATGTCCTGCAACATTATACCAGAACCGAAAACAAGAAAAACACCAACAGAGAACACGTCACTGTGCTGCTGACAAGACAGGGTCCATGTTGTACCCTCAAAGTTTAAGCCCAGCCTGCCTCCATGGGTGCGTGAAGTCAGAGCTGGGTAAAATCAAACACCCGCTTTCACTCTTCAGCATTAGAGGCGAAAGCCTGCTACTCCTCCCTCTCTGTTTACACTTGAAAAGTAACTCAGTTTCAAGTGACAGGATGAAGGGGGAGCATGATACCGACAGCTGGCAAACTCCATAGGCCAAGCAAACCTTTGCACAGGCAAAAAATCATCAGCTGCAAAGACCCGGGCAGAAAACACCAGGGCCCTGAGCTCCCAAACAGGCAGCTGCAGCAGCAGCAAGGAATTCACCAGCCTCCAAAACACGGCACAGCCCCTCCGCAGCCCGACTCACCAACGCAGGACCTCTGCCCGAGGAGAATCCACAGCCCAAAGCCAGCGGACGACCATTTCACTAAAGCCTCGCTTTTTTCTTTTTGTTGTTTGTTTGGTTTTTTTTTTTCCCTTGCTCCTTCTGGATTACCAGGATCAACTTAAGCTGGAGGAGGGCCGAACGCAAACCCAGCATCTGCTCTGGAGACAGACCCAGCCGCCCCGCCTGCCAGCACAACTCTGCCCTGTCCATCCGCCCCAGAGATTTGCCGACACAAGGGCAAGCGGGATTAGGGCCGTGGCAAATATTTGCCTGTCAGCACTTTATAACGGGTGAGGGCACGGGCACGGGGCTGGTATTTGGTTTCTAGCAGGGCTCCGGGGAGGGGGGGGGACTCTTGCTTCTCTGGAGTGTCCGCTCAGGGGTGGGTGACCAGGGAGAAAATAAAGGGCAGTGTTTGTGTTGGCCTAAAATAATCAGTCACCAGGCTGGAACGATGACACCTAAGGTGACTGGGCCTCAATGGTGGCCCTGAGGGCCATCGCCTAGGCGGATATTGGCCACCATCCAGGCCACCCAGGGCCTGTGTGTCCACCCAGGCCGGGGTGTCCCGCCGGTCACCCCACCGCGGGCCGAGGTGGCCCTGACTACCCCGCGCTCACGCCGCCACAGGGCCGAGCCAGGCTCTCCCCATCTCCCTTCCTCCAAGGCCGCCCCGGCGGTTGAGGGGCCGCGGCGAAGCTCTCTTCCCTCTCCGTCCCCGCCGGGGCTCCTCCCCTCGGGGCTCAGAGCGGCAACAAGTGGAAGCAGCTGAAGTTACTTCCCCCCTCCGGCAGCCGCCGCCGCTTCCCCACCGACCCCACCGCCCTCCCCGCTCCCTCGGGGGCGGGGGTGGGGGGTGTCGCGCGTTACCTGCGCGGCCGCCGCCATGTCGCAGAGAGAAGGTCCGGGGTGAAGCTCCGGCGTCGTTCGCCGCTCCCCGCCGACTACAACTCCCGTGAGGCCGCTGGAAGTGCCTCCCCACCCCCGGCGGTGGCTGGGTGCAAGGGCGATGGGCTCCCGGCCGAGCCCGGCCGCGGCGGTCTCCTCAGCGGGGCGAGGAGGGGTCGGGCCGAGCCGAGCGCGGAGGAGGTGGGGGAGAGCACCGCGGCGAAAACAGAGGGTTTGCGGGGAAAATCGCCGCTTTCGCCCTACAGCTGCCGGGTTGGGGCGGTTTCCTCTCAGAGGTGTGTGTTTCTGGTACCCTCAAGCAAGGTCGCCTGTCAAGATGTGTAACTTTTTAACACAATAAAGAAGTGTAACTTTTCAATGTAGTACCGACTGTTGCTTTTAGGACAGTTCAGTATGTTGGGGTTTTGTTGTTTTTGTTTGTTTGTTTGTTTTTTGTTTCGTTTTATTCTCTATTGGGGGGGGTGTCTTGGATTTTTTTTGTTTGTTTGGTTGGTTTTTTTTTTTTTTTTGCATGCATCAGTTCATCAAGCCCTTTGCATGGACAGCTGGAGTGAATATGAAAGTCAGGCCAGATAAATCCAGCACACAGCAGCAGATTTCCCCTTTCTGTCCTCCTCAGTAGACGAAAGGAAAATCCTCCTCCCATGACTGAAAGATGTAGATAGGGATTCATTAAAGGCCACGGATGGTCAGAGACTGGGAGAAAGCGGGTGTGAAACTGGAACAAGGGGGCAGGGTGCTCCTAACACACATGCCATCTCCCAGCACCAGGCTCCTTCTACAACGAAGCTGTTTTCACTCTTCCTTTTCAAATGTTAACCCTTCCGTAACATGTATGGTTCTCTGAAAGGACACTTCTTTCACAGCCTCTGAAATAGGCTACAATGTTCTTCTATGTGAAGTGTGCTTGAAAACTAACTTCCTTTGCTTTTTTTTTTTCCCCCCACATTGTCTCGGTAAATAAATGGTTTTAAATAAAACTTGTGACCACGTGCTGTGTCAGCAGTTTATGCCACATTACTTGTGACTATATTAGCATCATAGACTTCAGCTTAGGTAGCCATAAGATCAAAGCATCATATTTTCAGGACTCTGAGGAAATATATGTAGTATGTAGTCACTGACATGTCTCTGTCATCCTCATTTTTTCTTCCTCAACTTAAGGATGACTAAGTGACCTTAAATTTTTGGTGAATAATCTTCACCTAATATATGGTTTTGAGTAGCTCAAAAGCACCTCAATGTCCTCAGAGGCGCAGGTTAATATTGTGGGCACGTGATTAATGAAACACAATGGGATGTCTTACATAGTTCGGAAGCAGCTTTCAGGCTGACTTCTCCTGGCACGCTTTGCTGCATCATGCAGTACAGGACCAGGAGCATCTGCTGAAAAGAAATGTTTGTTTTCCATTGATTGGTAGGTAACTGGGTGTCTTCCAAAAGTAACTTCAGGGTCATCAGTTGCAAATAATGATAAATCCCAGATAATTTCACTGCCAGGGAGGTTTTTTTCCACACATTTTCAGAAAGTCTTTTGTGGGGTTTTACTTCTCACTCAAAAATAATCAAGTAGAATGGATTTTCCCTCCTTTAAATTACGTAATGACAATAAATATTTAATTATTTACATTAATTATTGAATTATTGCCTGTTTATACAGACATCAATTTCTTCAGAGAAAAGTATGCTGTTTCCAACTGGGTCTGTAGCTGACCAACGCTTCCTTAGAATTTCCTATATTCTTCATTTCTTAGCAACAAAAGAGGTTAAAGATTTTTTGCTTTTTTGGAAGCTGCCCTATAAAAAAATTGCATTATTTCCTCCATTTGTATTGCTTTTCTTTATTTTTATTCTGATAAAATGTATAGATTAACAAACTGTGATAAGATGGATGGGAATTAATGTCAATTTTCCTAGCCTGAGAAAGGCAATGACAGTCACCCCAGCAAAAGGAAAGCCTTTGCTGGGAAAAATCTTTTCACTAGTTGGTACCGTCGTAACTGTAAATGTATTCTGTAGAGGTGCCCAACTCAATCAACTAAAACTATTAAATTGCTACTTAATATCTATTAAGGATCATTAAAGGACCATGCTGTATCCTTTAGGTTTTGTTCCATATGGCTAAAATGTAGGCCAAGGTAACTATTTAAGGGCTGAAATCAACCTCTGACATCATAAGTTAAATCTAATGCAATCTGCAGTTCTTTTAGAGTGGTTCTGAAAATACAATTTGAATGTGGGTTGGTTTGGTTTTTGTTGTTTTTTTTTTTTTTTTTTGTATTTTGGTGGCAGTAGAAGCTGTTTCTGTACAAAGTTTGTAAATAAATAAAGAATCCTTTAGTTTCAATTATGATGCACAAATGTGCTCTATTTTATGTGGGAAGTTTCCTCCATTCAGGCAAGTCAATTTACATTCACACTGTCTAGCTCATCATAAAGTGAAATTATACACTGTCATCAATCATCTTGTGCTGACAATAATCTGGTGCCTCATGGACTAGAGCAGGTATTTACTAAACCCTCTTAAATAACTGGGCTCTATAAAAAAAAAAAAAAAACAAACAAAACAAACAACAAGAGAAATGTCTCCTGTGGCTATTAGATTCTGTGAATATTTTCTAGCGGTGTCTGAGTACATGTCCATAGGATGCACTCTTTCCATCTCTCTGAGATTGTTTTTACATGTGCTACATATTTTCTTTTATTTTTTTAAGGAGTTAATTGATATTATATAATAACTGAGGAGGGTTTTGCTTCCACTAGGCACTTGAGGTATTTTATGAGAGTAGCGAGCTCCCAGTTTCCCTGGTCAGCCTCAGTGGATTAACATACCATTGTAGCTAGACTGAACAACAGGCTGCTGTTCATCATCAGAGACTTTCTGTGGCTGTGGGGAGAAAGCTTTGGAAGCAGTTTTTCCATTTGTTTGCATTCTGTTTTGAATAGGTGGACAAATAATTGTCAGCAGGTATGAAGCTGGAAGCAGGCAACATAAAAAGAATGAGCAAAGCACTGGAAAACCTCTAGAAGCAAATTTTGCATATTGGACCAGGTGGCTGAGGGACTTGGAAGAATATTCTGCTAATATCAGATCAGCTTGTGAGACTGACTTCCACTTGAGCACATTGGGGTTAGGAGCTATCGCTGCTCAGAACTGTCTGCATTTCACTCACAGAATCACAAATGGTTGGAAGGGACCCGTGGAGATAATCTCATCCAAGCCCCCTGCCAAAGCAGGTTCACCTAGAGCAGGTTGGACAGGAATGCATCCAGGTGCATTTTGAATATCTCCAGAGAAGGGGACTCCACAACCTCCCTGGGCAGCCTGTTCCAGTGCTCTGTCATCCTAACCGTAAAGAAGTTTTTCCTCACATTGAAATGGAATTTCCTGTGTTACAGCTTGGGCCCATCGCCCCTTGTCCTGTTGCCGGGCACCACTGAAAAGAGTCCAGCCCCATCCTCTCAACACCCGCCCTTTAGATAGTTATAAGCATTGATGAGATCCACTCTCAGTCTTCTCGAGGCTAAATAGACCCAAGTTTCTCAACCTTTCCTCCTAAGAGAGATGCCCCAATTCCTGATCAACTTCGTAGTCTTCTGCCAGACTCTCTGCAGTAGTTCCTTGTCTTTCTTGAACTGGGGAGCCCAGAACTGGACACGATACTCCTGTGTGGAAAAATTAGGTACCAAGATTTCGAGTTGGTTTGGTGCTAGTTCAACAGAACCAGTGATGATATGGCAGAACCAGGACAGAGATCTGGGCTGTACAGTTTAAATGAACCAGAGTCTTTTGTATACATGAAGGTGTTGTGGCACATGGATAAAGAGCATACTAAGGCTTTGGAGATTAAGAGGTGGGTAAGATAGCTGGAAGGATATTGCCATCAAGAAACAGAACTTTACCTCAGAAAGCAGCATTGGTTGGAGGAATGAAACAAACTCAAAAATATTTTGGATTTGCTATCTCAGCAGTTCCTGAATATGGTGAGAGTATTCCAGTCCCTGCACTTTTCTTTGTCGTTCTTAGTTCTTTGTTTCACTTCAGCCAGGATCTTGTCTTATACTGCTTTTCTTATTTAAAACTGAAGATACATATATACTGAAAACTCACAGAGCCTAAAACTTCTATCTGAAAAGGCCCACAGTCTGTCAGAAGGGGCTGGCTTCCTTCCAAACCTCTCCCTTGTTCATGGTACCTCTTGAACCTTTGCAAGAAAACATGCTGGTTCCCTATGTGGCAGGAATTTCTGGTTTACATCTCCATCTTCTTTCCAGAAACTATATTTCTTGCCAATTCTATACCTGCATACAAAAGTAAAATGACAGCTTTTTAAGTAATGCCATTATTTTTAACAGGCATAACCTCAACTAGGAATCACTTCCATTACATGTTCATTGCACAGGTCAGTGAAGGCTTATGTTCAAAGACCCCCCAGGCCTTTTCTGCAGAACTCCTTCCCAGGCAGCTGCCCTCCCCAGCTCGTATAGTTATTCCATCCCAGACACAAAGCTTTGCAAATAAAGTAAAAAAAAATGAATAATCATCATGTTTGCAGACCACAAATTGTTTTCTGTGAGGCCAACCTTACTCAGTTCTCTAATCTTTCACTGCTGTAACACTCTTACATGATGAAGGTGAGATGCAGAGAAGGACTGCTAACGGCATTCTCTTCCCATCGGTAATTGCTGTGAGATGGCTTCAGTGCTCTTCACATTTTAAACATGGATAGAGTTCCTTATGTGAATAAATGGGCTTAAGGCTCACTTTCAATGTTTGGTATGCTTAGGAGCAAGTGAGCTCACCTCAAGAACAGCTCTATGCTCATAAGTGAAGTACTGTTCTGTTTGTTCCTCCTTTATGATGATGTACAATTGGTCTTCATAGGTCATCTGTACTGGTACTTCTTACTGTCTGTTCTCATTTTGACTGACAGCTAACTCTTGCATTATTTTCCTTTCTAATTTTTGTGCTTGCTTTAGTATTGCTTCCTGAAGAACATGTAGGCAGCAAATATCAGCAAATTTCTCTCCATCTAACACAGGGCCCTCCTATTTAAACACTGGATGAGCAAGAGCATTTTATACTGCTGAGTAACCATAAAGATAAAATAGACTTTTATTTATGATTTTAGTAACACTGGTGGTATTTTCAAAATATTGAGTTATAGATGGAGGTATCCTGACTCCTGTTGAAAATACTTCTGGCAGTAAGCAGTGCATGCTGTGGTTTGCCAACACATTGCAATCATTTATGAATCTGACTCTTGGTCTGATTATGATCAGAAGCAAAATTATCATTGATTTCACTAGATACAGGAGACTTTCTTAAATGTGTGAATTTTAGGTTTGCTTACTTTATTTAAGATAGTTTGCATTAGCGGTGGGAAGGACTGATTTGGTTACCTGCTTTACCCCTTTCTAGGGAGGATTTTCCCTACTGGCAGACCATTGACTGATTCAGGCTCCTATGGCTGCACAGAAGGTGGGAGCTCTGACAGTCTATGGCTGTGATGTTCAGTTTTGTGATGACTTGCTGAAAAGACTGGTAGGGAGAAGGTCCCAATCCAGCTAAGCTGCTTATGGGAGAAGATGTTGTTCTACCATTCCCACTGGGTGGAACTTAATAGGGACTTAATCAGAGCAGCAAGAGCAAGTCCATTTAACTGTAACTTGCAATTATGGTTAGAGGTGCTATCCTGTGTAAACACACCCCTGGCACTGTACATCAGTTGTAATACTGCGACCACTCAATCTGACACCACTACCCTCCTCCAAATAGACTGTGGTTTCCAAAAGCAATTAATTTCTCTTTTTTCACTTCACAAACTTCTTTCTCTCAGTTCTGCATTTGCTCAGACCACATAATAGTTGATTGATTGAGCGAAATTAAAGATTCAAGGTCCCCTGAGCATTATGTTTTATCTGGAGCAGTCTGTATTTTCCAAACATCTGGAGCTCCCAGAAAGAAAGAGAAGCACAGGCTGCCCCTCCTCAGACCTGCACTGGGGATATCTTGTGGCTTTAGCAATACAGATATTTCATAATATGTTTATAAACAAAGATGGAAGCTATACCAACATATTTTCTCTTGACAATGGACGTAGCTCCAAGTGCCTTACAGGTCTCTGCCTAAAAGCAGAGTTTGGAGAGAGGGGTACTACCCAAGGCAGAGGAGAATTGCTTTGGGACTACTTAAGCAGACTGGACTTACAGTTGCCTGCGGGACTGGGCAGGGTGTCTGTGATGGTACTGAGGGCATTGCCCAATATCACTATAAGGTACCATCTATTGCCTCTAAAGGCCATGGCAATCAGGGGACGTCCCTGATGATTTGAAAAAGGGAAAGGTCATGCCCATTTTCAAAAAAGGCAAGAAGGAGAATCCAGGGAACTGTAGGATGGTTAGTCTCACCCCTGTGCCCAGGAAGATGCTGAAGCAAATCCTCTTGGAAGCCATTGCCAGGCAGATGCAGGACAAGAATGTTCGGGAACAACCAGCACGGATTTACCAAGAAAAAACAGTACCCTACCAACTCAACTGTCTTCTACAATGAGATGACTGGCTCTGGGGACAAGGGGAAAACGGTGCATGTTATTTACCTTGATTGCTGCAAGGCTTATGACAAATCCGCCCACAGCATCCTTGTAGCCAGACTGGGGAGATACAGACTGAATGGGTGGACTACAAAGTGTATGAAAAACTGACTGGACCATCAGGCTCAAAGGGTAGTGGTCAATGGTTTGAAGTCTTAATGAGTGGCTGCTTATGAGTGGCATGCTTTGGGGGTCAATACTGAGGCTGATGTTCTTTAACATCTTCATCAACAACCTGGATGATGGGACAGAGTGCACCTTCAGCAAGTTCATGGAGGAAACCACATAAGAGGGAGTAGCTGATACACACTGAGTTGTAGCGCTCCCCTGTGGGGAGACATCAGCAAGCTTGAAGAATAAGCTAACAAGAGCCCTACTAGTTCAACAATGGCAAATGCAAAGTCCTGCACCTGGCATGTCCTAACCCCTTGCAAAACCATGGGCCTGGGGGCCACCTGGCTAGAGGTCAGCTTTGCTGGAAAAGATATGGAAGTTCAAGTGGACAAGTTGAACACACCTCATGCATGTGTCCTTGCAGCACTGAAGATTAACTGTGTATGGGCTTATGTTGCCATCAGGTTGAGGGAAACCTTTATTCCCCTCTACATGATGTTCACGTGATCACATCTGCAGTACCATATCCAGTTTTCAGGCTCTCAATACAAGAGAGACATTGACTGACTGAAGTGAGCCCAATGGAGGACCACCAAGATGGTTGGGGAGTTGGAGCACATGATGTATGAGCAGACTAGACTGGCTGGGGTTTGTTTAGCCCCAGGAAAAAAAAAAAGCTTAGGGGAGATCTGATGGCTCTTTTCCATTATGTAATGCAAGGACATAGAGAAGGCAGGGAAGAGGCAACATCACCAGGTTGCAGCAAAAGAAATTTTGTTGATGTAGAAGGAAAAAAAATCCACCATGAGAGTTGTTAAGCATTGGAACAGGGACTCAGAGGAGTTACGCAGTCCCTGTTCTTGGAGATTTTCAGAGTTTGACCAGACAAGACCCTGAGCACCCTTGTCTAAATGGGAATATAGAACTGCTGTGAGCAGGGTGGAGGAGTGGATGGCCTCCAGAAGTCTTTTCCAAGCTAAATTAATCTATGAAAATTCACTAATAGGTGGTTATCAAATGTGGAGAACAATAGTCACAGTGTAGTATTTAATTGAATTTCTGAATGTTTATTAGTACCACTTCATTATATCAGGAAGGAAAATCTCCACATGCTGAGTGATTTTGGTTATGGTAGGCAGCAGTACAATTGGGTAATATTAAGCATTCCCTTTACATGCTTAGATATACTGTAACAAAATATGCTTAAGCTACAAACAGATTTAAATAACTTGTTAAAAACAGAGCAGGATCAGTTCAATCTCTCGTGCTTCTGTTCATTTCAATCTTCTGTGCTTCTGTTATACTTCTTGCCTTTTTTAGATAAATGTAAAATGTATTGACAGTAAAGATTTCAGAATACTGTAGCTCTAGGACAATGAGTTGAATGACAGTTTGTTGAAATGATGTAGGTGCACGAGACCTTCTTTTATTCATTGTCACAGAATTTTCGTCTTGCAGAGCTTTGCCGGTGCCTGTGAAGTGGTCCTGACTTACCAGAACAGAAGAAGAAGAAGAATCTGGACTCGTTTGTCCTTCAGTAGGTTGTCTCTTCATAATTGATGGTATTGAGTGCCCAGTCCAAAGTCTCTTGAAGTGCACAGAAGCAACCACATTCATTTCAAATGTCTCTTATCAGGAGACAAAAGCCAAAGGCTGGTCTGTACCACAACCAGACAAACAACTGCCACCTTTCCATGGTTTGTCTGAACACAAGTGAGTTCCCTGTGGGATTAATGAGTAACCTTTTAAGTTTTAAGCAATAACTGTGGTAATGGGATACTGGGACTGACTTGTTCAGAAAGGTGCATCTGATGATAAGGGACAAGGTATGATCATTTTGTCTGGCAGCTAAACTGAAGCACAATCTAGAAACTATGGGCAAGCTCTATGAAGACTATTTGGATATGCGTCATATATGTTTACCCCATTCTTATGCTTTTCCCTAAGTATTTTTCCTTCTAGATATGATCAGAAATAGGATATTGTACTATGGGCATGCCTGAGTTTCTGCGTTTTATAAACTATGCAGCAGCTGAGAAGAATCTGTTGTCTGCTCCAGATTCTCTTCAGAGATCAAACAAAATAGTGCGGAAACAACACAGAGACACTTTAAGATGGCTGCCCAAAAAGCCAAATTCTTGCTTAGAACCATTACCAAACCATTGCTTGGTGCTACTGCAAAGCTACCTTGGCTTTCTATACAAATACTAGGAAATGAAATACTCTAGTTTCCAGAGACTTTGTAATTCAGCTGCACTGGAGTATGCACTAAATGTTACACTGCCTGAGGAAAAAAAAAAAAAACAAACACCTAGCTATCATGAAGAAGAATATCAGATTCCTTGAGGGAAAAAAAAAAGCCACCAGGTTTGCTTGGTGTAATCAGAATTTGAATGGCTTTGTCACAAAAAAAGCATGCTGTTGAATTAAATCCCCTCAACTTGCTTTCAGCTGGGAAATTGTGTTTTAGCGGTCATGTAAAAACACTTCCTCGCTTAACCCAACTAGCCCTCTTAGCAACATTTTCAAGGTTAGGTTCATGCAAACATTTGCACTTTGCTTCCCACCTGCCCGTGGAGAGGAGATGCATGCATGAAATGAAAGACGCGCGTGTGGCCAGGCAGCTGGTTAGACCAGACGCTCGCGTACCTCAGAGTGTATCTGGTATTTAGACACATCAAAACCAAACGCATGGCTAGCTTTGATGACCAGGTTTTAAGCAGAGGTTTAAACATCTCTGTGAAACAGTTTTTAAACACAAGTTGTGAAGCAGCAAACATCCAAGTATACAAGATAAAACCTGCTGCTCTGGCTTGCTAAGAAAAAGGGGGGGGGGGCAAACATGAATTTTACAAATAAAGGAAGCTATTTCTACCCTGCTACTTAAAAAGCCATTTGTTCTTGCACTTTAAGCTTTTTAGAAAGTGTAATTCTTCTCAGCATCATAGCAAAGGGAGAAAAGGATGGAGATAGCATTTAGGGGCAAATATGCTCCTGTGCTGCCCAGGAGAGTGGCTACCAATCTGCTGCAAACACCTGAAGGGATATTTGGAGCCTGGAAGGTGCCTGGGGCAGGAGCCATAATAGGAGGAAAACCAATACCCTAGTGAATTATCTTCCTCTGTTCCTTCTAGGACTCGCCCAAACTTTCCATTTCAGACTCAAAAGACTAACCTTTACAGGAAGCTAGTTTTATATACATTTACCTACCAACAGGTAAAAGAACATTTGCACTGAGAACTTCAGAGATTCTGAGGTCTTGTAGCTATTGTGAGGCCAATAAATCCTGATGGCCCCAAAAGAAAGAACCAATGAGTTCAGCGCTGATAAACACTGTAAAGTATTAAAAGGTACAGAAATACATGTGTGTCCATTGCTATACACAATCCAAGTATTATAAGTCAGGGAAGAACGCAACATGCAACAACATTTAGGTTAAGACCTGATGTTTTAGCTCCTGAAGGAAAAAGCAAACTTTTGATTTTTTTTGTTTTTAAGAAGAAACTAAAAATGAGAGAAAAACCATCTCACTGCACAAAAAATCATAAAGATAAGACTTACAGGCCAAAGAAGTAATTTCTCAGCATTCTCAGCCATCCATCCCACTGCAAGTATATTTTTTTATTACTTTCTGTACACAGCATGTTTGCAAAGAGTAAATTTGTGTGTCTTCCTCAGAGAAGTGCCTTTAAGAATTAGAGATTATTCATGGCTTTTGAAATCTGAAAGTTCATCCAGGATTAGTGCTAACAATTAGGTTTTGCTTCAGTAGATGGACGCATCTTCATAGTGGAATTTACCATGAGACCAGGTCCTGGGGCTGGAGACTTGACCGTTTCCACAGGGTAAATACTGACTGCATAAACGTAACAAATGCCTCTTGAACTTGACTCCAACAAAAACATAGAGCACAGGGTTGAGGCAGCAGTGGGAGAAAGCAATTTTACGGCTGATGTGAAAGGCAAACTTGGAGTCTTTGTCATACTGACAGGTAGGTGGTGGAAAAGTAATCAGAAAACTGAGGATGTTGTAGGGTGCCCAGCTCAGGAAAAAAGCCACCACGATAATAAGGATGAGTTTCACAGTTCTGTGTTTTCTGCGAGATCTTGCTCTGAGCAGGATTATCAGTATCTTGAAGTAACAGAATACAATAACCCCAAAGGAAAACAGGAAGAGTACATTTCGCAGATAAATGTCCACCTTTTTCCATTTCTCGTCAGCGTAATCACAGGTCTTGTCCCCTTCCGATTTTTCTTGCACTGTGGTGTCAATCATCTCAGGGACCACAATTAATATGCTAACAGTCCACACAACCAAGCTCACCAGAAAACCACACCGCTGCGTCTGGGATCTCAAAGTTGAGAGGGGGTTCACTACAGACAAGTACCGCAGGATAGTCATGAGAGTCAAAAAGAAAACACCGCTGTAGTAGCCGATGGAGAAAATGGCATTCACCGCTTTGCAAAGGAACTCACCAAAAATCCACCCAAAGGACTGGTCCACTGCCCAGAAAGGCAGCATGCAGGAGAAGACTAAATCAGAGACACAGAGGTTCATGATGAAGATGTTCGTTAAAGATGTAAGGTTTTCATATTTGAATAGGATCCATAACACGAGGGTGTTTCCTAGCAGGCTGAGCAAAAATGCCATAGTGTAGAGGACAGTAGTTAGATGGGTGTAAAATACAAAATATTCACCCATTTCGCAGACATTGCTTTCGTAAAAGTTTTTGTATGAGTCATTATCATCTGAATCAGGTGTATAATATTCTTCATCCATTTGTCTGTGCAAACCTCGCGCTGTTCTCCAGCAGCTATTTCAAAGAACCGCAGCAATCAAACCAAAATTTTGGTGAAAATCAACACAATAACTAAACTCCCGCTGTGGAGGCTTCTGTTTTGAGAGACAAAAAGAAGCAGTGAAACTACCTTATTTGTCCTGGTTTTGGGAGAGAAAGAGACATTTCCTCTTATGATTTGAGCATGAACAGGTAAATACTAAAGATTTACCCTCAAAGCAACATCAAGATCTTAAATACTTAAGAAGTCCGAAACGAAGATGTTTCTAAACCAATATGGTCAGTGACAACAGCTAATTAAGCTTATACTACACGAAGGTTGAGGGTGTATTGTTTTTTAATGTAAGTATCCCAGGTGCCAAGACTTTCAAATCTGCTACTAGTTTTTAAGTTTATGAAATTCCTAAACACTTCAACATATATGTGATTCTTTGCTACCGAGGTTCAGCGCTGCAGAAACTTAAAGAGCTGAGCAGTACCAGTATCAACAGGTGTAAGTACTCAGATCAGAAAAAGCCGTATTTCTTACAGATTTTCATCTTGAGGTTGGTTGATATCTAAAAATCTCCAAGCTGTGATGGCAGCATCCCCATGTTGGGCGCTCCATGCATCTCTGTGGCCTGCAGATTCTTGGGGGTGCAACAGGAACAGAACTTACATCACACCCTTTTTCTGGGGGATGCTGCCTTCTGCCTGTCTGCAGGTAGGAATTTAATCCCAATTGGATGGTTGAAATTGGCCAAACAGTGTCAAAAATTACTGGGACTTGGAAGGCAACATATAATCAGGTGAACGCACAAGGGTAGCGTGGTCACAGTAGCCTCATATCTTTATGAAATCAAGCTGAAAAATAGGTATAGAAAAATCAGTAATGTCTCCAACCTACAGTTCAAAATTGAAATTAACATTATCACTGATGAAGGCTTACCTACAGCACTGTGTTTGGATCCTGATTTGACTGATGCCGGTGAGAGACCTGCCACTGATCTCTTTGGAAATACAGTCACAAGAAGAAAACTCCGTGACTCAGGCCAAAATTGTTCTGGTGACATTTTCCTTTTTGGATTAGCAAAAGCAGAATCTGTCTACTACAGCCAGGAAAAGACATGCTGCCTTGGGAGGACAGAAGGGTTATGTCTACACCAGGAAAGTGTCGCAGGAAAGTGTCCCAGGGAGTGCTGCTGGCTGCCAGCATTTAATGCCATCCATAGGGGTAGGTGGCTCAGGTCAGCCAGAGAGTGGCACAGGCAGCACAGGCCAGGGATCATCTACCCATTGGAATGTGGTCACCCAGTTTTAGAAGCGAGAGATGTGTGGGATTCAGTACCGTGACAGCAAGTGGCACTGGCACGTTTATCACCAGAGTTGCAGTCCTAACTGGAAATTGTTCTTGTGAGCCTCAGTCTATACCATACTGCCATCTTCAGGCATGCAGGATACGTCCCTGCCGAGGCAGTCATCCATGGTTTTACTTGACAGTACAGACGACACTTAAGCAATTCATGAATTGAATGAAGGTCTTGACCACCATCGTGTCCTGTTTCAGCTCTGGTTGGAGGTATGACTCCTTCCTAGCAGCTGTCCTAAGGGAGCAGAGGAGCCTCTTTGCAAAGAGTAAAGGTTCTCCATGGATGAGATGACAGTGCCAACCACTGTCTTCACCACTTATGCTCTCCTCCCATACTGGCAGCCCGGTGCCAGCAAGCCCCCAGGCAGGACTGCCCACCTGCCAGGAGCTACAGAGCTACGGCTGGGCTATTCCTTGCCTCTGCTGCAATTGCTGCTGGCCCCTGACACAAGGACCTTCTCACAAAGACCTCAGCCTGGATCCCTGCCTCTGCCTGGGAATTATTCTGACCTGCACACGTCCTGTCCTTCATCATCCCATGTTATTCTGCCCTGCTGAAGGGCAGGCAGTGGTTATAGACCCAGGTATCTGCTGCGGAGCATTGCGCGCCTTCTTGCTCTTTGTCAGGAGCTGAGCAACGCTTGCAAGGCAGAGAGTGCCATTTTGCAAAGGTATTTTGAGATTATGTCGGATAATGGTTAAGTGCCAAATTAAAAAAGGATATGAACTCAACTATTTCCTTCACAGGTCAGGTGGTAAAAAGTGGTAACTTGTTTCTACAGTCCCAATAGGCTCTGTTTTCCTGTATCCATCTTCCCTGAGAGCACTGATGCTGAGCGTGCAGGCACTTGAGTCAGGCAGGTGCGTAGCTGAGATTGAAAACTCCTCCAGGAACTCCTGCTGTTTCCATCTCCAAATCTCTGTGTGCCTTTGTATCTTACCCATTTGATTCAAAAGGCTCTGTCTTGCACTCTGGGAGGAGCCAGAGGAACGTTGCATGGGGTCAGGTGTCTTCCCTCTGTTTTTGTGCTCAGCTTGTCCAGGGGAAGTAGAAAAATGCTTCCGTGAAGTAGCTTATTTTCAGTTGCTTCTTAACGCTGCAAGGTTAGCTCTTGGCTAATACCACGGTTCGCAAAATAACGTAATTTTTCTGTCTTGGATTTTCTCCTTGGTGCCACTGCCAAAGCCATAAATCTGGACAGTGGGCATTTCAGAAGTCAGAAGACGTCACACTGCCCTCAGACAGATAAACTTGTAGGCCACTGACATGCCTGTGCAAAGCTATGCTGCAAGGCATAGTCCCTGCTGCCAAGAACTCACCACCTTGGCATCCAGGGAGCCTGGGGGAAGGTCGAGGTGCAGTGCTGCATCCACCACCACATTCAGCTCCTCAGTTTCCAAGCAGCCACTGATTCCCAGGTGCCTTGTCCTCATCGGGTTGCATCATCTCCCCAGCTCGCTCCTGGAGACGTGGCCTCTGCTTACTGCAGCTGTTGCTCTTCTTCCCTCAGCTATTCCACCTTTCCCACAATGGTGCCCTCAGCTTCCTCCTCACCTCTTGTCCACTGAGGAATCTGAAATCGTGTGATCTGGCCTCTCCTCTCCCCTTTGGTGTGGGGCCAGGCGCTGCAGGTGTTGCAGCATTGTTGTTCATGCTGACTGTAGGCTGCCTGGTGTGTGGTACCTCCACACTGTGCTCCCAGTACAGGTGAGACCTCACTGGAAGACCTCCCTCATCGTTCATAGTTCTCAAGGTAAATGTAGCTTTGCACCGCATGCTCAATTATAACCGACGTATATGATGCAGCATGCCATGCCCTGTTGCCTGGTGCAGGCTCCATGGAATTACAGATGGAGGCTCCAGGCTAGAAAGCATCAGACCTCCTGGGCGGCTGATCAGGACTAAGTATGTGCTTTGATATTATGTTGTACCAGCTGGGAAGTCCTCCATCAGGTCAGTGATGGTAAGGAGAGCGTTGCAGGAACTGAAGGCACTTGGATCTTTTTGTTCTTGCTTCAGATCTAGTAAAAAACTCCTGGGCTCAAAACCTGTATTTTTGATCTATTGTATTTTATGCCCCTCCTCCCCCCTAAATAAGAAATGCTGTGCATGGATTTTCAGTTACTTTTCATGCGAAGGAGATAAAAAATTGATATGATTGAATCAACAGGCTAAGAACGTGTTAGCCTCACACATGAAATACAAATCATGCAACTGTTTTCAGTATATATATATAATGGTGCAAGTGAGAGCAGAAGTTGGCTGAAAGATGGAAATTACCTTAATTTCTGTTGTCAGGACAAATAGGAACAGAGCAAAACCACATTCTACAGTTCAAAGTCATCCCTGCCCTTGTGAAGAGCACTCAGTAAGGCGTTAAACATTTATTTTGCTCCTGGCCAGAGGACCCACATCGGCCCTCACTGGGTGTTACACCAGCCTCCTCCCCAGGCTGAGGCAGCTGAGACAGCCCCCGTTAAGAACATTCCTGGCGTTTACACAGACAAACTGAGGTTAACCTCATCTTAATTGGAAAGGTCCAGTCTCATTATGTAAGGGCAGTACCGTAGAGAGGGTCTCAAAGAAGCCCCCTACCATAAGGCATGCGCTGATGGGAGCTACTTCAGAAGCATTTTTTACTCACTTTATTCAAACTCCTGCTGGAGCTGCTGGGCTTCACAGCTTGTTCTCCAGCTCAGGAAAAATAAATAAAAATACAGCAGCAAAGGTTGAATCAGAAAATCAATTACTGATCCCCTAAACTGGAATTTATCTGGTAGCTGCTTCCTTAACCTTGATCCAATTTGGGATAGGAAAAAAAATCCCAAATGGAACTTTCTTGGCAGGAAGAGATCTTAGTTTTTCAGTCAGGTTTCTGGAGCACCCTTTTTTATTTAAAGGAAGTTAAAACACATTAAATAATATTTCTCCTACCCTAACTATGACTGGTATCAGTCTCAGAGCACACCCTTGAAGTCACACATAGATTGACAGCAAAGTCCTGAAAGTCCTGATTGGGATGTAGACTTGGTCCAAAGTGCAAACGTACTCCGGACAGTTGGTCTGCACTGGTGGGTGAAACAACTTTTTGTCTGCCTTGGAGGAGTTTTGCACATGGAACAAACTCAGGACGTGGGTAAAGTGAAAAGCCAGTAGGACTTCCTCTGCCCAATTGACTTTTGGAGAGCCCCAAGAAGCCCAGCTCCTCACAAAAACTCTCACCCTATTTTTAAAGCAAAACCCGCTCTTGAGTTGGGGTCATTTTCTGAGACTGGTGCTTCCACCCATGCCCCATGAGTTTCACAAGGCAGATACAACACATGCAGTCAGCCCAGCTTCTTGGAGGTCTCCTGTTCCCCCCAAGCTCTGCCCTTCAGTCTTGGCTATCAGCCCTGTGATAACCTGAGTCTAGGGGGGAAGAAACATCTCGGATTAAGAATCTGGACCCCACTCCTGAAACATATGTATGAATTCAAGTTTACATATTGAGAACCACTACAGTCAAGTCAGGATCAGCTTACGGTATCTACATAGACACACAAAATTAATGCCTGTGGGACCTGCCATGCAAAGAATGATATTTTTCAGAAGTGTTGCCACAGCACTGCTGAAGCAGCAGCCCTTCCCCTCCTCCAAAGTCACCATGGGGGCAAAATTAGCAGCCAAGTCTGTTTTTACAATGAGGAAGAGGTTATGAATTTTTTTTTTTCCTCCCTCTCCAGCTTCTCCTTTTCCAAGAGCTGCAAACATACCCTTTGGGCCCTTTATCACAGTTTCGCTGTAGCTTCCTCTGTTCCAGATTTTTTTTGGGGGGGGGGAAAATCTGGCATTTACACTCTGCTTTTGAACTGGCTGCTACCTTTACTTTTATCCCAAACCATACCTCTGGACAGAAGGGACAACAGGGAACAAAAATGTCCCTGCAAGTTACTCGCTATCAATAGGACGTGCTGGCGTCCGGCAGGTCCCTTTCCTGCCACCCTGCCAGGGCACTGGGGTTTGAGGGCATACGGTCTGCAAGACCATGGTGCATGATGATGAAGCCATGAGCTCACACCTACTTGATCCATAGGTTTTCTTGGCACTAAAGCTGCTCAGAAAGGATGCGGTGCCAGCAGCCAAGCAGCAGCTGTCCAACAGAGCGCTCAAGAAGGGCCAACCTTGGCCAAAGAGGTTTGCATAGAAGTGGAGGTGGTTGGCATCCAGCCTTTGGTGCCCACGACAGGTTTCAAGCCAGTGTGGTTGCATCTCTGGGTATTCCCCAAGGGCAAGGGGAAGGAGAAACTCAGCCCCTTAATTTGGGTGGATGGTGCAAAGGAGGGCATCGCTCCCTGCTTGCAGCTGGCCACAGTTTGGCCATGGTTTTCCCTGGTAGTTCATGCAAAGACAGGATGAGCAAGTGAGCGCCCTGGAGGTGAGAAGAAATAGTTCTCCTGGTAATAACTGGCTGGGAGAAAACAGCAAACTGGAGCTTTCTGGGGTTTTCCGAGTGGGGGAATTGTCCATTTGTTTCTACAAGGTAGACAAGTAAGACTTTAAGTCTTTTTGCACACAAAGAGATTGCATTGATCTCTCCGTCTGACATGTAATTCTGATTTGTCTCAAAAGCAGTTCTACCAAGCACAAAACACAAGCACATTTCTTGTAGGCCAGACAGTGGTGACATGACATATCACTTTCCCATCTGCTCAGAGATTACAAATGCTCCATTATTCAGCTGTGAAAAGAGGGTCACTTTGGTTCTTAGTGCTGGGTTTGTTGGCAGTTGAAACCAAGTAAATCCACTTATTTTTATTACTAAAGCAGAACATATCTGCAGGTTTCTGCTGCCAGTAAAATGTTGCCACACACACACATCCTGTCTCTCTGCGTCTAGATTTACATGTACCATCCCGACAATATACTGCAAGATGGGGCTGTCCTTAAGAGCACACACCAGACACTACACCATATATTTAATTAGCAATCTTAAAGCTGTGTAAGAAGTCTGTTAAGTAAAATATGCGTAAAGAAGCTGACTCTATTCTCTCACAAATTCTTACAGTCATGTCAAGATGACAATCAAGGCAAAGGAGCACATTGCGCTTGGGAGAAATAATTGCATGTCTTCCCTTGAAAGCTTGGCAAAACTCATGCCTCCACGTAAAGTTCATGAACTCATTTTTATAAGGGACAACTTGAAGAACAGGGTTGTATTTTTCTGTAGAATTCCATTGCTACTGGTGTATTTAAGCTATACACACCCAATTTATTTTTTTCAAGAGGATATGTCTAAAGACATATCTAAAGACAAGAGACATATGTCTAAAGAATGTGGGTACCACAACTTGGGTGGGATTTCCAGTGCTGCTGCTGGGCCTGTTGCTGCAGGAATGATGCTGTAACAGAGGGAAACAATGCTGACAGTCGCAGGTGTGATCGGCAGGTATGAAGGGGTCCTGCCCTATCTCCAGGCTGGGCTCAGAGCAACGCACCCACCTGCAGCCCGGGGACGTGGCTGGGGGAGGGAGAGAGAGGGGGCAGCCTCAGCAGTGGTGGGTGCAGGCAGAAGGAGGTGCCTTTTCTGGAGAGAGGGTTGAGCAACGTCTCTGCAGGGAGCCCGGCTTTGTTGCGGAGGCTGTCCTTGTCCCTGGCAGTGCAGCCGGTCTCTGGTTTTGATGACTGTGAAATGGGCTCACTCGTATTGGGCCGTTTTCACTGGTGAAGCCGTTCTGATGCTGAAGTCCAGGAGACTCACAAGGCTTTAATCAAAGGGAGAAAGAAGAGGAAGAGAGAAAAGCATGCCCACTGTGCCATGTTCACGCAAAATGAAGGGCTGGGCGTATCATAAGGAAGCAAACAGCATAACTGTGTATGTCACTGCTGTCTCCTCAGCACTTTCTAACTGGTTTTGTTTTGCTTTTCCTTCATCACATCCCTTATGCTTTGTAACACAGCACAGGGCACCAGTTTGCCTTATTCACCGCACTGGTACCCTCTGGCCTTGGTTACCTCCTACCCAAACCCTGGGCGGCTCCCTGACACCCAAACCCAGGCGGATGGCTGCGGCATGCCTCCACCGCTCCTGATGGACGGCCCCGGCCAGGCTTGGACCCCTTGTGGCATGCTCCTTCCAGCATGGCACCTGGCCAAGGGAGCAATGAGGAGCCTTTTCTTGCAGAAGGAGAAGCAAGACAGAAGAACAAAGGGCTGCAGCCAGGTCAATGAGTGAAGCATCGCTGTATCCCCCTCTCTACTGGCTGTACGATAGGCCCTCTCCTACCAGCCTGAATTGCTCGCTGCTGTCTTGAATGGACACACTGCAGCTCTTGTGAAGACCAAGACCTGGCATACGAGCAGCCTCTTGTGTCCAGAGGGAGAAGGAAGCTCGCTGTCAGGTAAGTCACAGCACAGCATTTGCTTATCACCAGGTTAATTTTGTTGGCTGTCGTGTTGTCTCTGCTTTTTCTCAGGATGGCATCTGCTCTGCAGTCTGACGGTGGTTTGGACGAGACAACCATTGGCACAGACCTCTTGAGGCTGCTGCTGTGCTGCCCTCTCTGCCGCCACCCTTTACTGAGTTACTGGGCCCCCAAAATTACCACCCCGCGTTGCAGCGGGTAAAGAAGGTGATGCTAGAAAACCAAATGAAACAATAAAAGAACAAAAAAGAGAAACCACTCTGCCCACTGCTGACCGCTCATTTCATTTGAGTCTTGCAGAAGACTGTATACAGCAAAAGATTCTCATTGGTCCCAGTGGCTGTCTGCTTCTGGAGAGAACCAAAGGCCGAAGCTGTTCTCTGGCCTAAATTTAGAGTCAGAGAAAAGAGAGAAATGCAGGGCAGTCAGGTGCATGACAGCTTTTAAAAGAACCAGACTGCAAGAGAGAAAGGGAGAGAGGAATGACCTGAGGCTTCATCGGGATGATAATCTGAAGGTATCTCAAATGGTGGTGGGGAAGAGCCCAAGGCTCAGTTGGATCTTGAGAAACAGAACTTGGGAAAGCAAAGATTTCCATAGTTAAAATGAAGTTTTCTACAGAAGGAAGACAGAGCTGGAGGAATTTCCTTGCGCAAGGACATTCCCAGAGCATAAACACTGTTTCCCCACTCTCTGTTGGATACGCTGATGAGCTAAAGTAAAATAAATCACATTTGGAGAAAAAACCCAACAATCATAGTTACATTCTGTGCACTGTTTGTGTTAACAATGAGGCAATTAATAACTTGCATCAGAAATAATCAACCGCAACCAAAAACACTCTTGTGCTGGTTTAGCCACTACTTCCCCAAACCCCAGCACTTCCTTCTGGTGTGGCACGTCTGCTCGCAGGCCAGAGGCACAGCCTGGGCAAGGTGCACTTGCAAACACTTCATTTGAAGAGGAGAACCCATCTCCTCAAATATTTTTCCCCAGCTCTTAAGAATGACTGCAGAAGCGATGGCTTCTCAAGCTGATCCGGCGGTGATCGTGGTTCAGGTGGCACTGAACTGCTCTTGGTCCATGCCGCCAGGTGAGACCCACCTCCTGGCAGACAGACTCAGTGCATGCTTTCCTCTCAATAGGCTTTTCAGAGAAGAAATCCTTTCCCTTGGCTGCCCCTGTGAGCACAGCTGTTCCTTTCAAAGTTTTGGGCTGAAATACAGCTGGCTGAAGCGCTCAGTCTGAGCCCAGCAATTCTTAAGATGCTGCTAGCCCCAGCTGCCTTTCACACTCCCAGGTCTTTTTCTCTAGCATTTTGCTTATTTCCTTATACTGAAGATTCACTGTTGCTATAAGATGCAGCTCAAATTGTTTTGCCCCGGTGCAGCCACGGCACTTTGCAGAAGACATCTGCGCATTTCCGTCCAGCAAGCCAAGCAGTTTGCATGCACATATTTCATTGCCAAAGTATGAGCAAGCAGGTGGCCAGCAGCAGCAAGTCCACCCAGATAAGCTGTTCTTTAGCAAAAAGTCAGCTGTAGCTCCCATTCCACAGCAGGAGGTAACATCAGGGGCTCTGTGTGTGAAGCATGGGTGAACCGAGACAAAATCTTAATATTCCAGTTCCTGAGACATTTCATAACATCTCCGGCCATCTGTCCTTTGGTGAGATCTTGCGGTAAGTACAGTGAGGGTGGACAATACTTTATGCAACAAGGGTTGGCATGCTCTTGCCCGAAACTGCTCCCTGGCTCTTAGGCTGTACTATGTCGATTCCAAGGTAGCTCCAGTCGCTCAGGCTGTCTGTCCTGTTAAATTCACATGGCAGAGGCATATTTTTCTTCTTTAGTAATATTATGCTCAAACCATATTAAACAACCACTGTTGCATCTCTCAAGGAAAATCAAGTTGGGAGCTTGGGAAATCACAGCTAGGAAGTCCGGCCAACTCCTTCCCCCAATTAAAAGGCAGAAAACCAAAAGGCAAGCAGCTGAAGGCAGTAATGCAATTAGTAACTGTTAGCACATCTCCAAACTTGTGTAAAGGCCAAACCATCTAGAAAGCAGTCTCCTTTTACACAGATTTTAAATACATTTGTGGTTGATAGCGGGGAGGCAAATTCAGGCTAATTATCCATGGATGACATGAAGAACCAATGCAGAACATAGGATTAATAAATACATTTCCATACTTCAAAGCTGAGATGTGATCCCACCTACCCCCGCCTTGTGAAGAAGCAGCCCCATGGTGTCCTAGCCCTGGGAAGCACAAGGCTTTCAGGTTCCCCTGCAAAGACCTTTAAGGCTCAGAGGCAAAGCTCTTGGATTTTGCTGCATAGCTTAGCCACCACCCCAAGTGACCAGCCATACCTCCATACTTGGCTGCACCTCTTCTCCAGAAGCTGATCTGACTGTGGTGCAAAGACAAACCCTTCACCCCCATCTTCCAGCGGGCACCTGCGAGGCTGCGCAGTGCCCATGGCACCGTGCATGCATTTGCAAATCCACCCGGTGTGCCCACAGAGGCTGCGCCTTCTCTGGGCACGAGGCAGCCGTGCATGAAGGATGTGTGCAATGCAAAGCACTTGGGCCTGGGGCTCTTTGGTGGCCTCTCCTTCTTGGAAGATGTAGCCAAACCACCACCCTGTGACGGCCATGTGAAATGAAGCAAGCAAAGTTTATGAATTGCTCCTGAACTTTTGATCAGTTCTTGAGCTAATTCTGCCCCAACAGGAGTCAGGACCCTGCACTGCCAAACCCTCTTTTCAGCTCTGGATGCCAGAGATTTGGGGCTCACTGGAAGCTCACGCCACAACTCTGAGTGTGGACTCCCAGCTCAGACAGAATTGAAATTTCAGAGCCACTTCAGTGTTTTCTTCTTTTTTTTTTTTTTTTTTTTTGGTCACGAACTACTGCTTCTTTTTCCGAAACAAAATGCAATTCTCCCTTACTTTGGAATTTCCCTATGCACCAAAAAGTTTGACTTCTGCCAAACCCTGCTGTAGTCTGCGGCTGCCTGTGGTGTATAGAACTGGCAATAGCACAAGGTGGTTGATGTGAGCAAAGTGAGGTTTGCAGAAGGAGGTTTTAAAGACCAGCTGACGTAGAATGAAAAACCAAGAGTTTTGGAGAGCTTGTCTGCTTGTAGATGAGCCTCAGCCAGTCCTTCACTTTCAAGCTCTCTTCTATGACTGAGATATCAAGCAATTCAGCTCTCCATCCACCGGGTTGTCTCTTTTCCCACCGATGTCTTCAGATCTAGCCAAAGACACTACCAATTGCTGCAGGTAAAGTCTCACTGATAAAGGCTTTTCTCAGCCTGTGGAAGATGTTGGCCAGGATGCAAAATTGAGCCTTCACTATAGGGGATAAATTAGTAGGGATGGATGGATCACGACAGTAAGTAACTGCAGCTTTTGGAGGAACCTTGGGGAAGCTCCTCCATTAAGAGGCAGTTACCGGGGGCTTCTCAGCTGAAGTGTATTGGGAGTATTTTTTCTGACTTTAATAGAGCCCTTCTGATTCCTAGCAGCTGGCAAACCATCCTTTTTTATTATGTTCATATTCTGCTGTCTTTCTGCTGGGAAGAAAATCAGGGAGCTGAGTCACTTAAATCAGATAAAAGTCAAAAGTATTTCTGTGGAAATGAAAGAAGCAAAAATAAATCATAAAAAAAGAAGTACCCATAGAATTAGAAATATTTATCAATCTGTAAAAATACAAAGTGCAAGAGCCAGTGGCACTGTGCTTCCCTGGACTTCAGATATAATGCAGTGCCTTAGCCTACAAGCACGTTGCAGGAGACACCCTGAGATCCAGAAAGGTTCTTGGGCTGCTTGCTTTGATAGCCGTCCAGATTGGTGACAACCCACCCTTGCCCATGCCCTTCAGCAGCTGTGTTGCCCTTCTCTTTCCAGTGTGCGCATATTTAAGGAAGTTTTTCTGCATATTTATAGATTTTATTGATTTTTTTTTTTTTTAGATCTATAAATAGAGCTGGAGAAAATAAAAAAGCTCACGAGTCCAGAGATTTGTCTATTTTTTGCAATGGGACCGGCTGATTTGACAAGATCTTGCACATCTTGCCTGCACTGGGTCTGCAGAGGGGAGAAGGGTGCGGGCTGGCTGCAGTGGTGCAGGTTAGCAATAGGTGGCACGCTTGAACAGGGCTAACCCCTACCTTCCCCTAAGCAGCCCAAACAATCCTTTGCAAGAGACCCAGACACCCATAGCTGTCTTCCAAAGGGAGGCTAAGCTGAGTGTCTGCTCTTCAACAGGCTGATAGATCCACATCTACACCAGCAGAGAAGTCAGATTTGATCAGGTCTTGCACGGGGCTGTAGGTGAGTCCGGGCCCCTTGTGCTGTTTGCTGGGCACTGGAGTGCTGGTGATGTGTTGTTCAACAGTGCTGTTAGGACAAGATCTTTCTTTTGTGTCTGTCTCTGCTCCCCTACACCCCTCAGTTGCTCTGGATGGGCCCCTGCAGGACTTGATCTCCCATCCAGTCTGAAGCTCCACCACACCAGCCTGGGACCACCCGCCTTCCCACTGTGTTCCTGGCCAGGATGTTTCTGGGACCCTCGGTCTTCTCCAGGCAGCCAGGTCTCTCCTGGAAAGCACAGGGAGAGGATCTAAGTGCTGGCTGCATCTGCATGGGTAATTTATGGTTCAGTTTGTGAAGCTACACTAAAACCTTGGCAGCAACTGGGTATTTTCAATTACACTTGAAATGAAAACATTTGGGGTTTGTTCTAAGTGAAAAAGTGAGACCCCCCCCCCCCATCTGTTTGAGACCAAAATGTTTCATGGGGGAAGGCAGAATGGCCCTCTAATTACCTGGTGTTTTTCTCATTTTTCAAAGTGCAAACATCATTTTAAAGCAAAACCGCAAGGGCAGATGATGGGGAAAGGCAAGCCTTGCATTTAGAAGCTGAAACCTCGCACGTTGACTTTTTGTAACATTTCCCCTTCTATTTTTTTCTTTTTATTTTCCAGCTGAAGCTATTTGCTAAATGCACAGCCCCCACCCCCCCCACCCCCCCTGCCCCGCTCCCATCCCCTGTCACTTCCCAAAGGCTGTTGGAAATGACTCAGCCGTGCGCGGGGCAGACCAGGGCAGGGCTGCGGCTGGGCAGTGGCAGATGCTGCTGACTCAGGTCGGGCGCTGCCCCATCATCTCCTGCCCAGACCAGGCCCTGGCACCCCTCCAGAGCAGGCATGCCCCATCATCCCATGGCCCCGTGGGAGATGGAAGGAGCCCTTACCCCATCGCCCGGGCCGTGCACCCCTGTGCCTCGCCGCCCCAGTCCCCAACTTGCCCCCCAGGTGGGAGGAACACTGGGTTGTCCACCTGCAGCTCCTGCCAAAGCAACTCACTCGCAGTGCTTCTAAAGAGGAGTCTGCAATGAGGGGCACCATCTGCCAAGTCGGATGGACAAAAGCGTTATGTTTTTGCTTGAATGTTAGATGAGAAGATAGCATGTTTTTTCATCACAGTTCCCACACTGGCAGCCACTTTCACACTTTAGCTGATAAAAACCACTTACTGTGATAACATGACACTTATGTTTCAATGTTCCCCTTCTCAAAGACACCCTGATACTTTGCCCTATATTGGCTTCTACCTGGGTGCATCCACGTTGCTCATTAACACTAATGGCAGCTGTCCTTAAATATCTCTGTGAGGCAGGTGATGGAAGCACACAGAAACTGGCAAAAAGGGATGAAAGGATTTTGTCAGAGCTGCAGTTCTTAAGGTTTTATCTACCACGTAAGGACAGCCCCTTGGCTGCAGTGAAACTTCCAGTAAATAACCCTGCTGTAGTCAACTGGAGTTCAAGTGGAGGAGAGCTTAGATGAACTTATGAAGTCTTCTTTTCTGTGATCCTCTGGTTGCACTATTTGAAATTTAGGTATTTTTGTTTAAATTTTTCGTCTAGGATTTTATGAGAATGTCCCTGTACGTATCTGAGCAATAGGGTATAATTTTGCTTTTTTTATGCTGAAAGACCAATGTCTGCTTGTTTTTAATGATGGCAGAGGAAAAATTATGTCTATGATTACTTGTATATACATTCTTACAACATGTAAAGAAAGTTCAGAAATCTAAATACAGGCAAAAAGGAAGGGGAAACTTCTGCCTGTGTCCACAGTATGTGGCAGGTTTGACTCTTTTGGTTTTCCTGAAGTGCTCTGAAGCTGAGCACAGAGATCTTCTGATACCTGCCAGATGAAATATGACTAATCAAGATGGGAAGTGGTTTTCCTGCGTGTAGGTTGATTTTGTTAATATCTTTCTAACTTGGAAGGCCAAGGAACGCTTTGGAGAAAACATGTTTGTTGAAGTTTTGAGTATATTTCCACTTTGGGGCTGAGAAAGCTTTGAGCCTGGGGAAGCAGGGACCTCTTCTAGTAAAACCAGACTTTTCAATCCCAGTATAGCTGAGGCAGAGAGCGAGCCGGCCTGAAGAAATCCTAAAATGGCAGCAGGTTTACTTCTCCTGCTACAGAGACCCAGCCAAAAATAAAGCCACACCTTGAAGAAAACACCACCACAAGAAGCCTCTGCAGCTCTCCATCAAAGTCTCTGGGTGGGGTTTTAGCTGGTCTGGCTCTTGGGGGCTTTCATGCCCCATCAGAGGATAATGGATGGAGCATCATACGTGCCAGGCTGATCATGGCCCACCTTTGGGCAGGTTTTTCATCCCCTGGTGGGACGAAATGTGTGCTCACACCTCCAATACAGCTGTGCAAACATCAGGTGGCACAGTTTAAACTGTGGAAAGTGGGGTTAGAATTAGTGCCTAGCTTTGCAAGCCATCACAGAGCACACCGCTTTGTGGCTTTAGCAGAGGGGATTGGAGGCAGGAATTTGAACTGCTGCAAAAAAAAAGTTACGATGTTTTGTCTGACCAAACACAAAACGGGTGGTTACGAGCTGATCTAGTTAAAGCACCACAAAACCATGCAAGTGAAATCTCAGTTTGATTTACGTCTGGTTACCTCTATTTATATATTTCTGTATTAGCTTCATGCCTTCCTCCCATCAAGGGAAGCTAAATTAATATAAGCCACATTTAGACTGGATTTGGTGTAACTATTTATATACAGGTTTCTCTAAAACTTGCTTTTAAGCTGGCTTGAAGACAAAATGCCCTACTCATCTTTTCTAGAAACTGAGTCAAAGCATCACCGTGTGTTCCTGACGCAGGGACTGGTACAATTTTGTTTGCTTCCTGCATTTTTACTGAAGTCATCATGAAACCAAGCGTCAGACTTAGCTGAAATATTACCAGTTCCCCATTTGTCCCCCCTGTCCATTTTCCCCAGGTGCCGGAGATGGCAGAGTGGAGTTATGCCCTGTTTAGGGGATGCCAGGAGGACCTGACAAAGTGTGGCTGTAATTGTAGCAACGAGTTGCTGTCAAAATCGTATTTCACTTATCCCTTTTTGCTCTCCTTTTCTGCATGGGCAGGTAAATAAAACAAGGATGTGATCGAATTCAGGACCACTGTTTTCGTCTTTCTTCCCGAGTTTTTGGCAGTGGAGGTTTCTTGCCTCTGGCCTTTGGTGACTGCCCAGGCGATGGGGCAGGCTGTCCCACAGCGCAGGGGGTACGCTTGGCTGAAATATGCACGGTGCCCATGGTGGATTCTCTTCTCTTGCCCCTCCTGGGATGTGTAAGGCTGTGCATGTGGGGCTGGTGATGGAGGACAGAGCTAGCTGCACCCAGAGCTCACACATCTGTCTAGCCTCTCTCCTTTAGGGTGGCGTCCTGTGGTGTGATATTTTGGGGAAGAGGGTTCGTGGAAGCCTGGCTGGTCCCACTGAGGCTCCAGGTAGTGTCTGGGAGTTTTTCCAGACCTCTCTGAACAGGACTGCAGAAGGTGCTCATGCATCATTGAACAATGTGACCCTATGGAAGGTCTCATGCCTGTCCAAAACTGTGGGCCTGGGGAGCACAGGACACAAGGGACACCTTAATCTCGGCTGGCAGGAGTTGAGGATTGGAAAATAAAAGCTGTCCACGGCAAATCACTGTTTCCCAATGAGAACCTCAAAACTGAAACCTCAGGTATGAACCACCTGCCTTTTAAAACCCCTTGGGGTTGCAATCAGTTCTCTGTGTGTGTGTTAAGGACAAGGATCAAATCAATGAGGCTGCCAGTTCCTCTCCTTTGGGGTAAAGGCAGTACATCCGCAGGCTGGCTCCCAAATTCCCTGTGTTTCCACTCTGTAGCTTTGTCTCAGGAATATAGTCACCTCAAGAGCCCTCTGCTCGCATCAAACTGAGCCGGAGTAAATGGTCTGCAGCAGGGGTGGGAAGATGAAATGAGGCCAGAAAGAAAGATCACTGGAACATTTCACCCAGGGCTTTGTGCAGCAACCTTGCTGTGGTCAGTGGAGCTGCACCCATGCGGCCAAATTTGGCCCCGTGGGTCTCTCCCCTGCTAAAATGGAAAGGGAGGAGATGTATATGGGAATTAACTGGGGTCCTACTGTGGAATTGGAACCATCATGATGATCACAAATATATATTCTTGATTTTACTTTTACAAAAATAAAACCAGATAGGGACAATCAGGGTGGGTACAATCTGGACTTTAGTGCATCTTCCTCCTCCCAGTGCTTCGCCTCCAAGCTTAGCTCTGGCCCTCTCCTTCCCACAGGCTGTTTTGTAATTTCTAATCCTTGTTGCACTATGTGCTGCAACACAAACAGCCCCATGACAAAAATTGGGGTCTAATGTGTGATGGTGAACATTCAGGATATTTAAATAGGGTGGGTTTTGGAGTCAGGATGTCAGGCCAGATGCTGGCTCCAAATCCAGGTAATTTGCACCACCTCAGAAAAACAGTTTTGTTGGCCCTCTGGAAGACCCTCCAAAACAAGAGCAATGCTACAGCACAGCCTTGCTGTAATTGCAGCCCCAGGCTGTCCCATTTCTTCCTCCTCAATTGTTTTGGGCCACAGGAAATGGAATCAGAGCTTGGGCCCCCTGTGTCCTGCTGTTCTCTGGGGGTGTGGGCTGAAACTGCCCTTAGAAGGCAAAGCTCCTGCAAAGACATCCTTAATTCATGTCTTCCTGAGATGCCTTGTCTTATTTTTTAACATTTTCTTGGAGTAACTAGCATGTCTTAAGGATGCCACAAAAATATCACTGCAGAATGAACAGCCGAGAGTGAGGTGCAAGGCCGGGAGACAAAGACTGTGGGCCAAGGCATATGGGAGGAGTTGGGCTTGCTCCCAGGACTGATTACGCCCTTGGTTACCATGACCTAGCTGAGGTCGCTTGTTCTCTGCCGGCCACAATGCACGGGCAGGTCTGATCTTCACAGTACTTTGTCTACGTAGCTTTGGAGAGCTACAGGGCAATGAGAGAAAGCATGCACATTTTGGAAGATTTCTCCTCTTTACTGGAGGGACGCAGAGTAGCAATTCCAGGGCGTGTGAGGAGGAGCTGACAAGAGCTGGTAGCAGAGCAGAAGGTGCACAGGAGTCCTGCCACCAGTTCTGCAGAGCCAGACGGCTACACAGCTGTGATGCCAAAAGTGGAAGCCAGGGCACTTAGTCAAATAGGCTGTGCACAAAGGGGAAATGGATGCTCTGGGGCCAGATCTTGCTCTCAGTTTACAGCAAGTAAAGTTAAGCATTAGCTAGTTGCAGAAGACTAGCTCCATACCCAGCTGGCGACACTGGCAGCAGAGCTTGGTTCCTTGGGTCAGTGCAGTGCAGCAGACAAGGAAGAAGCACTGGAGTACCTCAGAGCACAAAAAAAGAAAGATCAGCTCAAGCACAGCCAAGGCTAAAGACCATGCAAGATGCTTATCCTCATCACCTGCTTTCTATTTCCCTCTCAGTGCCACGCTGCCCATCTCGCCGTGTCTTGGCTGCCCATGGCCTCCTTGGACCTCCCCTCACCATGCCCTGAGCCTGTGCCCTTGCTGCTTCACTTTCTTTACCCAAGTTCATTGCTCATCTCAGCTCTTTGCCTGTTGTCTGCTATTTGTGGCTGACGTGCTACACTGGATGACAGAAAAGGAGAGCTAAGATCATTTTGACTCCTCTGCTGAACCCATGTTAATGAAGGCAGCCAAAGAGTTGTATGCATATGATGTCCCCTTTTCCCAGCAGTGATGGAGGGCAGGGGAACAGCTGCATTCATTGGACTGTCACCCCATGCTGTGGAGACATCCCTTGCTGGAGGGCCATGGGCAGCAGAGGCACCTCTGGGCTGCTGCATCCTGAACCCCAGGATGGATGCCGTCAGCACATGTTGTCTGTCTCTCTCGTCCTCCTGCTCTTCGTGGGGTGCCTGGATGGCCCTTGCTATACGCCACTTTTGGCTGCCACTGATGTCCATTGGTGGTTCCTGGCTCCAGGCATTTTGGCAAGCTGGGGGTTGATGCTGGCTTCGAGGGAGAGGAGGACCGAGGTCTGGCACCTGGGTCAGCCCAAGACTCAGATGTGCACCTCTCACAGCTGGGGGGATGCTTTGGCCATTAGGGCAGAGTTTGGTGGGGGACACCTCCGGTGGAGATCAAAGGGCTCCCCAGGGGGGTAGATGGGGCACAGGGCAAGAGGCTGTGCAAGGGGAAGAAACACTGAATAGGTAGTTGCCTGGACTGGGGGACCCACACTGCGCTTCCTGCTCTAGCGTTGCTCCAACATAGTGCATTTTACCTATTTTAATGGTGTAACATGAAATCCGTGGGCGTTCTAGGACCCCATCTCACAATTAGAGGCAGAGAAGCGGGCTGACAGCTGCAGCAGTCGGGGAAACAACAGCCCTCATATACTGAAACACACAGGCACGTTTTCCAGAAAACTGGACTATAAGTATATGACTAATCAGTGAGGGGGGGAGCCTCAATGCCCAAAAGCAACCAGTACTGTCCCTACGCCAGCCTCCAGCTTCCATCATCCGTACGTCCCTGCAGCCCCAGGAGCCAGCAGCTGCTGTCCCACGCCACAGCACTGAAAGCTGCTCCCTCCTGGGCTCCTGCACGGCTCCTGCCAAAGTGTGTGCCACCGGACGAGGAGGAGTAGGAGGAAGACTGAAGCAGAGCTGAGCTGGGAGGTAGGTTGTGCTCGCAGGCACGGCAATTTGTTTTACCTACCCAGCATTGAAGAAAACTTGCCCAAACCCTGGCACTTTACTGCAAGGGGACTGACCGGTGGCGGTATTTTATCTTTAGGACAGCCTGTTGTTTTCCTTGTCGTGCTCACCTGTTATTTGTTGGAGTCCATGAAGCCTAATTGTTGCTGCATGTCTCCTCCTCCCACAGCTGCATTCGTACTGTCTTGGAAGTGGCTGTGTCGAAAGTTGCTTGCTCCTTCCCCA
Organism: Vanellus vanellus; assembly: GCF_965231255.1. Lineage (NCBI taxonomy): Eukaryota > Metazoa > Chordata > Aves > Charadriiformes > Charadriidae > Vanellus > Vanellus vanellus. The sequence goes on along the minus strand of NC_138906.1, from coordinate 49,455,967 downwards.
CCCACCCCCAGCCTGATCCCTGTATTTTTGCGCCCATGGCTCTGGGTGACAGTGACCTGGTGACTCTCAGCTCTGCGGCGCTTCTCACCTTTGGTAAGCCTGTCCCTACTGCCTGTGCCAGAGATGAGAACGGATTTAAAACACAGGCACACTAGGGAGGGAACAGCGTAGAGGATGTTTTCAGCTCAGGCGCTGCGAGCTCACGCTTTGGTGATGGCCAAAGGGCTGATCCTTTCTCACCTGGCTAGTTCTCTGAAAATGCTTCAAATGAAACGCTGCGTAGCCCCTCGTACCCCTGTCTGCCAGCAGAGTTGGCTGCCTTTTATGAAGGCATGATTTTCTCTCCATGCGCGGCAATTCCCTCGCTGGTGCTCTGGCGCTGTGGGTAAGCCCCCTCCTTTCAGCGCCCCAAGTACTGTGCTGCAGCCACGGAGCAGGAGCGGGATGTCCGAGCTGCCCACCCAGCTGCCTGCCTGGCTGCCTCTCTTCTGCCTGCGGCTCAGCCTTGCGCCACACTGCTGTGACACCGCACAGTGAGCTGGCCACTTCGCACACGCTGCTGAAAACTTTTTGTTTGCTGGAAGACCGGATGCCTTTTCTTTTTTGCGTAAGATTGATTCCCAGCCAGAGCAGGCAGACCTCTCTGCTGTGCCCCTTGTAATGCACGCTTCGGGGTAGCGCGGCCACGCTGAACCAGGAGTTGTGCTAATTATAGTTATGGCTATGTTTTGCTAGACCAACCTCTATGAGTCCTTTCTAGGTTCCTCAGTTTGTTTTTGATTGGTTGCCTGCGTACCCAAAAGCCTACATGAAATTATTTCCTGAAGACTTTCTTGGAGGACCACTAAGCACCCTTGGGATCAGCATTTTGATGGAGGGTGGTGAATGTTGCTGTTGACATGGTTCTGTATCACCTGAGGGCTGTTTGTGTGATCTTGTTGGCCACCAGCACCCTCAAGCCATATAGTTTAGGATCCTAGATCTAAGATAAGATATACTAAAACCCAACTTTGTATTAAAAGCATGTCTGGATGTCCGGCTTGTAGATTATTCCATGGGCTGAATTTTTAACACAGCAAGTGGTTTAATGACCCTTTTTTGTCACAGGTTTCTAGAGAGCCTGGAGACAAATGGGTAATTTCTCTATGCAGTTGCTTCCTCCTCTTGTGCAATGAGGGAGTAAAAAGGTGTGTTTTATACCAAGCTTAATGCTGCTGACAGCATAAATGAAATCATGTTGGGAGCACACTTATATTGTTGAACAGCGTGCCTTACTGCGAAGTACATTAAACGTTAACCTCCTGTGGTTTATGTGGTCAGCTGCTGTACGATGTCTTATCAGAATACCTATTCACATTTCAAAAGGCAAAGAAAACCCCAAAATGTTGTGCCTCTTTTTTTTTTTTTTTTTAATGATGTGATTTCACTTTGTTGCATTGGACCGTGGATCTATTTTATTACATCACAGTGGAGAATTTCTGGTTTAACTTTTTGGTTTTAGTTTTCCAAAACTGAAATGAGACATGGCATGAATAAATGAGGGTTGTTCTGTTCCATCTTCAGACCGGTTTTACTGCTAAAAGCCCTAAGTAATCAAAAAGGCAAGCCTTCTTTGTTTCAGCTTACCACAATTATCATTGGCAAAGTGAGGTGTGAAGGCTTCCTACTGCTGACTGCCCCTACCTGTGCCTGGCCTCTTCCTTAAAGAAAGTTCACACTGGGGGTTTTCCAAGTTTGGAACCTCTGACTTTGCACATATTTGATAGAATAAAGATGAAGCAAGCAGAGCAGCATTTTGCATAAAAGAAGCACAAATACCCAAACCACTATTTCCAGTTATTGGATATTCAATGTTATTTGAGACTAATTCAAGAGCTTTATTTTTCTTCAAAGATTGCCTAAAGCATTGTGGTTCAACACCTGACTTCAAGATTTCTCAGATGTCCTTTGTTCTGTTAAAAAAATGCACATACATTACTATTCATCTTGTCTATAAAAGCCGGTCTTGTGTTTGGTCCTGGTCTGAAAGATGCATTCACACCCGGTGATTTCAAAAGGTTAATGAAACTTTTGACTTTTCACCCTTCTGCCTACAAACTTACAAGGGGGGAGGTATGAAATCTTGATGGTTCTTGGAATTATTGGAACATATCAGTAAAGAGTCAGCAAAATAAATTCTGGGTGTTGTAAGAGGAAATATAGATTCTACCTATGCAGTGGAAAAAGTTCATCTGTTTTGTCCTACTCATTTGAAACCCACAAGAGCCCCTTTTGTGCTTTCAGTACACCAGTAAAACATGAAACTGCAGTTTGGTAATGAGAAGACAATACTCCTCCTCTTCAACCCAACATCTTGCTGGATCTGGTATTTTTCAGAACATTTTGGGCTGTATTGCTTACCTTCACTGAGCTGTGCATGTCCATCCCCAGACGACAGGAGAGGAGGATGGTGTAGGTGGTGGGAGTGTGAGCTCTGCTTTACCCTGGCTAGTCTAAGGGATGCCAACATGAAGAGAAGGTAAGAAGGGTTGATGCACAAAGCAAACTCCTTCCTGGCGGTGCAAGGTCAGCCGTGCTGCAGCTGAAGCCACGTTTGCAGCCCCAGAGCCCCAGGCCTGTGGTGGGAGAAACGCCTGCTCCTCACTCCCCATGGCTTCACCCTGTCCTGCCAGCACTACTGCCAGGAAACCCCGTCATGTCTCCCTGTAAGCAGCAGGCCTTTAGGCTTGATTATTTGCTTGTTTTCTTAAGCAGCACCATACAAGGTCAGGAGTGAGTTTTAACATGGTGAGCATTGATCCCTGCAGGGTTTGTACCTGCATGGCTGCCTACAGCCTAGGGTATCTGCTAAGTGGTAGCACAGTCTGTCTTTCTTGCTCCTGATGTGTCCAGATGACTTGCTGGGACCATGCTAAGGTGCTGAGTGCAGGTGGCCTTCCTTCTCCCCCAGCAAGCTCTGGCGCATAGTCTCAGCGTGGCTGCATTTGTTTGAAGTGGCGTGAATGGTGGATGGGGCTGGTGTGGACAGCAGGCTCCCTGGTGGGTCTTTGATGTTGAAAAGTTCTGAGTTCCCCAGAGCCTTGCGCTGCAGGTCTGGAAAGAGAGCTATGCCCCCAGCTCTCGACCAGAAAGGTTTGAAAGCTCTTTTTGATACTGGTGAAAAGCCCCCACAAGTTGCAACATCTAATCATAGCACAAAAGTGTGCAAGCATGAACGGTCAAACCCTTTTAGCCTTACTTGCACCACTGTGAGCTTGACCTGTTGGCCTCCAGCTTATGCCGGTGCAATTGCCATCCTCGTGTTGCCATGCCCTTGTTGCCAGGCTCTTTGACTCACCGCCTCTCATAAAGAGGGTTGAGCTAACCGTGAGGTTTTCAACACTTTTTGTATCTTGCACATTTCCTGCCAGAGGTGGCAAAAAAAAGTGTTTCCTGAGATGAAGTAAGCGAAAAAGAATAGCTGCAAAAACCAGACCAAAAGAACCTAAAAAACCAAGAAAAAGAATAAAGCTGTTCAGCAGCTTCCTGTTTACCAGTGGCTCAGATAAAGGTTTATTAGCAGTGTGCCAAGCTCTCCTCACTCCTCCTCTCAAACCACAGCAGCGTGGGAGGTGCGTCTCACCCCAGCAAAGCCTCTCTTCGCACCCCTGGTGAGAGCAGGGGCCTGAGGGAAAACGTGAAAGACGGGACAACGCTGTGCAGGTGCCTGCATTGAGATGGTAGCTGCTGCAGTCTAGATGGGAAGCGCCCAGATTTCCCTGCATGATGCTCTCATGCTGAGAGCAGCCTGCACCAGGAAGGCATCGCTCAAGGCACGTGACGCCCTCCGAGGGGACCGGCTGGCAGTGGCAGGGTGAGGGTTTGGATCCAGGGTCTCCGAGTCAACCATCCCAGTCTTTAAACCACACAGGCTTCCCCCTTTTTTAAGAGCATGGTTTCATACGTTGAAAGCCTTTTTTCCTTTTAAAATCTGATAAGCCTCTGGAGCTGCTTCCATGGCAGGGTCCTGCAGCAAGAGCAGAGCCATGCTCAAGAGGCAGCCGTGGGCGCCAGTGGCCGCATGGGGAATTTCCCACCACGCAGACCCAGGCTTCCTCACAGCCTCCCCGGGCTGGCATGGCCTGAGGCCAGCCAGGAGGCAGGAGCAGTGCAGCCACCGCGGCGCGGTGGTGTGCCCTCGCAGGGGTACCGCTGGGACCTGGCCATGGCAGGAACAACGGCCTGCACCCGGGAGCAAGTCTCGCAGTCGGCACCTCAGGCCGCTGCTCGCAAGGGGGAGAGAGTGCGAAGGGGCCCGAGCCCAAACCCTGCCAGGAACCAGTCTAGCCATTTAACCAAGTAGCTAATTGAGTGCCCTCGCCCGTGCCCCAGCCTCATGTGGTTTATCTGCACTCACAAAGCCAAAAAGTGTTGTGCAGGGTTAGGTGGCATTGCTGTGTTTTCTGTGCTGGAGCTTACAGACTTCACATCTGAAGGGTCAGCGAGCCCTGAGAAGAAAGCCTTGCACATCGGCAGGAATCATAAAGTCATAGAATAATTTAGGTTGGAAGGGACCTTGAAGATCATCAAGTTCCAATCCCTTGGCCATGGGCAGGGACACCGCCCACTAGACAGGGTTGCTCAAAGCCCCATCCAGCCTGGCCTTGAACACCTCCAGGGATGGGACAGCCACAACTTCTCTGGGCAACCTGTTCCAGTGCCTCATCACCCTCAGAGTGAAAAATTTCTTCCTGGTAACTATTCTAAACCTACCCTCTTCCAGTTTGAAGCCATTACCCCTCGTCCTATCACTACATGCCCTTGTAAAGTCCCTCTCCAGCTTTCCTGTAGGCCCCCTTCAGATACTGGAAGACTGCTATAAGGTCTCCCTGGAGCCTTCTCTTCTTCAGGCTGAACAATCCCAACTCTCTCAGACTGTCTTCATAGCAGAGGTGCTCCAGCCCTCTAATCATCTTCCTGGCCCTCCTCTGGACCTGCTCCAACAGGTCCACATCCTTCTTGTACTGAGGGTTCCAGAGCAGGATGCAGTACTCCAGGTGGGGTGTGTTGTGGTTTTTGGTGGTCTCTGATTGGCGCTGCCTGGCTGGGATCAGAGCCATGCTTTGGCTGGGCAGTGAGGTTTCCCCCTCTGCAGTCTGGGGCACTTGGGACCAGGTGCTGCTGGGGCAGGGCACTGGCTCTGGTGGCCCTCTGCTCTGCACCAGTATGGCCAGTGCCAAGCTCTGGTGGTGAGCACTGGGCAGCCAGCCAGCACAGGTAGCCTTGATAAGCTGGTGGGAAAACATCAGCTTATGGCAGAGAGAGAATTATTTGCCAGTTAGTGTAATTATAGTTGCTGGAAAGTACTAGAAGGAATAAGCAGCCTGCAAGAAAATAAGAAGGGTAAGAACTTATACAGATTTGTCAAGAAGCAGTTATGCCAACTCAGCCTCAGTTACTGCCTCATGCCAGCCTGGTAAAGCAGTGGTATCCCATACCTCGGAGCTAGCAAACTTTCTGAGCATATCAAACAACCTTTATGTCGGTGCACAAGTGGTCAGACAGTCAAACTCCCGAACGGTCGCTGATGGACAGGAGACCTACCCAGAAGGCTCCTGCAGCCAGGGCTACATTTTGCCCCAGCACAAGCCAGCGTGCGTGTTACTGCTCTGGATGAAGGGCTGGTGCATGTTTTTACTATTTTTACACATGCCAACACCTTGGGAGGGGATGCAAATGTACTGGGGAACAGGATGTCTGCTCAAATTGACCTTGATGGATTAAAAAGCCTGGGACTGATTGGCTGCCGTTCATTAAGGACAAGCGCCCACTTCTGCACATGGGCAGGGTCAGCCGAGACCACAAACACAGGATGGGGAAGGCAACACTTCTGGAGAAAAGGATCTGGGGGCCAGCATCCAGCACGAGAGATGCGTGAGTCACCAGTGCTATGCGCTTGCAGGAGAGCTACCCCAAGCAGGTGACTCTTCCAGTCTGCTTTGCCTGGGGTAAGGCCAGAGCTGGGGCTCCACGTCTAGTTTTGAGCACTGCAATGTAAAAAAAGATTAAGCAAGACTGGACAGCCACCAAAGGAGAACAGTGGCTACAATTAACAATTTAGAAAACATGACCTAAAAGGAAAAAGGTGGTGGAATATAAGCTTTTAGGACTGAAGGGAAACGTGATCTTAGAATATTTTAAAGCAGCTAGAAGAAAGTAACAATTGTTCCTCCATGGGTAAGATAAATAACTGATTCAAATCATACCAGGAAAGTTTTAGATTAAGTATTAAGACAAATTTACTAGGAGTGAGTCTGGAGAAGCACCAGGATGGTTTGTAAGGAGAAGCTGGGGGGAAAGCAGGGGCTGCAGGAGCAGGCTGAACAACCATGTGGCAAGAATAACAGTGGGACACTGCCCCTGCCTTCAAGACACGGGGTGGACTACCTGATTTCCTAGTGTCCCATCCAGCCCTGTTTTCTGTGATTTCTCTGTTCTAACTCATTCTTGATTGCATCCTTCTCTGTTGTCCACCCTTTGGCAAAGCAGTGTCAGGTGCTAATGTAAGAAGTGCCTGTGCACTGGTGTACCGAAAGTGTGGGACAGCAAAGGCTTAAAAACCCCAAAGTACTTTGTGTGAGAAAACAAGCATCAGATAAGGGGTGGATGGAGAAGAGTCTTGTTCTCGAAGACTCCATATGCAAGAGATGTATTTGTTTACTTCTTTCTGTCCCATAATTATCCTGTCATAAAACACAAGTGAGAAAATCCCACTCACTGATGACATTCTTATGAATGAGTTACTGTGCTGGAAGTTTTGCAATGCACTGATTTCTGCTTCGGTGAAACTAAGCTATTGTGCAAGGCTGCAGCTGTCAAAGCCATAATCCGTGTGGCTTTGGTGCTGGCAGTGAAAAGCAGAGAGTGGAGCAGAATGAGCTGATCCAGACCTCACCAAGCACCTCCAGCTGCTTCTCCTGTACAAATTCAGCAACAGTTTTTGGACAACTCTCTGGCTCACAGCCTTTTTTTTTCTGCATGGAGCATCTGCTGCAGGAGAGTGAGCCAGAGCAATGCCAAATAGGTTTTTTGTACCCACATTTGTACATGTCTGCACACACAAGCACTTTGTTACAGTAATACAACTCGACTTTGGTGGAGGGTGTCAATATTTTTGCTGACCAAGCTGAAAAGAAAAGTAAAAATTTCTATCTGCTATCAGCAAAACAGACACTTTTTAGTTCCACTGGAAATTTTTTGAAGCTTTGAAGTCTGCCTGTTTTAGAGGAAGAAAGGTTAGAAGAAGAGGTTATTTATAAAAAAAAAAAAAACCCACCAAAAAACTATATTTAAAAATGACACATTTGAAAATGAAAAATGGCAATGTTTGGTCTGGAACTTGTCAGAATAAAATATTGTGACAGTTCTTCATTTTTTTTTCTCTAATTTGGAGGGGGGGAATCCCCCTCCAAACCAACTTGACACTTTCAGAGATATTTTTATCAACCTAAATATACCTTTTTGATGACAAAAACCCCAATCACTCAAAATCTCACCTGGTCACAAAATCGCACCCACTGCTTTGTACACAGCCATATAAATATGTTAGCCCCATTAAGAAAGACAAATGAACCATTCTGCCATATGGCATACTTGCTCCTCTATACTGGCAACAGTCTGATTACACAATTTGGATTAAGAAGGTGCAGTCCTACTAAGATGGTGTGTTGATAGCTGATGCTGATATAGACCCAAACACTGTGGCAATAATTGAAACAGGCAAGGATCGTCAAAAGACAGTTCCTATGCAGGGTTTCCTGTACCTCCAGGTGACTGCCAGCCCTGGATCCCTCTTGCCTGTCCCTGCTGCCCTGTGGGAGAGGGATGCAAGGGATTCACGGAGTGTGCTATGGCCAGAGAAGGGCACTTGCTCGTCTATGCAGGCAGCAGAGACACTTGGGAGAGGGCCACAGAGAGATGGCCAGGAGGAGGAATCTGGGGTGGAAGGTTCATTAAAGTGCTACCTGCCACGCTGCTCCCACGCTGTGGAGAACATGCTCACCCTGACCACTGGCCTCTACCTTCTCCTGCAAAGCCAAGCTGTCGTCTTTTTTCTTCCCATCAACAGCAATGATTGCTGGCATCTTACAAGCAACTTTAGTGGAGCAACCCAGCATCTCTGAACCCCTGTTGCAGTTAATCCTGGTTTTGTTTCCTCTGCTGAACTAAGTTACCTCTTCCCTCCTCTTCTAGTATGACAGAGTAATCCCTCTGAGATGTAAAGCGAGAGCTGATTTGAAACAGAAAGACCTCTTTTTGATTAAGAAGCTCCTCTTATTTTGCTGTCAAGCAGAGGAAGGTGCTTTCGGATAAGAGCGCCTGACTTGTCTGGTTACCACTGCTTTGAGGTGGGTGGAAGCAGAGCATCGCATCAAGGCAAACTTGTTCTCCACACTTTTCAGCAGGGTTCTGTGATAGCAAGCAGATCCAGGAAATACTTAGTCTTTTCTTGGGAAATATCCTACTAGGTAGGGTATCATACCCTGGTTTTATTTCCCATATTTTCCTAATGGGTGCTACACCAACACTGGAGCCTGTGCCATGGGGTCAGAAAGGTGCCTCTCATCCACCTTATCAAAGAGCCAAAGCCATACCAGGGTTCATGGCTGCTGCTCCTGAGGCAAAAGCAAGTTCTTGCTGGTGGTGACTTCTGTTGCAACCACAGTTTCCTTTCTGTGTTCAAACTCAATTCATCTAGACCATCTGTAGGAGGATGAAGAGGTTTCTACAAGAGCAGGCATAGAAATTTCGCAGCAGCTGAGCTGGCTGTTACCTCCAGGCTGAAGAGCTGCAGTGGTGGCACGGGATAAGAAAACCCTCTGGGACTAAAGTCAGAGGCTGAGATAGTGTGCACAAGTGGTCCCCCGCTGCCAGTGAGTATGTCAGGCTGTAAGAGCTGCAGATATGGCCATGCTGTTTGCCTCACAGCGAGATTCGTTTTGGTCAGGGCATTTGCCACAGCCTTTCCATTTAACGTGGGGCTTCAGTGTAACATCCTTTTCCTGACCTTGGGGCTCCGAGTATTTTGGGGGAGGGGAAGCCTGCATGACTCTGATGCAGTGGTCACTTTTAGGCTGACAGTGTCTTCAGCTGTATGAAGCGTTGCATTGGGTTTTTCCCCACTGAAGCAACTATTCTGACAGAAGATAAAACAGCACAAACTGTAACTCCAGAGAGTAAATACAAGAACCACTGTGGTGGCGATGGCAGCAGGCATGACTAAAGGGGAAGCATGAATGGCATGGCGCACAGGCTCGTGGTGTGAAACTTCTCAGCCCCCGCCAGCTGCATGGGGACACTGCGGCCACTGCAGGCTGACCCTGACAACCACCATCAAAACATAAGAAGGCAAACCGGAAGTCTCCTCCTACAGCAAAGTTTTCCCTGTATTTTTTAAGCTGAGTGGTGACTGAGATGACTATGCACTGGCATTTTCACAAAGGTGGTGATACCACATGGCTCTTCTCTCTTGCAGCTCACAGTCCTGGCTGGGCGCACAGAGTGTGGCATGTGGCATGGCTTTTGCACCCAAACCCAAACTGACCACAGGCTGGAGCACTGGAGATACCGTCAGTTGTCTCTGTTTTGCTGTAAGGTATTTCTTTCTCACAGGAAAGCCCACAAGAGTATGGAGAGACATTGCTAGCACTGGTACTAGTGTCCAGCTAAAACTCAACTGGAGGGATGCTGCAAGGCACCAGCCAGGGCTGCTGGAGAAGGAAGCTCTAGGATGGGTTCTAGATGAGTTCTTAGCAAACAGATCTGAGACCTCCCTGCCCTCTGGCTCCCGCTCAGCACCTTTGGAGCACCCCACAGGCCCTGGGAGGGACTGCCCGGTGCCCGCAGTCCTGTCCCCAGCTATGAGACCCCCCAGGTCAGGTACCCCATTCACATACTTAACTGAGGACCAGTTCACACCAGCTGGCTTGCTCTCCTCCCGCAGGAAGGCTGCTCCACAGCCCCAGTGCCCCACTAGCAAACTCCCTTCAACCCAAGGGGCAACCTGTAAATATTGCTTTAATATGCCTGTGCTTTCTGTAAGGTGAGACAACCCTCCTTTTCCCCTGGCCATTTCCTCACTGGGTTGTCTGTGCTAGCAAATGTATCCCATCAACGACTTTGCTTTACCAGGCTGAACCCCAGTGTCTTGCGCTGCTCCTCCTGCCACCCTGCAGCCTCTCTGCACTTCTTTCTGTTTGAGTTCAGCGCTTTCAAGTGCAGGTGACCTTTAATTTCTGCATTCATTTTTCACCGCCTCTTGCTGGTTTACCACATTTTCTGCTTTGTTATCCTCCTCAGATGAACTTCAAAGGGCTGTTTGTTGGCTCAGTAGAAAATCCCTGTTTGTCTGTGTGGCCCTTGTGTAACTCAGGACATGGTGAATGCCACTCACAGACTGAAAAAGTGTCAGGAGGGATGCAGGTTATTACAGCCTGGCTCAGCCGATGGTGGAGAAGATCAGAAATGCGTACCTCCCCTCCTCCTCCCCCTAGATAGCCTCCTCTGAGCTTTCAAGGGAAGTTTAGCGTACCTACATCTTTTCACACACAACATCTGTGAACACATCAGTGGTAATTTATCTCTACCACCCTCCAGCCCAAGACTGCTCTGTCTGCCCATGCTCCCTCAGAATTAGGTGTAGGAGAGTGAGTAGGGCTCAGCATGGGGAGAAGAATAAAATGTTCTTCCCTGTCCTCCAACCCAGGCATCTCCCATTAGTTTTCATCATCATAATTATCACCCTTTCAGCCAACAGTTCCCAAGTTCACCCCTGTGCTGTGCACCTCCCCTCCCATCCACCCTCATACCTGCCAGTCAGGGACAGCACCTTTCCAAAGCCGTATTTGTCATCTCCTAAACCTGTCTCCACTCCTTTCCTTTCCCTGCTTTCAACAAATCACGTCCTCCATTGCCTTTAATGAATTTTCTTCCTCTGTTGAGAAAAGCTCGGGGGATGGCTGTATATCAGGAACACTGACCACCCCAGAAGCAGCGCAGCCACGTAAACTTTTCTGAAAGCCAGGCAGGGCCGGGGACTCAAATGTGTATATTACTTCTCAAAACACAGCAAAGCTGCTCTTGGAAATCTTACATCCAGCTCCGTAATTCTGCTGCTTCCCTCCAAAACACTGGCACCACCACAATTTTTTCTCCCTCTTCTTATTACCAGGTTGTTATCCGTATGCCCAGCGCAGTCCTCTCTGGGCTGCTCAAAGTACAGCAGCCAGCTGTCCTCCAGCCATGACAGCCGCCAGGCCTGCTCACTTGTATCTTATCTTTTTCTCACTTGAATTCAAGCTCCTTTCTTTGTCTTTGAGGTCCTCTCCATCTTCTTGCTTGCCCCAGCTTTCTCCAATGCACACAGCGCTTCCTCCAACGTTTCCCTGCCACGTTCTTCCAGCTTCATGCCTCACTTTGCCTTGCTGTGCAGAATTGCAGCTGGTGAAAATACATGACTAGAAGATTTCCCAATTAAAAAATATTAATTTTGAATGAACTGAAATTCTTTTGAAAAATCATAATGCGTGCAACGGAAACTAATTCAAGAAAAAAGATAAGATTTTTTTTTCATTTTAGGATATGCATAAATGTTTTAAAATCCAGATATATTTCATATATGTCAAGCTATTGTTTAATTTTTTTAGATGTGTTAATCACTTACCAGCCAAACTAAGGCAAAAAGTATCCAATGGAAAAGGGGGCATCTTTAATTGATTGATATTTTGATCATAAGAACAAATAATGAAAGCTGACCTTATTGATTTCTAAACAAAAAAGTAAATTGAATGGAGTTACACTATGTTGTACTGTATGTCTGTAACAACAGGACATACTATTGATATATTATGAATCATATAATTAATATAGAAAGAATAGAATAAAGTTCTATTACAACAATGTTCAAAAGTTAATTACAAAAAAAAAAAAAACAAACAAAAAAAGAGGAGCTGGTGTCTCTTCTGTATTAAGACCAACTGGGTACTTGGAGGCAGGGTGATGCAGCAGTCATCAGTAGCGTTTTGAATACCTCAGGGGACTGTTTTTTTTCTGACTGTACTACTGACTAGTTACCAGATCATTCATTAGGTTACTTCTTTTTTTCCCCAGCCCATTTTCTCACTTATTTTTGGTCTGCCTGCAGTATTTAGCTCTTCTTTACTTCAGGGCTGTCTTTCACTATTTGTTTATGCAACAGCCAGCAAGCTGGAAAGCTCCTTTGGATTGGAGCTGCTACCTGCTACCAAAACCAGGTTAATAACTTTAATAATAGCCATGCTTTGGATCTGCCACATACTTATTTGGGGCTCTGTCCTGGTTTAGGCCGAATTGGCCACTGGGGATGTGGGGCACCCCAGACGGGACCAACAGATGCTCCCCTCTACCCCTGTTCAAAGAGAGAGGCAGAGGAGGGAAAAAGAGACTTATGAGTTTAGAAGGAACTAAACTACTTCAATGAAATATTACTAATAAAATAAGAAGGAAATAATGAAATATATACAAAACCGTATCAAGCTCCCAGGATGATAATCACAACACCAGCTGGCACTGGGGAAGTCCCAGACTGGACTCAGTGACAGATGGGAACTGGATACCCGATCTGGATTCAGGATTGGGATGAAAGGCAAAAGAACAGACAGAGTCTTCCTCGGACGTTGGCTTTGAAGAAAGAGAGGGCTGACCCTTTGATCCCTCAGCTTTTATACTGAGCATGAGGCAGATGGGATGGAATACCCTGTTGGTCAGTTTTGGGTCACCTGTCCTGTCCGCTCTTCCCCGCAGGTGCAACCCCTCTACGCTTTTCCGTTTCCGACCCTCCAATGGGGCAAGTAACATAATTAGTTGCCCTTGGGTGTTATAGCAATAAGTATAAGCAAGAGCCTCTCTGCGTACCATGCCTTGGCATCAGCTATAAACATAGGCCTTATCACTCTGAGAGCAGACAGTGTCTGCACAATATGCTGCCAATTTTAGTAGTTAAAAGAGGCCCAGCTAAGAAGCAAAGTTACTGAACAAGGTTGGTCCTGGTTTACCTCAAACCAGGACAGGCTCTTGGGCAAATCTTTTGCATTCTCTGTGCTCCTATAAATCAGCAAAATGTTGCTTGTTGAGATTAATGGATGAAAAGCATATCATCTGGCTGACTTATAAAGCAACACAGTTTACAGTACTACACAAAACAAAAATTATTTAACGTTATTCAATAAAATTAAAAAAAAAAGCAGGCCTGTCTTTGTTTCAATATTTTGTCACTGACCATGTATCCGAAATGCACTAAAACATACTTTTAAAAACCGCAAGGTAGCAAAGAAACTGTGAAATACCTCCACTTCTCTAAAAGCTGCTTAAAAAATGATTGCAAAGAGGTATCAGTAGCTGTGAGTTCTTATTTTGCTTAGAAAGTTAATACATTACTAATGGGGAGAAACATAACCAGAATGCAGTACAGAAGTTCATATTAGCTGAAGGAAACGAAGAACTAAAATAATGCATCTCAGAAATTATATGTCAGTTTCTGTAAAAAGTTGCAAATTTATTAGGTTGTGTTCTGTGATGGAGATATCTGAACTTTTAAATTTTTTGCTTAAATCAGGTGCGGCTGTGAGGAAGGGGGGTGTAGCAAATGTATTAAAAGAAGAACACCTTTTCATATGCTACCTTTACTATCTTCAAAAAGAGCCGTATTTGATTTTTGCTTCACAGAATGTGTTGGTAAGCCCTCTCACTTCTTTTCCTGTTTACTGCAGCTATAAAACCTTCTATTTGTCTCAAAACCTATTCTGTAACTGGCAGCTGCCCATTTGACACCCGCATATCACCAAATCTCAGCCATCTCCACAACTGATGGAGTAAACCTCTTGGAAACTCCCGAGCCCAAGAGAGGACAAGGACACGGTAGAAGGAGAAGGTGACTGGGGCCAACTGAGTGGAGGCTTCTTGCTGTCAAAGGTAAAGTCAACGCGCATTCAGTGTGCTACTCTTAAAAGTAATGGGCTAACTTTGGCAACCAGGGGAAAGGGACCTGCAGCAGTTATCTCTCTCTTGATACCCTCCAGAAAACCGTTTTTTCAGTTTGACTGTTTTGCCAACTGATGTGAAGAGGGGGGAAAATGGAAAATGCCGTGCCCTGGTCGGAAGCTGTCAAAGGCATTAACGGTGTAAAGCTGATTTGAAAGTCTGAAGTGGAGCATCTCCAGTCTCTCTTCAGCCCAGGAAAAACACTTTTGAATTTTGCCAAAATCAGATGCATCATATCTATAAATCTACATCTATGTATCTGTATCTATCTACGTATTTATATATCTATATAGCTATAACACAGTATTCATTATTTTTTGAAAATGTTTTACTTTTTCTTGTTGAATCTATGGACTGCTTTTAAGGGGTCCCTGATGGGCAATTAAGAAAAGCAAGCCATTGCTGTAATGATTAGAGTCACAGCGTGTCGGGGTCACACATCAAAAATATTAGCAGGAAATATGTTCTACCTGTATCTGTTGCTGAATGAACAGCTATTATCTAGGGGCTCAACATCTTGATATTTAGGGGTTTATTCATGAAAACAAAGTTGAAATTAATAATGCAGATGTCCTACCTACAGCTGAAAACTAAACATAGGAAAGAATTACACTGTCAACGTAAGTTGCTGCACTGCTTTTCTCTTATCACTCATTATCTCTGAACAAGAAACTCTGTAGGATTGAGTGTTGTTTTTGTAACAGGTTTCTCTGCATTGTACGTGCCAACTGACTTTGGTGGAAACAGTCCTGATGCCCCAAGAAAAGCTGAGGCAGGTCAGTGTGGCATGAGCAGCATCCATACCTGGAGCAGAGGATGAACGCTGACTCCAGCACCCCTCTGTGCTGTGCAAGCGGATCCACCTGTTTCCCTGCACAAGGTGGCACAGCCAGGCAAGAAGGGGTGAATTCTGATTCCTTCCTTGTCCGTTCGAAAATTTTCACCATTCTCTCTCTTTTCGTACGCCCGAGCAGCAATTTTTGACACAGGAGAGCATGTCCTCTACTTTTAATGAATTAATCACTGTCATTCATATTATTGCTACAGCTTAATAGCAATGATTATTACAAATTATTCTTCCTTCCTGGAAACTTTGTGTCCTTGAAGCACTTTAAAGACGTGATCAACCTGTATGCAAGCATAACACAGGTGCAGAGCACAACAAACATAAAAATGTCTTATCAGTGACAAGGGAAACTCCTTGGAAATAGAGTCTTTTGAAAGAACTATTACTTCTTAAAATGCAAACACTTAACTCTGAAAACCAGATCCCCTTTTGTAGGAATGATGAAGTGACATTAAAGAAAAAAAACGGTGGCTAAAGAACTGACTCACTTTTGGAGAGCAGGTCAGACTATTTTAAAGCAGTCTTCATTGCAATTCTTCAGAAATGACAGAGAGGAACCCCCCCACACACACACCCCTCCCTCCCCCCAGATTGTTTTGGTTTTCTCTAAACTGGAAAACTGAAGTTGGGCAGAACAGGCAGGAGTGATAAACTGCCGTGTTTTAGCAATAGGCACAGCCAAGCTGCTCACCAGCTGACGCGGAGGTCAGTGACAGCCTCACTGGAGCAGCCCAGAGCTTAGCACTGCAAGCGCTGCTGTGTAGCCCTACAAACTCCTTGATGCTGCAGAGGTTTTTTTTTCTATGCGATCCTGCACTCACCCATGGAAAATTATCTTACATGTCTCTGCACCCCATGCAGTATCTAGCCCTGATGGGCTCAGCTAAAAATGTAGTTATGCTGCTGGGTGATGGATTCTTCAGTCGAGACACTTTTATAAGGGTCTTTATGCTACAGGCAGAAAGCTTCCTGACCCCGGAGAGCACAAGAAAAACCAGATTCTTAGATCAGATGCAGGTTTTGTACCATTTTGTACCATTACGACTATTCAGAGCATGATTTTTTCCCTGTCGCTGTAATAATAAGAGGCTAACTCACTGGCACTGAGGCAGTTTCGGGCAAACCAAGAGCATCCCAGTACTCACACTTATGCACATAAAGGAATGATTGGTAGGCTACAGGTGCAGCTTTTTGGGTGGTACAGCTGCTGTTGTCCAGCCAGTGAGACCAAGACTGCATTTTGCAGTACCTGTCTGCCTGGAGGCTGACCCACAGGCTCAATGTGGCACAGAGAGAGGCAAAAGCCACCCTGGAAGTCCTGTGCCAGGACAGCCAGCCATTTATCCCTTGCTCTTTCCTTCACAGGTATCTGAGATGAATCCCACAAGCCAGTTCCTTGGCACAACAGAATATGACTATGGATATGATGAAAACACTGCTCCATGCAATGAAGGAAACAGCTTTCGCAGGTTCAAATCCCTCTTTCTGCCAATCCTTTACTGCCTTGTGTTTGTCTTCTGCCTTCTGGGAAACTCCTTGGTCCTTTGGGTTCTCCTGACCAGGAAAAGGCTGACGACGATGACTGACATCTGCCTGCTGAACCTCGCAGCCTCCGATCTCCTCTTTGTCGTGCCTCTCCCTTTCCAAGCCCACTACGCTTCAGACCAGTGGGTTTTTGGTAATGCTATGTGCAAGATAATGGCTGGCATTTATTACACAGGTTTTTATAGCAGTATTTTCTTTATAACCCTCATGAGCATAGATAGGTATATAGCAATTGTCCATGCTGTCTATGCCATGAGGATACGGACAGCCTCTTGTGGCATAATTATCAGTTTAATCCTGTGGCTGGTGGCTGGCTTGGCTTCTGTACCCAACATCATGTTCAACCAGCAGCTGGAAATTGAGCAGTCTGTGCAGTGTGTCTCCACATACCCCCCAGGCGACAATACCTGGAAGGTCGCTTCTCAGTTTGCAGCCAATATCTTAGGCCTCCTGATTCCCCTCACCATCCTCATTTGCTGCTATGCCCAGATACTGAAAAACCTTCAAAAATGCAAAAATCGGAACAAGATCAAGGCGATTAAGATGATTTTCATCATCGTCATTGTTTTCTTCCTCTTCTGGACTCCCTTCAACATCGCGCTGTTCCTAGACTCTCTGCAGAGCCTGCACGTCATCAATGACTGCCAGGCGAGCTACCAGATAGCCCTGGCCCTGCAGCTGACGGAAACCATCTCCTTCATTCACTGCTGCCTGAACCCCGTGATCTACGCCTTTGCCGGGGTGACATTCAAGGCCCATCTTAAAGGACTACTTCAGTCCTGTGTGCGTGTCCTCTCCAGCCCTCTTGGAGGTACAGGGGCTGGTCAGTCGTTTTCAGCGCACACCCAGCTCTCCGGCTGCTCTGACAGCGCAGGGTTCCTGTGACCCCACCTGAGCTGCCTTCTTCTGGTGCGAGAAGTTGGCCTAAGCTCTGGCATGGCCCTGAAAGTTGTACCATGTGTGCAGCATCCTCTTGGGAAGACCAGCATATCTATGTCTCGTTTTGGCATATGCTGTGAACTAAGGCACAGTAAGTGGCAACGTTAGTTTCCAAAGAGCGTTTATAAGATGGTGACCCTACAAGATTGCCACAGAATGATTTTTCATTAATTTTTAGAGCTCTTTTAATACATTTCAGCAAGCAAGGTGCTTCCTCTAGTCCTTATTTTCTCTTATATGCTTTGCTACAGCTCCCAGATAAAGAGGCCCCTCAGCTCAGGGTCCTGTTGCTTTGCTGTGGGATGCTGCCAGGGCCACAGCCAGGGGGTCCCTGGAGCTGCTGCCACCCAAAGCAACCTTTGTTGGTGACGCCTTCAAAAAGAGCATCCTTCAAAAAAAAAGCATGCCTTCAAAACACTTCCAGGTGGCCCCTATACTGGTCACTTGTTGAGGCCCATACACTTGAATCTGTTGTCATCAAAGCAGCCTGGTAGTCTGCATCACTGCTGGAGGTATGGGACCTCCAACTCTGTGCCCCTAGCGCTTGCTGATAAATATAAACGCCACAAAACGGCATGTAGCACATAGGCGCCTTATCTTTTTCCATACGTTGTTATTTTCTGCCATTTTATAAATGTTTTCTTTGAATAAACATATTAACTGCACCAGTTTGTCTTGGCCCCTGAAAATCTTTCTAATGACTCGCAAGCCTAGATTAGGATAAGGAAAGGATGTTTTTACTCACTTTTGAGCCCATATCACATAAAATACATCTGATGGGACGGAGAGGCACCCTGGAGTTCTTCAGCAAAAGAAATCTTGCCTCCAATCTCCTGCTGAGAAAGATTTCTTCTCAAAATCCCCATAAAAATTCACAGTGAAAAAGTAATATTTATGTTGAGGTTATACTACTGTAAACAAAATTCTGAAAGTTAAACGAGAGAGCATCTGAAACCAGGGAAAACACAGCCTGGGTATTGTCAAAGATTGTATTTTCTAGGGTAATAAAAAGCGTTATGTTTTCTTAATTCTACCTTTCCTTCTGAAAATACAATTGCATTTTTTTATGTTTCCTAAAACTTTGAAGCACGTTTCTAACCTCAGTGCCAAAATATTCTTGCCATTAACTACATAGTATAGAAAATAGTTCTTTCATTTATGATAGTGCAATTAACATTTCTAGGTTTTATTCCTCAATGGATGCCCTGCAGCTCAGTTATCATATTGTTTTGCTTCTCAGAAGACTTTTAGGTTTTAAGAAACAAAGCCCTCTGTTTGTGTATTTCTGTGGGGGATTTGTACTGCACAGGCACTTTAATGATTGAAAAGGCATATGGTCCAGCATCTCAGGTCAGATATCTTCCCCCTGCGGCCAGAATTTGGGAGTCCGGATAAAAGAATTTCTGTTTAAAATGCTCAGTGACATTCACCATCATCTTAACTGTTGATGTTTCAGATGAAAATGGAAGGGAGAAGAAACAAATGTTACCGATATCTATTATTTTTTAATTGGTATTTTGAGAAGAAGGGAAGATGAAAATGTTTTCTGGCCAGCTCTCACACACTGACGCTTTCCCAACGAGCTGCATCACTGCAACTCAGCCCAAAGCAATAGTCAGGAGCCAAGTTTCCTGGCTGCAGGGAAGAGACACAACTGCCTGATCAAAGAGGGGCCCCAGTCCGATCCAATGCATGGGACTCACAGCACCAAGGAACGGCCTTCAAGGATATAAAATATCTGTGGAGTGTCCCCTGAAGCTTTTTAGGCCTCTAGATTTCAGGGAATGACCATTTCATACCCGGCAGCTTTTTTTCTGATTGGAATTGGGCATGTGTGAAACAGTAAATAATTTGCCCTGATCACTTCATTTTGCCAACAGTTGTATAAAAAAGACCAAAACCAAGCAAAGACTGCTTTTAGGTAAAGATAGTATTCAAGGACTCTCTCGTTTTAAAACACAGATTTGGATCACATCTGCAATCTAGTTAGTCAGAAGAAATAATAAGGAATAAAGGATAAGGTCCCTAAATTCTTATTTTTCAACAATCGTTTATTTGGCTTGCTGAATTTCTTATTTCAAAAAGACAAGATGGTCAAAAGCACTGTAATTGAATTTTCAAAGATCGTGCCCCTTTTCAGACTGCTATGTCTTTCAAAGTGATACGCACCAGATATGCCCCAGACATGCACAGTTCTTTCCAATGCCATCATGAAATTCCGCAAGTGTGAACCTAAAACGTCCCAAAGAGACTCTTGCATCATTAATGCAGCACTGTTTTCAGCAGTAGACTAGGATTCCCTCTGGGTTACAAGACAAGGGCCAAACTCTTTGGTTTCTATTATTTGTTTGTCCAGCTCCCACTGAAATCATGCTCTGTGTGTGGCTGTAATAGCAGAATTTAGCCCAAATGATATGTGAAGTCTTAACCAAAAAAGGAAAAAGTAGGTTTTACTGGTCTCACTGCAGTTTCTTCCTCCTCCTCCGTGTCTTACACTGCTGAGTTTGAAAGACCGATATCTAAGAATCCAGAAGGGTAGATCCAACCCCCCCCTCCTCCGCTCAAGCACAGTCAATCTCTCACAAATCGAGGCTGTGGATTCTTAGGACACTTTTTCCTTCAGAATGCTCTTTCTCCATCTAAGGTGGCTGCAAAAAGCAATGATACAAGTAGCTATTTTGCCCCTTTTATTGTATAAACTAACAGAACAGAGACACAAACATACCCAGCATCACCCCAAGTACTCATACACAGCAGAGCTCTCAGAAGCATTGTGCCTCTCCTCTAAGCATGAAATTTTATTTTTAATGTTGTAAATCCACAGGGTTTTATGCTACTCTTACATGTGATGGAAAGAATCTACGGAGACACTAAGCAATGTTGAAAAACTGTTGCAATTCTATGCACTGAAACAGTTCTGGATAACAGCACTACGCCAGTAGGATACTATTAAGGAGGTGGCACTGCTGTTTTTTCTGATATACTTTTTTCTAGGGTAGAAACTTGTCCGTGACAATCTGCCGCCTTCTGCAGATGTAATATTCTCCCTGGAATAAAGCAGGTAGCAGATGCACCATTTCCTTACGTTCAAGGGTTCTGACACAAAGTGAAATTGGCAAAAGAATTTTTCAAACTACTCATAACGAGATCAGCTAGTTTTCATGTGCTGAGATGTTGTCAGCTTCAAATACCACTGCAAAAGCACCAAGGAACTTTGAGGTTTGATGTCACCTGGGTTTCCTGGTGCAGTGTGTTGTAATATGACCATATACGCCCAAATATCTAGCCTAATCTTGTTCCATTAAATTAGTGGAAAGTTGATCACTATTCTGAAGAGGACGGAATAAGGAAATTATTGCTATTCGTAGAACAGATCTAATCAGATGTTGCACAACTAAAGCAACTAACGTTTCTCCAAGGACCAAGCTGTAAGACCTATCGCTGATATCAGATTGCCAGCTAAAGTGCTAAGTACCACTTTTCATGTTTGGTAACATTTCCCTAGCTAGTTCTAAAATGTGTCTAATCCTGCTTGAACTTTCTAGGTATTGATTTTCATCTAACATGTTTCACAGTTCTCTACTTTCCTGTTTCATGTTTCTCTGCCCTTTTGCAGTATGATGCCTACGGCAGCAGGACAGGAAAGTCTGAGCTTATTCTAGTCCAAGACCACTTAGCAGCGTGCAACAAAACATCCAAATGTGCACATCTTCAAAAACACCTCCCAGACTTTTAAAATAAAGAAATGAAAATAAAACTGTGCAAAGCAGTGCAAAGGGGAACTGAGAGAGTTAGAAAAGCAAGAACGTCATGTAAAATGTGGTGCTGTTAGCGATTCCTCCTGGCTTTTCTTCAGCCTATAATTGCCAGGTTCACTGCTTTTGTAATGTTCCTCAGTCCTATTGGCTTGCCATGGGAGAGCCCAACCTTAAGAAGATGTGAGATTGAATTTTAGATGTGTCACATTTGGCCCACCTCCCCAGGCTAGGGTCAAGAGGAATGTGATTTGAATCGGGGTCCTGGATGATTAAAAAAGTGAACACGGGAGATCATTCTACAGGAAGAAAAATTCCTTAAATTGAGGTTCTGCTTGTTCAGGAACAGTACTTGAAGGTTGCACACACTCTTGCTCTCTATCTCTTTGGCCCCATGAAGCCCCCTCTCTTTCCATAAGGAGAAATGAAGAGCTGCACCTGGTGTGAGAGCAAAGTGCTGCTTTGTTCTGTGTCAGCATCTGGATTTCCCTCTTGTGTCCGATTGGAATGTCCCCAGGAGTAACTTGCACCCATGTGAAATTATGACCTGGCACTGCTCTTAATTCCAGGAGTTGTTTTAGTCACTCTCCTACCGAGAAATTTCAATCCGCTGTAATATAGTCTTAAGCTTTCCGTTTCCTTGTTCCTTTTTCTTTCTTCTGAGGCACTTCCCTTAGCACAGCCTTCCTGCTCCTAAGAACCACTTCCTCTGTTTCAGGAGTCTCTAGCACCTTGATTTTTTTTTCTGCTATAAATATGCTACAGTGTAAGTCTGTGCCTTTGTCCCCAAACCTTTCCTCACAGCACACCTCTTTGCTTCTCCGTATCAACCTACCAGGTTGTTGGCTCTCAAAAGCAGGGGCTGAGCAAAGCTGCCCTGTGCAGAAGGTTGGTGAGTAAAAGAGACGTTGTTGAATTCCTCTAGCCTCACCATCTCCAGCTCAAACATACAAAAATTTCCTGAAATATATTATTATATCTTCTTAGTATTGTGTTGTGAAATAGTCACTTAATATTACCTCTTTTTACAGGGAGAAGTAATGAGGGAGAGACTTCTGTAACCCTGCAGATGGAAACTGCTTTCTGAGTGTATTCTGTAGCCCTATTGCCCAGTAATATGGTATTTTGCCCAGTAATACAGTATTGGTACACCTATCGCCAGGCCACAGGCTTTGTACTGAGTGTGCAATGCTTCAGGACTGAGGCTTGCCAGCCTGGCTTTTTCTGAACTCATCTTGACCTGCCTGAAGCTTTATTTTTGCTTCGTTTAGCTGCAACAGTGGTTCTTCTGAGCAGGTGACTGATCCATTAGTTTTGCTTATCTTTGTGTGGCACAACCACAGTTTTTATAGAGAGAGTGATAAAAAGTAGTTATTCTTTCTAATATGACTCTAACATGATGCTGCAATGTAGATAAGTACAGTCCTAGTATGACAGCAGAGGCTTTGAGAAGTAGGGACAGAGGATGAGGTGTAGAGGGACCCTTTCATGAGGGACAGACAGGCTGAAGCCACTGACCTTAGGACTCAGAGGAGCAGTGGAAGAATAAAAGCATTATGCTTAGAAAAGGGGTATAAACTAGGAAGTATGTATGCAACAAATTTAACTATTATTTTTGGGTTTTTTTATTGTTGTTGTTGTTATTATTATTAATAATAATAATGTGTTTCTGCACCGAAGTATACACGTCTTTTTTTTTTTTTCTTTTTTCTTTCTTTTTTCTGAGATAATTAGATCTGGACTAATAATGATTGTTGATTAGAGTGCTAAAAGTTCAATCACACTAACAATACTTTCTTGGGTTTATGTTTAAGGTGTTTCCTTTCTGCTCATAACTATTCTGTGAGAAGTGCATTTGCCCCACCACAGATTAGGCCAACAAGGCAGCATCGAGCATCTTGGTAGACAGCCTGAGTTGTGGCACTGCAAATTTATGAGGTACAGCACCACTTTGGGGAAACCCAAAATAGGTGTGAGAGAGTGGATGTGCCTCACCCTGAAAGCCTGAGATTCCACAGGTCTGTATACGATAATCAATTTAAAGCAAGGCTATGTCACGTGTTTGAGATCCACCGCTGAATTCAGTCATTGGGATTTGTATAACATTTTCCGGGGCTTGACATTGGTGTTAAAAAGATCCAGATAGGAACTACTTATTACCTTATCCTCTTTTCTAAGATTAAGGTATAAAGAAGAAGAGTTGGTTCAGCCAAAATCAATGATATTGTTCATTTGTGGCTGCATACAATAACTACCTGTAGTCCTTACACTAGAATATTTGCTACAGAAACACAACTCACATAGTCTTCTTTCTGATACCTTGTGTGGGTTTTGCTCCTCTTAATTAGAAATACATTAGAACCCAAATACATTATCCAATGCAATCCCCCAAATGCATTAATTAATTAACCCAGAAGCGAGATACAAAACTTTCTGTGGTTTACAGTTTTCTGCTGAGATGACCTCATAATGCCACTAAGTTCTGAAGCTTGCCTGACTTCAACTTTCTTTAACAACCTGAAAATCTCAGAGGTCTGCTGAAACTCTGGTGACCCTTAGATGACTTCCATGCCCAACTTCTCTCTCTCTCTCTCTCTCTTTCTCTCTCTCTGTCAGCAGTTCCTTTCCTTCTTTTGAGCTGGAGAAGATAATCAGGTGTCCTCTCATCCATCACAGTGCACTCCAGCATCAACTGGTCAGTCTGTCTCCCTTCCTGATGGGTTGTCCTGTTCTCCTCCTTCACACTGATTCTCCAGCTAGCCAACAAATTGTGTCTTCACTTGTCACAGCTTTGTGATACAGCTTTTCCAGGTTGTGGCTGATGTCCAGAGCCTTTGGCTGTAATTTTTCTAGGGTTTTTTCTTAGGCAGAGAAAACGTTAGTCTATATCCCAGGAGAGACTCCCTGATTTCAGGGGAAAAAAACACAGGCTTGTGGGGCTTAGACTTGCCTGACAGTCATTTCAATGAAACGAGTGGAGGGACGGATGTTGGAAGTGTCAGTGGTCAGCAATGTGTAAGTATTTAATGTTTAATGCATTTAATGTATGAACAACGAGGAGATAAGAAATGGTCCCTTGCCAGTGTGAAAAACAGTACTGCACAGTAAACTTCTCTACTACCAAGGACAAGTGCTAATAATATTGAAAATATATTGTGACTTGAAGAAGTCTTGTAAAATGCAGCATCTGTGTATGATGTTAATTCCCCAAAGAGATATGCCAGCGATAGTCTGGTTTTGAGATTTTAGGTGAATCCAAGTGCACTTCTGGCAACACAAATACATTCACTTAAAGCTTTACGTAGGACTTTACCCCACCATACTTTAGTACAACTGAGGCAGAAATACCAGCTTTCCTTTGAATTCTTTTGCTCAGATGGCTTTTCAGTTTAAGTTATTTTTATCACTTATTTGTGGCTTGCTTTTGTCTTGCCACTTACACAACCTCTTCCAAGAAGAACGGCAAACTAGTTTGCATGTGCTAAATATACTGGCATAAAACAACTATTGCAATATGACCTGAGAGCTTCACAAACACAGATGGTTTTGGCTTCATATCACACTTGCTAACACCAATACTGTTTTGCACAGAGGCACAAACAGCCTATCCACAACTGTTCAACTAACAGAGCAGGTGTAGAATATCTCACTTGTGGACAAAACTGTAAGCTAGCTCTTCCATTCCCATTATGAGACAGCAATTAGTACTGCCTTTAAAAAAAAGAAAGCGAGAGAATGTAATAAAATTTACCACACCGTAGTACAGAAGATACCACAGTGATCCTCATTTGCTGGGGACGGAGAACAGCATACACAGTCTGTGGTATCACAGACTCTGTGGTGTGGTTAGTTTGCCGTGGACTGTGAGAAAGCAGATTTTGCTGACTTACCTAAAGCCCAGTGTTTTCTTCTATTTTCTCTACAGAAGTTACTAAGGAAATGGTGTCTCCACCCTGTAAATAAAACCTGTTGGAAGATGATTAGGGTCAGATTCAGTATGTCTATAAATTGGTGTAGCATGGCTACTGAGCTGGCTTCAGGCTGCTAGACTCTCCATAGGGAGTTTTCTCAGAAATAAAGCAGGCTCCACCAGAGGGATGCACAGGAGTATAGGGCCAGTCTCTGAGAAGACTGAAGACTATCTGGGGCTAGTTGTGTCTTTTGGATTCAGTTACACTGAGCAGTCCCACAGATACCCGGGAATCAAAATCCAGGAAGGCTTACATTTCAGAAATGCCAAGTCCTGTGCCACAAATACTACTGGAATCTGCAAGCTTGTCACATGGCAGGCACAAGTTCCACCAAGGGATTTAGGCACTTAGGCCTGAATTTATCCTACCTACCCTTAAATGTCTACTTCTAGCACATAAATTAAGCACCTTCCCTTTGCACTTAAACTTAGATTTTTATAGATGGCCTCTGAGGTTGTCTTCCTCATGTTCCAGGGCCCAATGTGAAGACCAGTAGCTACAACAGGTGGGAACCATGCCCCAGCATAATACTTTGCTTTGGAGAAAAACAGTGGACAAACAAGGTTCCCCAAATTAATAGATGCTTGACAGTGTTATTCTTAATCTTGGCACTTCACCTTCCTCGTTGCAAAATGGAGATAATGGTGCTGATTCATCTCATAAATGTGGTGAGAAGACAAATACTGTAATATCTGTGAAGCAATCAGATATTACCCTAACAGAACTAGAGACATGATCATGAGGAAAAGCAAAATTCTGCAGTCCAAGAAGGGTCGGTATAGTGTACGTTAAATAGGACCTGGTCCTGTGTGCTAGTGAAGTACAATAAAAAGAACCCTGAATAGCCAGTCCTTCAGCTGGGAGGATGGGTCCTGCAAACTGAATGAAGCATCATGACATGTGTACTCAAGAAGTTAACATGAAGGGCAGATTGCATTGCTGTTTCCTTGTGTAGTTCTTCCTGTGAGCAACTCAGAATATCTTAAGTATATGTTGAACTCCTAATTTACTTACATCTCAGTTGTCAAGTCTTACTTCTCCAAGGCTCTGTGAAATGCCCCAAAGCTGTGAGGAAGTACTATGACACCTGAGCAGCTGACAATGTATATCCTTTGACTATAGAGGGAGCCATTACATTTACTAGCCGACTACCAACTAAGTCGGCTGGTGGGAGAGACGATTCCTACAGCCTACAACGTTCAGTTTGAAGGAGTCTGGAAAGAATTATCTACTAACAGACCTTGCAAAGTCCTCCTGTGTGCTCCTCCTTGTGCTCAACTGAAGTTGCCACATGCCCATCCCTGTAAGCCTGAGGACAGTCAACAAAATGTCTGTTGAGGGCTACTGTGGATGAGGACGCTCAAGAGGAGTCTATTGTACAGGACTCAGTGATACGGTTATTGAACTCCTTTTTCAACACAAAACATCTGCTTCATCCAATTCCACCATAAAAAGGCACACTGAAGCACACCAGAGCAATGGGAAAGCAACTCCATTGGTATGCAATTTCCCTCCTCGTGCTGTCCTACTTTGCCTAAAATTCTTAAACATGCTTTGACACAGGAACTGAAGTCACCATTTCTCCTTCCACATGGGAAGCCTAGAATATTAGATGAACTGCAAGGCCATCACTTAATCTTTGCTATGGTCTTAAGTCGCATATAGCTGAGGCCCAGTCACTTCTATTTAGGTAATCTGCGTGGTAATTTTTCCAATATTTTTGTCAACAGTGAATTGTCTCCAGCTCTCCCTTTCCCTCCACAGGAAGCGAAAAGAGACTTCTTAAATTTGGAAAATTATGTCAGTACCCTGAGTGTATCCCCATGTCTTGAATTCAATATCCACATAACATTCTAAACTTAAGGCAACAGTATCATTGTCAGAAAAAGCTAATTCTCTCTCACATTGAGCGGTTGATGGAGTAACAGAAGTACATCATGGTTTGGTTCCCCTGCTTCAATTCTGTCAGTGGTAGTGTTGTGACAGCTTGTAGAAAGCCCCAGCTGAAGTAAGAGAGTTTTGTTGCAGAATTTTTTTGTTATTTTTTGATTCTTCTCTTTGGTACAATCAAGAGGTACTTCCCTGTTCATAGAATTTCAATTCATCAGTGTGGTGAAGTTTATGTACTTTTTTCTTCCCTTCTTGCTCTTTCTAATTTTATAGAGGGAAACCCAAAGCAGCTCTCTAGTTTTGCAAGGGAAGCAATCTTCACCTGGCAATGTCTCTGACTTTAGGAGGCTTTTCTCCCACTGCTTCCATCTCCTAGGTAGTTCTTTGGATTAGTTAATGTTTATAAAGCTCACTAAACCCTTACAGGAAAGATGCTAAGAGTAAAATCATAGAAAGTAAGTTTGAGAAACTTCTCCAGAGATCATCTAGTCCTTTGACAATCATTTCTCACAGGTCATGCTTTCTAGACTGATGAACACTTCATTCCTTTCTCCTGGATTTCTTCAGAGTTCTAAAATCCCTGAAAAAGGGATTTTCAGGTGACTCTGTCCTTTCTAACAGCCTATAATATAATTCTCCTATAATATAATAATAATTTAGCCACAATTCAAAATGTAGTCCCAGGTGTCTAAAATTAAGTGTCCAATATAAGATATTTCTTCTTTTGACTCTTTCTTCTTTTTTTCTGTATTTTAATCTCGATTAAACTTTCTGAAATAGCTTCCAATTATTTGCATTACCATTTCGTAAAGAAACCGTCCCTCATTTTCAAAGGTCAGAGCAATTGGAGCTCAGGCAGCCTGAAAACTCTGTCCACTTGTATTCAATCTAAGCACCCAGACTGGAGACACAAAGAATTAAAATTCTTTCAAAACAACATTTGCAAAACTGTGCTTTCTTTCTCAAATTTGGAGTCATGAGTCATGAGTCACTCATTCCCCATAACAATGATCCATCAAATCCATTACACCAAACTCAAGACTGCTGCTTACCTCACAGATTATGAAACTAGTATTTAGGTCTTCCAAGAATGACTTTTTCTGTAATCTTTCCTAGCACTGGTCTGTGTAAAATAGACAATGAAAACAAGAATTTATCCATTCCTGAGAGACTTCAAATTTTAGCAGTTCTATCAATATATGGATGCTTGCAGGTTTGCATACATTTTTTTCTCCTATTTTTGTTTAGAAAGTACTGTTTGCGTAGGCTGCTTGCTATACAATTGTGTCTCTTTCCTCTTCTGTGTGGGAGGGATTCAATCCTGAAATGCCACATTTGCTAACTTTCCAAAACTTTTGCCATCACCTGCAGGTTGGCTCTGCTAGTTTCAGCTGTAATTGCTTTTTACTTAGGCAAACTGACAGAGCAACCAAAAAGAAGGAGCTTGGTGACTCCAGAAAGTCCCTGAAAAAGGCAGAAGGAAGCCCCAGTGTCACAAGACAGGGAGAGGACAGGGCAAGGATTACTTCTGGTATCCCCAGACAATTACACCCACCCACAGCCTCTGGGCAATGGACTCCAAAGGAGTCCCACTGTCAAGAGCTAAGACGAGTCCCTTCTCCAGGTGAGTGCCCCTCTTTCACATGGGGCAGCAAAAATGAAGTGCTTTTGGCAGGATTTTTGATCCTGCAAGCCAAGCATTTCTTTTCCAGGCATAGTAGTTCACAAAAGATTAAACTTGCAAACAAAACTGCTGAACTAGCAGCCTGTACATTGAGTAGGAAGAGATGTCCCGAGGGGTGAAAAACATAACTTCAAATTCAGACAACAACTCAGAGGGAGATGGTATAGAAAGAAAATGTGCGTTGTGTCTCCCTGTTATCCACTGTGTCCCTGTAGGGAAGGCTCTTTCTGCTCAGGCTTGAAGGTTTTCAGTGGTTTACAGTCTATATTTACAGCAAAATCTATACAGCCCCTTCCAGATCAACAGGAAATGTTTACATCCTTTCAGCCGTCACAAAGACCCCTCTTCCTAACACCTTGCTTAGGCAATCCTTCTGAAACAGCTCTGAGTCTCTTTTATACTCTCTGGAACACGTGGTCAGGTTACGTATCATCGGTTTTATTGAAACTCTACGTAGATTTTCTAGGACATGACATTGTAGCACAAGCCAGTCTTGCAGCATTCCAAGAATACTGCAGGAAACCACCCAGCAGTCTTAGAGAAAAGGGTCAACAGCTGCTGCCAAAAGCCTGAAAATTTGAAAAATGTAGCCTTGCTGTAACTTCCTATAAAATTGTAAAAAGTCTTCTCAGGGAGCAGATAAGTGGCTTATCAGTCCTGGTTTATAATGATCAGTTACATAGGCATCAACTGTCATTCCAACAGCTGGAGGCTGTTGCAGCTGCAGCACCAATGGTGTTGGTGAAGGGAATGTTTAAAAAAAAAATGCATGACACCAGCCTGTACACTCAACTATACTTCCTGACTTGAAGCAAAAATATATTTTAACTACTTTCTGCTATTTTAATCTCTTTCTATTGCTTTCAATTCTGCATCACTACATCAAAAAGGGAATGAACTGCAGGTTCCAGCTTGCCTCATGCAGCAGACTTTTAGAATTTCAAGACCATTACAAATGGCTTTGCAAAAATTACAATAGGTGTTCAAGGAGGTGATCTACACCACACAGTGCAGTGTGGTGTAGACTGCATGAGCTGGTCACGTAACTGGAAGGAAGGTAGCTCTGCCTGACCTAGTTAGCTCTGAAACCTCTGGACCTTGACTTGTCTCTCTTCACAATGCTCACCTAAGGCAAGTGTGATGCTGTTTAACATGACACTGCTTTGCATAGTATAAACATATCCTAATTTTGCTTGGAGATTCTTTTTCGCAAGTGATGATGAGAGGGAGAACCATGTAGAAATTATGTAGAATCAGTGACAATGAACATGAAGAATACCTTGGTGGGGTTGTTTCAATAGTCATTTTGGAGACCTGAATTTAATTTTAAAAGCACACATGCTGTATGCCAGGTATTTCACACCACTTTCTGTTGAGCTGCAGAAGTGTCTAGAGCAGCTAGAAATACTTGTTGGCCTGAGAACAGGATTTTACTGAATTTAACCACCCAGCAGAGACATAGTAGTTCAGATACTGACTGCTCAGTTCCAGCTTGTCCAGAACAAGCAGACACCCATAAAATCTTCATCCCTTGGTTCTGAGCTCAGCCTGAAAACTGAGCATTTTCAGAAAAGAAGAACCATACCCTTGATTCTTGTACCAATGTTTTGCAACAGATCACACAGGAAGTGCTGTTTCCTATTTTCAGATATAGGGTTTAACTATGTGTTCACACAGAAGAAGAAGACACGGTCAGACAAAACAGGCTTGATAAAGCAGTAAGTAGCTATTTTTTTTCCTTATTTTACACATAAATGTATATATTTATATATAGATTCACTCAGTGGGGAAGTATATGTGCCTAATGACAGTGGCAGTAGAGCTACTATTCAAGCAGAGACACTATCTTTAAGAACAACTGGGTCTTGTAACTAGCTTACAACTCAAGATAAGGCTAAATGTGAGGGTAGAGAATTGAACTGGACAAATGGTGTAGAAAATCAATCTTTTTTGTACTAGAAACTTACTGGGTCTTGGTTTCAAAGCTGTTCCAGGAGGTCAGTACCTCGAAAACGTATTCTGCTAAGGATATAAACTGACCAGACATGAAAACCTTCACACTTAATCTAACCTCTCCAAATCTAAGCCACATCTTGCTCTTTCAGATGCAGATAGCAGATGTTCTTCATCACTATCCTATCACATGGTTTCTTTGTATTATTCAAGCATTTAATCTGTTAAAGGTGTTGTTTCGTTATCATGTTAGGAAGGGGTAAGTTCTTTGGGATTGTTTTCTTTTTTTAATTGATGTCTCTGAGCCACCACATTAGAAAACCTCAACTAGAGATACCAGTTTTATGGCCAGTCGTGATCTGGCTTGCAATTTTTGTTAATGAGGTTTTACATGAATGAAATTCATCAATACTGCACTGGAATTGTACTGTTCTCACACAAAAAGGAGTTGAGCTCCTCTGCTTGGATAAGTGAGATTTGCCACTCGGGTATTAGCAAAAAACTACAATAGCCTACGAATATATATTTCTTGGTTTTTGGTAGTATATCAAATATGCAGCAATAGCAACACTTGCTTTCATGGGACAATTGCACTGTCATTTGCCAGGAACAGTTTACAGTGCCAGAGCAGTGGGCTTGTACTCCTTTGTGCGGAGACCCCTATAGCAATAACATGACAGGGGTATGATCCTATGACATATGTTGGCAATTTCCACTCCACACTGTAAGCTGCCTTTTATATACTCAAGTTCATCCCCAGAATGGTTGTGATTACAACTGTTTTTTGCATTACTCTGAATGCAAAGTTCTACCTGAAGCAGTTTAAGCAGACACACTGAAAAAAAACCCTGAACAGATACTAGCACAGGACTTAAGTCTACACAAAAGAAGAACCCTCTTATACATTTAGTCATGGAAGAAGACATTTAATAGCTGACTCAAGTTTCTCCTCCTCAGAGTGCTTGTTTTCAATGCTTATGCTACTCTTTTACTGTACATTTTTTTGGGTAAGAACACCTCCTACTTCTTTTGTCTAGTGACCATATAGACTGACTTTATTTAACTGCAGAAAGAATTTTTGCAAGACTGTCTTTCTGGTCTTGGTGGGGAATGGAAACAACTGGACCCTGAGGGTTTTTTCCTTGAAAGATCTGCAGGGATGAAAAAACTCATCAGTTAGGATGCAAGCAATTCTGAAGAGATGTTTCTAATGCTCAGCTGTTACAAAAGAGGAAGAGTTTTCCAAAGCAAAGTTTAATTTTGGAAGGGCCTGTCTTTCCCCAGTCATCCTGGAAAGAAATCCTGTGATCTCTACCACATGAAAAGATGTGTTTGAGGGCAACTGTGAGCTCAGAGACTTACATACAGCATTTAGTTTACACTTCAATCTTTACCTTCAGCTTTCTTGGCAGCTTGAGAAAAGTACATATGTTTATGCTTGCTCCCCAAGATGTCTTCGGTGTCACTGCACAGTCCAGTCTGTATTTTTGCCTGTCCACAGACTTCTGGAAAGTCAAAGGCAAAGTTAAAGAGGTAGAGCTGTTACCGGGAAACATTGGGCACCTCTCTCGCAACACCTGCTATCAGGACATGGGGTGTTATTTTTCTTCATTTAAGTTTCAGTTTTAATCTGTGCTACATTGTTCTTTTCTCTCTTCATAAAGTGCCCTAGAAGCTGCTGACACATACTTTTAAGCTGACTAGAAATCATTAAGCAATTTATTTCTGGATGACAAACATTGTCATTTGTGAAAAGGAGAAGAGTGAGGGCAGGGGGAGTAGCACTGTGTTACCCGTTCATACATTTCAAAAGAGAAACCTTGTCTTAGACCGTAAAAAGGGAAAGGGAACTGTGGGGGTCATTCAGTTTTGAGATAAGCGACTCCACTAATGCATAGATGCTCTTCTAACTTGTGGTTATCAAATATTTTGATTTCCATGCGGAAACTTTGTCCAAATCCCCTTTAGGGCACAGCAGACTTATTGAGCTGCAATAACTGCCATCTCTGAATAAGTCAGTGTAGCAACTCTGGAGCTTCTTTGCTTGAATTACTCTAAAATAGAAATGTCTCATAGCACCTGTACACTTTGAATCATAGAATCATAGAATTGGTGAGGTTGGAAGGGACCTTTAAGATCATCAAGTCCAACCATTAACCTACCCTGACAAAACCACTTCTAAACCATGTCCCTAAGTACCACATTTACCCTCTTTTTAAACACCTCCAGGGATGGCAAATCCACCACCTCCCTGGGCAGCCTATTCCAATGTTTAATAACCCTTTCAGTGAAAAAACATTTCCTAATATCCAATCTAAATCTCCCCTGACATAACTTGAACCCATTTCCTCTCGTCCTATCACTTCTCACCAGGGAGAAGAGGTCAGCCCCCACCTCTCTACAACCTCCTTTCAGGTAGTTGTAGAGGGTGGTAAGGTCTCCCCTCAGCCTCTTCTCCAGGCTAAACAACCCCAGTTCCCTCAGTTGTTCCTCATAAGATTTATCCTTCAGACCCCTCACCAGCTTTGTAGCCCTTCTCTGGACATGCTCCAACACCTCAATGTCCTTCTTGTAGTGAGGGGCCCAAAA
Source organism: Vanellus vanellus (assembly GCF_965231255.1). NCBI lineage: Eukaryota > Metazoa > Chordata > Aves > Charadriiformes > Charadriidae > Vanellus > Vanellus vanellus. Next base: position 49,422,739 of record NC_138906.1, on the reverse strand, counting down.
CTGAACACAGAACTCGAGGTGGGGCCTCACCAGTGCCGAGTACAGGGGGATGATCACTTCCCTGGTCCTGCTTACCACACTATTCCTGATACAGGCTAGGATGCTGTTGGCCTTCTTGGCCACCTGGGCACACTGCTGGCTCATATTCAGGTCCTTTTCTGCCGGGCAGCTTTCGAGCCACTCCGCCCCAATCCTGTAGCACTGCATGGGGTTGTTGTGACCTATGTGCAGGACCCGGCACTTGGCCTTGTTGAACCTCATACCATTGGCCTCGGCACATCAGTCCAGCCTGTCCAGATCCCTCTGCAGAGCCATCCTACCCTCAAGAAGATCAGCATGCCCACCTAGCTTAGTGTCATCTGCAAACTTACTGAGGGTGCATTCAATACCCTCATCCAGATCATTGATAAAGATATTAAAGAGAACTGGCCCCAGCACTGAGCCCTGGGGGACACCGCTTGTGACCAGACACCAACTGGATTTAACTCCTTTCACCACCACTGTCTCAGCACGGCCATCCAGCCAGTTTTTTACCCAGCAAAGAGTACACCTGTCCAGGCCATGAGCAGCCAGTTTCTCCAGGAGAATGCTGTGGGAAATGGTGTCAAAAGCTTTGCAAAAATCCAGGTAGATAACATCCACAGCTTTTCCCTCATCCACTAAGTGGGTCACCTTATCATAGAAGGAGATCAGGTTTGTCAGGCATGACCTGCCTTTCACAAACCCATGCTGACCGGGCCTGATCACCCTGTTCTCCTGCATGTGCTGTGTAATGGCACTGAGGGTGATCTGTTCCATGACCTTCCCAGGCACCGAGGTCAGATTGACTGGCTTGTAGTTCCCTGGATCTTCCTTCCAGCCCTTCTTGTGGATGGGTGTCACATTTGCCAACCTCCAGTCAGCTGGGACCTTTCCGGTTATCCAGGACTGCTCATAAATGATGCAAAGTGGCCTGGTGAGCACTTCCACCAGCTCCTTCAGTACCCTTGGGTGGATCCCATCCAGCCCCATAGATTTGTGCACCTCCAGGTGCTGAAGCAGGTCCCTCACCATTTCTCTTTGGATTACAGGGGTTTCATTCTGCTCCCCATCCCTGTCTTCTAGCTCAGGGGTCTGGGTACTCAGGGAACAACTGGTCCTACTGCTGAAGACTGAGGCAAAGACGGCATTAAGTACCCCAGCCTTTTCCTCATCCTTGGTCACTATGTTACCGGCCTCATCTACTAGAGGACAGAGATTATCCTTAGTCCTCTTTTTACTGCTAATATATTTATAGAAACTTTTTTTGTTGTCCTTGACAACAGAAGCCAGGTTTAGTTCTAGCTGGGCTTTGGCCCTCCTGATTTTTTCCCTACATAGCCTCACTTCTATAGCTAAAGGTGACATACTATAGATAACAGTTAATACTCAAGAGCTAACAAGGTTTCTCTCAAGCAGCCAAAACACAGAAATCTGAAAAGACATGATTCAGAGCTACATCCTCATTACAAGAATCTCTGATGTTACCGTCAGCGCAGCTTTGCTAAAACTTAAAGAAATGAAATGACACTTATTTTGGCTCACAACATTACAATTATTAAGAAAATAAATTTTTCTCCCATCTAAGCTGTAACCCCATTTTCTCTGCAAGAACTCTTTCCCAGGGTGCAGGTATTCGGCCCAGGGCTTGGTCATACTTCACTGTACCCAACTTCTTGGGCACTCAGAATTTAAGCAGTCCTCCAAGGGGAAATGAGAGTATCCTCTTATTCAACTGCTCATATATTTAGATGCTTTTGCAAGATAAGCACACAGGATAAATTAGCAGGGAAGTAGGGCACCAAAGTTCTCCTTCTCTTCTATTTCTACCTTAGGTTTGACTCAGTTGCCCGCTTTTGCAGAAATCATCCAGAATTTCTGTTAGCAACCAAAACTACCCTGTGCATGCAGATACTGTGTGTGTGGGCAGAATGACGGGCACTGATGGCTACACGCAGTCCATAAAGTAAATGAGAAAACCCCACAAATGAAAATCACTAAGACTTCCTGAGTATTCATTTGCAATTTTGGAAAGAAAATAAGAGGGGAAATAAGCCAAATAATCACAAGTTACCAAATCAGAATCTCTCAGAAGAGCCCATTTATACTTACAGTACAAGAGCAAAGATAAACCTGGAGATTTTTTTGCTAACACACCCATTTCTGAAGGTTCATGCCTAGACAACTGTAGAGCCAAAATCAGACTTCTTGTCAAGGGCTACAGCTTCTGCAGAAGATGTTCCTTTCTGCATGAAAATTGGAAAAATGGTTAAAGATAAATGAAAAATAATATCAAATGCAAACAGTACTTTCCAATACAATTTGTTAACCAGATTAGTTTTCTAGAGCTCTTTGTGATTAATATTGCTTGTCTGCAAAGGAAATTCTAGAAAGCATTTAAGAAAATATTTGTAATATTTTGTGCTCATTGTGAAGAGGAGGATTTGAGTTCCTGAATATTGGCTGCTAAACAGCTACTGAAACAAGGAATCAAAACTTCTTTCGCCCTGAGCACTGGGGAGGTCTTTCAATTGACGGGAAGATGCCACAACAGATATAAGTGTTATAGGCCAAACTGATAGCAACTGTCATCTTTTATGCCGTTTGCCAAGGTGTTTGCCTATCTCTTCTTTCTACAGCACTGCGCACCGTTTTCACTCTAGAGCTACCCAAGAGCAGAACGCTTCCATGGCCTACGCCTGACCCACACTCTGTAAAGGACACAGCGTTTGCCATTTTAACCCAGACCAACACTGCCGACTTGCTGCTCTGCAACACCCAGGACAGCAGGCCCAGCAGGTGGGTATGTTTAGTGCTGTGCAAAGGCCATCTCTACACCTCCAGTGACCTCAATTCCCACAGGCATTAAGGCTCCCAAGAAGTCATGAACAACCAGAAGAAAAGGCAGTCAGTTTGTTTTACCCATGTGTTCTGCTTCGAGGTAAAACAGGACCAATTTTGTTCATGACACCATGTCACAGCACCTTTGCAGGCACCAGTTTACACCTTGCCAGGGCCTGGTCCTCCTTGAGCAAGTGCTACAGTACAGACCTGCACAATGAGCAGGTGGCCAGGTCCCAAGGACAAGCACGGCTATGCTCTGTGTGCCAGCCACTGTGCTTTCCTGTTGCTGCCTTGCTGGCTTGCTCCACCCCTTTGGAAAGCCACTGCTGAGCACGACAGCACCAAACTACCCACTGCTTAGTTTAAATTCATCATTCCTCTGCTCCCGGTTGGGTCAGGCACCTGGCAGGCTCTATTGAGGAGGACAAATGCACCAGATAGCAAACACATACGAAATGACATGCAGGACACTTGCAATATGCAGCAACGTGACTTCATGGGTATATAGATGGGAGGTCTGGGGAGCTCTGCAATTCATTTTGCTTCTATACCTTGACGTAGTAAAACTGATGTGCTCAACAGCAAAAAGCATTCCAGATGAGGACATCAGCATGTTTCATTCCCCTTACTGCTGAGTGTGCAGTTTCCTCTAGTTTAACATCCTTTTCTTCCTTTCCAGACCAACACACCATGGAAAACCAAACCATGGACTTAGGCGACTGGTCACTGACAACAGAATTCGACTACAGTGATTCAGCACCATGCTTGGGAACTGAGGAAAAGCACTTTGCAGAAAAACTTTTACCACCACTTTATTCTTTGGTGGTGATATTTGGTTTCACCGGCAACATGCTTGTTGTCCTGATCTTGGTAAAATACAAGAGACTGAAGAGTATGACTGACATCTACCTGCTCAATTTGGCAATTTCTGATTTGCTGTTTGTATTTTCTCTCCCTTTTTGGGCTTATTACGCTGTTCACGACTGGATTTTTGGGGAGGCGCTTTGTAGAATTCTCTCAGGTTTCTACCTCCTTGGTTTCTACAGCGGCATCTTTTTCATAATCCTGTTGACCTTAGACCGGTATCTGGCCATAGTGCATGCAGTGTTTGCTTTAAAAGCTAGAACAGTTACCTACGGCATCCTCACCAGCGCTGTCACTTGGGCTGTTGCTATTTTTGCTTCTGTTCCTGGCATAGTATTTCACAAAACTCAAAAGGAAAATTTACGTTACACTTGCAGTGCTCATTATCCAAGCGATGCCAGAATAAATTGGAAGTACTGCTATACTTTGAAGATGAACATTCTGGGACTTATTGTTCCAATGCTCATTATGATTTTCAGTTACTCACAAATTCTAAAAACATTATTGAGGTGCAAGAATGAGAAAAAACAGAAAGCAGTCAGACTTATTTTCGTGATCATGATTTTTTACTTTGTCTTCTGGACACCGTTCCATATTTCTTCTTTTTTGCATACATTTCAAAGTTCACTTTTCAACCCAAATTGTGACATCAAAGGCCAACTGGAGAAAGCAATCCAAGTGACAGAAACAATATCAATGATCCACTGCTGTATCAATCCTGTGATCTATGCATTTGTTGGAGAAAAATTTAGGAAATATCTTTATGCCTTTTTCCGAAAGCATGTTGCAGCTCACCTCTGCAAAAAATGTCCAAATCTTTATCGAGAAAAATTAGAAAGAGTTAGTTCCACATTCACACCATCTACTGCAGAGCATGACATCTCTACAGGATTGTAAAAATACATCAAAATGTTACTAAATGTTGCATTACTCGCTTTGCCTTAAGGACTGCCTGACATTATTTAAGATCTTTATATCAACCAGTACGGAAAACTGTATGACCCTCAGTTCTCTTGGTTAACTGTCCTGCAGTTACAGCATTTTCCATTCTAAAACTAAGAGAATCAGTGAGTTCTCCAGGAAATGTTAACGCCATGGCTGGATCACATCAAGATTTGAATGGGGCCTAGAATAGTATGATTCTGTTTCTTGACCCAAATTCTATCCAATGAACAAATGACAGTGAGATTTACCTGGGGGAAATACAGTATTGAAGAGACTAAGGAGTAATATGTCATCTCACAAGAGCCATTTACTGTTATGTAAACATTTTAAGATAAACACTGGGAGGAAGCTTTGAGGATTGATGCACCTGTTTAGTATTCAACATCAGTGGAACACCTTTTGGAAGTGATGGCATTCTTTCTGCAATGTGGTCTGGAATCTGATAGGGTGAAACTTTTAGTTTTCTTCATTTTTCCCTCTAGCCCTTATTTTCCCTACATGAATAAAAGATGTTTTCATAAAAAGGAATATGAGGATGAATGTGAGATATATTAAGATAATATCTCTCCTCTGATGGGAGACTTGACTGATCTTTGTCTTACTATGAACATTTTACCCAAGGATTTATCTGTTAGCTAATAGTGTAGTCATTTTTAAACATAATCCTTTTGACTACAGGCTAAGTTATAGTATTTTGATTTTAGTTCTTTAATTTTATGCCTGCCATATCACTGTCCAGTTGCTAACATTTTCCAAAGTGGGATTTTAATAGGCAACATTGTGATTTTTGTAAGTGCAATTTTGCAAATAACTACACACACTAAGTCTACTGACTGTACAACCAGACAACGTTGCACCCCCAAAAAATATAAGCTTGTTTCTGACAAATCATATCCCTCCAAGGAAAACAGCACTTAACCAAAAAAAGTACATCAGCGAAGATCTGCGAGGTCAGAACAAAAATTGCCTTGGTATTCCGTATGCAAGGTTCTGCATGAAAAAAATATCAGGACCCTCTGAAGGATTTTGGAGAATATGAGCACAGTACTGAATGTAGGCCTCCCTAGTTCTGGACAGGTAAATCATGTGTGTAGAAGAAAACTTTACATGGTGGATGAAGTAAGTGTGTCAAACTAGGCTCCTGCATGAGAAAAACATGCTCTTCACATACACAGTTAAGTCTGATGCTTGGGATACACTTCTAGGCAAACAGTAGCCTTGGAACTCCGAAAGCAGCTAGTTGAAGAGGAGACATACCTGCTCTGCCTTCCCAGTAGGAGTGCCCATATCCAACTGGTGCCTCAATTAGAACTGCACACTAATTGAAGACTTGAGTCTGTTAGTCTACTGGCGTCCTAAGGCCATATATTTATGCCTTTATTAGGAGTTTCCCTGTAAAAAAAAGTGATATGCTAGGGACATGATGTTAGCAAAGAAGAGGGAAGGGCATAAAGGAGAACTTCTTGCTTCAAACTGTATGGAAGTGCAGGTTAGCACTGCAAGTGAACAGGTCTGCTTTTTTTTTTTCCCCATTTACTTCAAATGGCACCACTCATGCGTGTAAGGCCTTGCTCACTGAAATCTGGAGGGGCAGGTTCAACTAGCCTCCAGGCAATGTAAGGACACAAGAGGGGATTCCACACTACTTAACATTAGGCATGTGATTCAGATGCCTAAATTACCAGCAAGTCTCTTCAAAGTCCCTCAGTGGTCAGTAGAGTAAAAGAGTTGCCCGAGTCAGAAACAGACATATCATTTAAATGGCCTCTGGGGAAGATTACCTGTCTGACTGTAGAAGGAACCTGGAAACGCCACCCCCTTAATTTAGGCATCAGATGCCTTAATCTGGGTGATGCAAATACTCTTCCCCCTCTAGCCTTATAACATCAAGGCACTGCTTCTGTTAGTTGTTAACTTTTATCCTATCAGCTATTATAATCTGTCTGCTACATTGTGACTTAATAGCCACAGACAGACTAAAGAAAAGTAAACTTTCTTGCTTGGAAATAATATTTTTCCTTTCTTTTGTACTTTTCCACTGCACTAAAGTGAAAGCACCTTTTAAATATTAAAGCATAAATTAGTTCAGTGTGATACAAATCCTGCTGTAATTGTGATATTTCAACTGCTGTGTTTTATTTTAAATTCTTGTCTTGTTGGAATTATGTTTCTTCTTGTTTTCATGTTAATGCAGCAAAATGAATCAAATCTGTGTCTGAAAACCAATGTATACCCAGTAGCCCACTGTAAGCAAACCAGTGTACCCAACCTCCTCTGTAAGCAAAAGGGCATCAGCTCTGCTCTCAGAATGGAGGTGGCAAAAAGATGCAACCATGGATTTAAACACTCACAATACTACACTCCAGCAAAACAAAACAAACTGATCAAGCAGAGAACTGTCTGCCCAGTCCAGAAGTTATTGTAGCTGGCACAGCTTCTATCCACCCGCAAGCTTGAGAAGAGTGCATTATAACAACTTTGGGAAAAGTCTGGGGCCACAGATTTTAGACGGATGAAATTTGGAGAAACAGGATTGTGTATGTTATAAATAGGGGAAGAGGAGAAATAAAAGAGGGTAATAAAAGATGGCACTCTATTAATATTGGGATAAAGAAAGGATTCTCCATAGACTTTCTGCAGGTAATATCAGATCTCCTTGCATTGTATAGAGTGACCTTGGCAAAGTGGTGTGCCAGATCTCCCAAGTTTTACACGTAAAGAACTTTAAGCATACAAAGTTCAATATGGAAATATGCTGCTTCTTCATCATGTCATTCTCCATGTTCTCCTGTCCAAATTCCTTTTTCAACCTATGATCCACACCTCTTCCTCTCCCCTACGCACTCTTTTCATCTGTCCACCATGGGATAAGCTAAATTCTATATCCACTGCCTTTGTTTTCTGATTTTCATTTTCTATTTTGTGCTGGCAGGAACACAAATAAACTAAACCTAAAGATTAGTTTATTGTTATGTTACGTGCCCAGGCAGGATAACCCTTGGTCCTTCATTGTAGCTTTGCACTGAGACAAGCAAGGCTCTAGATAGTTTTGTGGCAGATTTTGAGTCTTAATCAGTCAGATGTGTCTGAAGCATGGTGTAGCTAGAGGCCAGGTAGCTCCAAATTAGCTAGTAGGACTTTAGGCAGTCTGGTCACAGTGGGATGGAGCTACCCATGGAGGAGGTTTAACAAGATCCCCAGTCCCTATGGAAGAGAACACAACTCACCTCAGCAGAGAAGGGCGGGAAATTTTATGTACAGGAGACAAATATTCCATAACTCAAGCACTGCAGGGAAAAGCATTGAGATGAAGTTACAGTGTGTAGGCAACAACTAGAGAAGCAGGCAGATAAATAGAAACTGTGCAATGAACTAGAGGTATGTTAAGAAAATGGCAAGGTGCACCAGGATTGTAATCACAGCAAGGAAGAAGCTAACACAATAAAGAACCACCACAGTGCTTGGGAAGCATCTGAGCTACTCTGGTGAGATACTGAGGAAACGAAAGCAAGCATTTGAGAGAGTGTACCAGTAGCACCAGAACACCAAAAAGTTTCAAGACAGGACCTCTGTGAACACTACAACTATATTTTTGCTTTACAACAAATGTTGAACAGCTAAGTGAAAATCGCTACAAGTTCAAAACTTCTGGCACTGAATTTCTGAAGAGATAATGTGTTGACTGGGCTTTCAGCAGGCTTATAAAAGGAATAACCAGGTGCCATCTATGCACAGCCCCGAAACCAATCAAACAGTTTAGTTTATGCACTGGACGGGATGAAGTCCAACCGTCCTATTAGGAGATGCTACTGTCACATGTTCAGAAGGATGTGGGGAGGAATGACCCACGCAGCAAAAGATAACTCTGCCAACTGTCAGGCAAATGTCCTAAGGGGCAAAAGGAAATGTAGCAAAAGTGCATATACAGTATTGGTGAATGCTGAGCAGTACTCACGACCAACCACCAGATTTACAATCACTGCCATTGGTTTGTCTGTGGTAAGTATAAAAAGAACAAACATAGAAATAGTGAAACTTCTGGTAACCAGTGCATAGGGATGTTCCTGTCATAAGACTTTTTTGTTTGTTAACCCAACTGTGATATTATGTGTACATATTTTAGATAAGAAAAAGGTAAATGGAGTATAAAGGAAAAGGAGTAGATGAAAAAGGATAAATAGGAGAAAGTAGTGGCAAAAAAAATGAGAGAATGACTTTATTACCTTTAACAGGGGCTAATAAAGTAATAGCCAGAGTAATGCGAAGATCAGAGAGAAATACTTTAAGCAGAACATTAAAAGATCCAGGTGAGTAAGAGAGACTTTCAGGCCAAACCAAAAAAGGATGTTTGTCTAGAAAGAAGGGGTGAAGGCATTGCTTTGCAACCATATTCTGGCAATACTTGCCTATTGGAAGCTGTACTTCATTCAGAAAATGGAATGGTAGGGAAAAGAAATGTTGTGTAATTTTGTATAACTGCCAAGCGGTTTTATAAAACCTGCGACTCTTGGTTTGAGTGTTTTAAGACTGAAATGACTGATCCTGGGAAGGTGGGGCCACAACACTGAACTGGAGGAGGGCAGCATTATCAGATACGCAGGCCAATGTGCAAAACTGCACAAACTTTCAAGGGATGATCAGCTTCACAGAACTGACTACAACATTGTGCCAGTAGGACACTAAGCATACAACACTAACAAAACCTATCCTGATACCAGACTTTTTGAATGGAATAGAAACCAAGTGGATGTAATTGAAGGAGCCATTTGGACATAACTTGCAGGGATGTTATCATGAGGTATGGACAATTACGAACTACATCTTATCTTTGGCAACCAAAAGTACTTTCTGGTTCCTGGGTCCTGCCACATACCTTGTCATTATACAGACTCCGTCCATCCTTTCTGTGACTTAGTTTTCACTGGGAAGAAACTTGGTGTGTGATTTTCTGAGCCTGCCTGATCAAAGGTCCAGAATTGTACATTGATGAGTATTTTTGATTCACGGCTGAGATAGTCCCAAACAGCACCTCTAGACCTGGAATACTTGTACTATAAACATACCTGAAAACAGCAAAGTGTGAGAATTAGACCTATGTAAAAATGAGATTCTGAGGACTGAAAATTTGTGAAACACATAGCTATGGCCCAAATGTAAAATCTGTTGTACTGTATGCATTGTATAAACTCTTACATATAAAAAATGGCAGTATACATCAGAAGCTTGGATAAAAATGGTAGAAGGAAGCAATGCTCTCTTCTACCTCACTGCATGCGGAAACACAGCTAGTTCAGTAAGAGCAGCTTGGGGAAAGCCAAAACAAAAATAATACTGTAACAATGGAATGCATTGGATAATTACGTACATGCAAGATTTAGAAGAGAGAAACAAACAGAAAACAGAATAAGGGGGGGGGGGGGGGGAACCTTGATCTTACTGCTAGTACAATAATGTGAAAAAGTAGCATTAATGCAGATTAGGAATGCTTGTGTCTTCCAGAGTTTGATTTTGTAACCCAGCTTCCTTGAACGTGTGAAATGTGCAAAATGTTTTGTTGTTTTGGTTTGTTTTTACTAGTCTCTGTGACAGAAATCTTAAGGTGTGGTACATAACACTTTTTACCCCATTTTCCTCAAAAGAATACACCTTACAGATGTAAGATTGGGTGTGATTGTCCAGTGGCAGCAAAAGATTATTCACAAAAATTAGAGAGCCTGAAAGAAAAAGTTGATAAGAAAAAAAAACCTCTAAGCAACAAAGTAGTTTTAGCTGGATGTCTTTATTCAGCCTCTTCAAAATAAAGTCATTTAACTATTACTGATGAAATAAAGTGTATGCTAATGGTAACCTAATTTGGACATGGATTTTGTGAATATAACAAGTAACAAAATGAGATAGAATTAGGGGAACCGATGGAAAAAGAAATGCATCCAGTCTGTGTTTACATGTCTTCATTAGACCTCTCCTCCAGATGAATAGGATGATCTGCTTTGCTGTAGTTATGGACTTTGATAAGAGTGTTGTGAGCTATCATACTGTGTATCTCAAAGAAAGGTATCTGCCATTCTGTCCTAGGCCTTTTTTTTTCCCCAGTCTTTGTTCATCAGGTGGTGCAAGTTTGTAATAAATTGAATAGAAACAGCTGCATTTTCAAATTTCTGTACCCGTAATTCTGATTGATGACATTTGTATGTCACACTGGTAGGTAAGCATCTGGTATGTGTCCTAGTAGACATTTCAGTACTAGTGTAGATTTCACATAAATAATGACATCTTGTAGGAGTGCCATATCACTTACATACTGCATACTTCAGTGTAATAGTTTGATTACTATGAAGATGAGTCACAGAATCAGTCACTAGATAGAAGAGATTGACAAATGCAGTTTGACTCGACAGTGTACATTGCTGCATACTTGCTGAGTACATCAACTTGAGCCCCACAGGTAAGGAACGAAACCCACTACCATTCCAGGAATGTCTTTATGGAGAGAATGAATGTCTCACCACTAAGCATAACTCCTACTCATTTCTGAGTGTAAAACCATAATGGGTAAAATTCCAAGCTATATCACCCCCCGGTATCATTCCTTTTATTTTTGAACAATAGTTTCAATTTCTTGCTAAAATTAGGTTCCTACCCACCTACCTGTAGGTAAAGATTCTTAAAATCTGCTGTAGTTCACGGCAAGCACCAGCACACTTTTTCAAAGAGATACTGGACAAGGGATTGAGAAAAGCTGAAAAAAACCTGACTTGAAACAATGGATGTGCTAATTGCATTGTCCATACCTCAGTGTTGACACACAAACTAGATGGAGGCATCCACCCTGAAGACAGCAGGGAGGAGGAGGTGATGCAGCAACAAAACGGCCAGTCCCAGGCTGGTGTGGTGGAGCTTCAGACTGGATGGGAGATCAAGTCCTGCAGGGGCCCATCCAAAGCGACTAAGGGGCGTAGGGGAGCAGAGACAGACACAAAAGAAAGATCTTGTCCTAACAGCACTGATGAACAACACACTACCAGCATGCCAGCAAACAGCACAAAGGGCCTGGACTCACCTACAGCCCTGTGCAAGACCTGATCAAATCTGACTTCTCAGGAGTTCTGCTTGTCTGCAGATGGTGTAGAGCTAATTGAACATGTCCTGCAGGTGCTGATAATAAAGTTGCAGTCCAGGTTCATGCTGCCAGAGTGTGTCCCTGTATTGGGGCTGCCAAGTGTCATAGCTATTCCACACTGTCTTTGGGGAGTCTCTCATCCAACTCTAAGATCCAGCTGGTGAGCAGACCAAACCCATGCCCTATAGTCAGCTGCTATAACCGTGAGTGACAGAGGCCCTCTGTTGGCGTGCAACCCGCTCTGCGATCTTACGGTAAATGAATCAGTAAACGAAATACCTAGCTATGCTTGCCGATCTGACTGAGCTATGAGAATAAAAAGCTATAAGCAACACAATAAAACAGATAATAAAGCCAATGAATCTGTAGGAACAAGGGATTATTTCTGAAGATCAGACTACCACAGGTCTTACTTTTAAGTTGTTGTTATTAGTTCAAATGTTTGAGACCAGTTTTGTGAAAGCATACTTCAGAATCAAAACCTTGATGAAAAATGGGCAAGTCCAACAATGGGTTTGAGACTGTTTCCCCTGTTCATATAGTATGAGATTACGATAGGTTTTAGAGTCTCCAGTACCTTCACTAACATTTAATAAATTGTGAACAACGAAACAGGCTTCAGAAAGAAATCCTTAAAATGTCTGTTAATTTCAATACGTAGACTGTTTAGGAATTATACATTGAAAAATTGATTTGATATTTGATAAATTGATATTTGATATCTCTTGTTTGAGAATTATAAGAATTCATTATAAAAGTGCAGGGATTTTGTCAGCAAATTTTGGCAGCAATTAGGAGCTTGATTTAGGTGTAGTGGAAGCTCTTTTAGAAGCAGCTCTTTCCACTGACTGTATAGGGAGCCTAATGTGGTCCACCAAGTAAGGTGGTGTGAAAATACCCTTAGAATACAGTGGCTATTAATTTTGATGCTCAGACTCCAGCCCTTAGAGAGCTCATTGGAACAGCTGATTAGGAATGAAAGAGAAAAACCTATTGATTCTATGGAATAAAGACCTCGATTAGTCCCTCATGCAAAGAAAGGCTGACAAGGGAAACAGGCTGAGTTTTCACCCTTTACTGTCTCCCTCCACATCTGAGATGCAACTCAGAAGCTGTGACTCCCCTAACTTCCATTAAGGAATGGCAGTATCCAAAGCAAGACATCTCCATTGGGCTTTTGGCATTTTAAAGTCTTCTAAGGATACTCAGGACTGAGTGCAGGAAAGACATCCCTTTAGCACCTTCACTAGGCTAATGGGATGAGATAGTCCAGAAGCCCCAAAGAGATGTCAAGGGGAGACAAGGGGTTGCACTTTATTAGGTATCTTCTCAGGGTTCCTCTCTCAGGGGTTTTCAGGCATCTGATAAGGCACTGTCTCTTTCTTGCTTTCTCTGTACCTTTCCTAACTCCTGTGTGGTTTCTTTGATGTCTAAGAAGGATCTAAAAAGCTGCTCATGGTGCAGCTTCAGTTTAACTCTAAAAGTCACAGGAATCAGCCACAAGGAAATAAGTTGATAAGAAATCAGATTCTATCAGGCTTTTCTGAAGCTTAAAACCAAAAAGTAACAGTGTTGTTTTAAAAGAAGGTCAGACTTGCTATATAGACTAAGTCATACTCTTATGAGAGGGATTAAAATAAAAAACACAATCCAAAAGACCAGGTTAGAGAAAAATAGAATCAAACCTCCTAAAATATAAGGACTGAACTCAGAGCAAACCAACAGAAAGTGCAGGTAATTCTGAATAAAAGTGTAAGCTTTATTCAAAAGCTCCACTTTTTGTTCAGGGACAAAAACCATAAAAGAAATCTAATGATTGAGAAATGTAAAGGACTGATCCTCATGTACACTGTTCTTGATTCAAAGAGGTTAGCTAAATGAAAAAGAGAAAACAATGATATAAAACCCTTCTTCTAAAACTACAGCTGTGGGTTCTGAAACCTTGAGTTCAGCTCCTAGGATTTCAACATCTCTGCACATCTCTCAGAGTTAGAAAAGTAACATCTGATGACCCATTTTTAGAAAAAAGAGAACTGCTCCTTGATTTTTTTAAAATGAAAACAGATTTGTTTGCTAGAGTTTTTCAAACTGATACATCCTTCTTCATGCAGGAAGAGGTGGTTTTGAACTTCTTCTCGTGACTAACAAATCGGTTTAGCGTTACTCTAGTGTTAATCCAAGCCACCACTTGCGCCACAAGGTATATGGTAAGTCATCTTTGTTTTTTGTTTTTTGGTTTTTGGGTTTTATTTTAACATTTATTAGTTGCTTAGGTAGTCTAATGCTTGAGGTGAAAAATGTTTGTGGAAACTTGCCAGTGTACTCATCTTTAAAAATTATCCTGGGGAAACACATAGGATATGTTAAATGGAATACAGTATTTTTAAAGGACAGAACTGCTGGAAGACGTGAGCAGAGGATCCACGAGAGCAAAGAAATAAAACTCTAGAGATTGATCTGAGTAAGAAATATAATGGACTATGCCTCTGATTTTTTCTCTGAAGATGATATATAATGATGGAAATCTGGACTTTAAAACTGTTACTGCAAAGACAAAACAGCTTATTTGAGTGAAGAGTAATTATTCTTCTCACAGGATGACTACAGAAAATCTGATGTTGTATTTTAAACACCCTATTTACATGCAAAACCTATTTACATGCAGCATAGCTTAGCATTTTACCTCTGTTTACTGCACCTTTTTAATTGTTACCATTTTATAGCACTGTGCAAATGAACTGAAACTCACTTTAATAAAATCTTTGCATCATTAAAAACAGAGAGCTCTGACCTGAAACTGAGTATGAAGCAGTGACAAGCGTTTGCTCAGCTTTTCTATGGAGAGTTTTTATCTTGAAAACTGCATAACTGCTAGTCTCAAACAGAGTAACAGAATTTGTATAGCAGACTGCGGATTTCTAGAAATATTATATTTATCTAAACTGTATTCAAAATAATATTGATCTCTTTTTTAAATATTCTTTCTTCAGAGATCTTCCAGATTATCTTTGGGTTTTTTTCCTAATGATCAGGAAACATAAGCCCAGTCATATATCTCTAATTAGGTAAACAAACCAGTCCAATTAACCCAGTGAAGCATTCTAGCCAGTGGCCAACACTGTTTCCTAAAACAGTGAAATTACAGGATAAAGCACAAAACCACTTAAAATTCCTTTTTCTGGTTTCCAAATTAGTACCCGTAGTTTCCATTGTCAGCATGTGCTGTATACTATACACAATTCAGGGTAGTAAGTACTTTTGCAGAGACTTCTGAAGCAAAGGCTAGGCTAGAGGAAGGGGGCTGTTAGCGGAAGGAACCATGCAGTGGAAAGACCACAATTTAAGCATGCATTTAAGGGTTGAAAGGAAGAAGATAAGATGCAAGGAAGATGTGGTTGTCATTACAAGAAGGCAGAGGAAAAGGAGGGAAGGCACTGAGATAGCAGTTAGCAGGAAGAAGGAGCTGTCGTGAAAAGAATTACTGCAATATTATCAAGGCAGCATTTTGAGTTAAAACAGATGCAATGTTCTGCTCAATAATTCTACTTTTCAGTTACGCCTCTTCTAACTAACTCTACTCTACTCTGAAATGAATGGCATATTTTTCTGGTAGTATCCACTTCCAGAGTGGTAAGACCTGATTGTTTATAATTTATACCAAGGAATGGTATGCAGAGAGGCTCTTGCTTATACTTATTGCTATGACAACCAAGGTCAACTAACTTTGTTATATGCCCCGCTGAAGGGTCGGAAGTGGAAAAGCGTAGAGGGGTCACACCTGCGGGGAGGAGCGGACAGGACAGGTGACCCAAAACTGACCAACAGGGTATTCCATCCCATCTGCCTCATGCTCAGTATAAAAGCTGAGGGATCAAAGGGTCAGCCCTCTTTCTTCAGTGTCTGGTGTTCAAGAAGGACTCTGTTCGTCTACCATTGATCCCGATCCATGCATTCCTGAACCCAGTTCCTGAGTGCAGCTCCCGTCCGTCGCTGTGTCCAGTCTGGGACTTTCCTAGCACCTGCCAGTGACGTGACTGTCATCTTGGGAGCTTGATACTGGTTATGTATATATTGTACATATTTCATTATTTTATTTTTATTATTTTATTATTAACATTTCATTAAAGTAGTTTAGTTTCTTTTAAACTTATAAGTCTCTCTCTCAACCTTCTCTCCCTGAAGGGAGATGCTCTCCCTTCTCTGAAGGGGAGAGAAGTAAAAGAGTGCACCTGTCGTTCGTTTTAGTGGCCAGCCCAGCCCAAACCATAGAATCACAGAATCACAGAATCACAGAATCATCAGAGTTGGAAGGGACCTCTAGAGATCATCTAGTCCAACTCCCCTGCTAAAACAGGATTGCCTAGAGCACATTACTCAGGACTGCATCCAGGCGGGTCTTGAAAATCTCCAGGGAAGGGGACTCCACAACCTCCCTGGGCAGTCTGTTCCAGTGCTCTGTCACCCTCACCGTAAAGAACTGTTTCCGTGTATTTGAACGGAACTTCCTGTGTTCTAACTTGTGCCCATTGCCCCTCGTCCTGTCACTTGGAACCATTGAAAAGAGCCTGGCTCCATCTTCCTTCAACCCACCCTTTAGATACTTGTATGCCATAATAAGGTCTCCCCTCAGCCTTCTCTTCTCCAGGCTAAAGAGTCCCAGCTCTCTCAGCCTTTCCTCATAAGGCAGATGCTCCAAGCCCTTAATCATCTTAGTTGCTCTTCGCTGGACTCGCTCCAGCAGTTCCCTGTCCCTCTTGAACTGGGGAGCCCAAAACTGGACACAGTATTCCAGTTATGGCCTCACCAGTGCAGAGTAGAGGGGGAGAATGACCTCCCTCGACCTACTGGCAACACTCTTCCCTATGCAGCCCAGGATTCCATTGGCCTTTTTGGCGACAGAAACAGTATTTGCATGAATCCTATCAATCACATGCTCATCAAATCCCACTCTGGGTTTATGACCCAGGTGTTTTTCATACCCATGTTTATGCATGAGCATCACGCAGGTGCAAAATGATCAAGACAGGGTGTGCTGGGTCTGGCGCTGTGTTGTAGCCAGTCCCTCATCCCATAATCCCAGTGAACAGCATGGCTGACTGACACATCGGAAATGGGGATATTTAACTACATGCAGAACCAGGGACTTGTAGTGTCAGGCATGCAATGTAGATCTAGCAGATCTAGCTGAAGGGAATACTAAATATTTGCGTAGGGCCCAAGTCTTGTCATGTTTTGAAAAAGAAGAAATTAATGTTTTGGACTAAAGAGTGTTTTATAAAGTGGTTGGGTTTTTTTCTAAAAGAGTTGCTGAAAGTATTTAAGAAATATAAATCCTTACTTTAAAATCAACTTATTTACTGTCCATACACCTGAGCCGCAGCCACTTCCCTTACTAACAAAACCATTATCTCAGTATTGTAATAACTATGTAGCTAGTACAGCTACGGATAAAAACCCGTTTCACAGAGATAGCCAGAGTTTTCTGAAAGCTGGTCTTTGAGGAGTCTGCCTGCACTTATTTTCTCCCCAAGAATTTGTATCTAGGCAAAGATGAGACCCAAAATGTGAAAACTTGCCAATTTTCTGTTACTCCTTCTCCCGCAGAAGAAAAACTTCATGCCATACTCAACATACCAAAGTAATGTTCTCATCTTGATATTTGGGATTGGAGCATCTTCCTTATGAGGAAAGGCTCAAAGAGCTGGGACTCTCTAGCCTGGAGAAGAGAAGGCTGAGAGGAGACCTTATTAATACTTAATAGCATCTAAAGGGTGGGTTGAAGGAGGATGGAGCCAGGCTCTTTTCAATGGTTCCCAGTGACAGGATGAGGGGCAATGGGCACAAGTTAGAACATAGGAAGTTCCGTTCAAATACACGGAAAAACTTCTTTACGGTGAGGGTGACAGAGCACTGGCACAGGCTGCCCAGGGAGGTTGTGGAGTCCCCTTCTCTGGAGATTTTCAAGACCCGCCTGGATGCAGTCCTGAGTAATGTGCTCTAGGCAATCCTGTTTTGGCAGGGGAGTTGGACTAGATGATCTCTAGAGGTCCCTTCCAACTCTGAAAACTTTGTGATTCCGTGATATTGTTAGGAGCAGGGTTGACAGCCAGACTCAGGAAGAACTTGGGGAAGGGGTAGGAAAAAGGAACACCTCTTGTTGTTTACAAGGTGCAGATTTTGCTCCAATAAACTTCCTCCTTTTTTAGGCAAATTCATATCTGCACTATGCAGCATAAGAATCTCCATCAAGAGCTGGCAGCTCAGGAGAGACTCAGATTCTCATTTTAAGGTGACTGGAAAATGGTCAAAGACCTAGCAACCATTCCCTTCCCCAAGACCTCAGCTTAGGTTTAGCTAAATTAACCACCTTGACAAAAATTAAGATAAGTACATTAGAATTTTGAGCAATCTGTGCTTACAGCAGAAAACAATCATTTCATCTGAACAGTTTTGTATAGAGAGACACAAAGAGACACTTTGGGGATTTCACAGGCTACAGCTTAGAATGGGCCACTATGAGCTTCTACCAAAAAGCAGTCCGGGAGCCTGCCTCTGTGTCACTCCAGCCATGGGCTGAGTTTCTTCAGTTACATTTAGTCTTGCAGAACTCAAGTGCCAAGAGAATGAAGTGGTGCTTTTGAGAATGTGGTTTCTGCAAAAGATGTCTGCAATCACACGGGTTAGACCCTGCTATTGAAAAAATAGCCCTGCATGGCAGGGCTGAAGCAGGAAAGGAGCAAACATTGCTGCACTACGTGAGTGGTCAGGGATCACAGAGGAAGTTGGGGCAGACATGCTACCTGAAGTATTCTGTGTTGGGAGCAGTTGGTTGCCTTTGTCAAGAGAACATCAAATTGCCTTTGTCAAGGCATCAAATTCCCAGGAAAACGCAGATTTCAAAAACATCAACCTGCTATGAACAGCCACCAATCTGCCATGAAGTGCCTGACAAAAGCAGTCACAATGACACAGGAAGAAAGAGCGGCACTTTTACCAGACAGCAAATAGTTCTATTTGAGTGGCTACCAAATGCACCAACCACTAAGCGGCCAGGAAGCACACTTGGACCCTCTGACACCCATTTTCACAAAATTCCCTTCCTGGATTCTCACAGGAATTCTTCCATTTTCCCCAGGGGTCTGTGAGAAGGCAGATCTCCTCAGCTTTTCAGACCAAATTAGACAAAGTTACACTTCTGCATCTAGCTCACAGTCTTACCAGGGACTTGGGAAAGAGGGAGGGTTTGGCAACAGGAAGGTCTGACATCAAAGTCAGAAGCCTTTACCTGCTCCCACTATAATAAAACTTGCCTGAGGGCTTTCACAGCTCTGCTGCACACTTACCTCCCAGGTCATGACTCCTTGCAAGGGAAGCCCAGTCCCACCAACAGTCCCCAAACCAAAGCTGGAGGGACTGAGAGTTTGGGCAACCCTTGCACTTCCTCAATTACTATCTCACCTCACTGGAAACACCAACTAACAAAGGATGAAGGACAATATCAAACAACTGCTACACATGAAAAATTGTTAGTGCACACTCATAGCGATGGCCATATTTGCCTTTTACCTTTGTGCCCCCTCCAACACACTGAGCCAGTATCAACTTTTGAGTTCCTGAATATTGGCTGCTAAACAGCTACTGAAACAAGGAATCAAAACTTCTTTCACCCTGAGCACTGGGGAGGTCTTTCAATTGATGGGAAGATGCCACAACAGATATAAGTGTTATAGGCCAAACTGATAGCAACTGTCATCTTTTATGCCGTTTGCCAAGGTGTTTGCCTATCTCTTCTTTCTACAGCACTGCGCACCGTTTTCACTCTAGAGCTACCCAAGAGCAGAACGCTTCCATGGCCTACGCCTGACCCACACTCTGTAAAGGACACAGCGTTTGCCATTTTAACCCAGACCAACACTGCCGACTTGCTGCTCTGCAACACCCAGGACAGCAGGCCCAGCAGGTGGGTATGTTTAGTGCTGTGCAAAGGCCATCTCTACACCTCCAGTGACCTCAATTCCCACAGGCATTAAGGCTCCCAAGAAGTCATGAACAAGCAGAAGTAAAGGCAGTCAGTTTGTTTTACCCATGTGTTCTGCTTTGAGGTAAAACAGGACCAATTTTGTTCAGTAACTTCGCTTATTAGCTCGGCCTCTTCTAACTACTGAAATTGGCAGTATATTGTGCAGACACTGTCTGCTCTGAGTGATAAGGCCTATGTTTATAGCTGATGCCAAGGCATGGTACGCAGAGAGGCTCTTGCTTATACTTATTGCTATAACACCCAAGGGCAACTATGTTATTTGCCTTGTTGGAGGGTTGGAAACGGAAAAGCGTAGAGGGGTTGCACCTGTGGGGAGGAGTGGACAGGACAGGTGACCCAAAAGCGACCAACAGGGTATTCCATCCTACCTTCCTCATGCTCATTATAAAAGCTGAGGGATCAAAGGTTAAGCCCTCTCTTTCTTCAGTGGCCAGTGTCCAAGGAGGACTCTGTCTGTTCACCTGCCTTTGATCCGAATCCTGAATCCAGATCGGGTATCCAGTTCCCATCTGTCACTGAGTCCAGTCTGGGACTTCCACAGTGGCAGCCGGTGATGTGACTGTCATCCTAGGAGCTTGAAACGATTACTAATATATTTCATTATTTTCTTCTTATTTTATTATTAATATTTCATTACAGTAGTTTAGTTCCTTTTGAACTCATAGGTCTCTTTTTCCCTCCTCTGCCTCTCTCTTTGGGGTGTGAGGGAGCATCTGTTCCTCACCCGATGGCCTATTCGGCCTAAACGATGACACCATGTCACAGCGCCTTTGCAGGCACCAGTTTACACCTTGCCAGGGCCTGGTCCTCCTTGAGCAAGTGCTACAGTACAGACCTGCACAATGAGCAGGTGGCCAGGTCCCAAGGACAAGCACGGCTACGCTCTGTGTGCCAGCCACTGTGCTTTCCTGTTGCTGCCTTGCTGGCTTGCTCCACCCCTTTGGAAAGCCACTGCTGAGCACAACAGCACCAAACTACCCACTGCTTAGATTAAATTCATCATTCCTCTGCTCCCGGTTGGGTCAGGCACCTGGCAGGCTCTACTGAGGAGGACAAATGCGCCAGATAGCAAACACATACGAAATGACATGCAGGACACTTGCAATATGCAGCAATGTGACTTCACAGGTATATAGATGGGTTTCCTGGGAGCTCTGCAACTTCATTTTGCTTCCATACCTTGGCATAGTAAAACTGATGTGCTCAACAGCAAAAAGCATTCCAGCTGAGGACATAGAATCAGAGAATCATAGAATGGTTTAGTTTGGAAATGACCTTGAAGATCATTGAGTTCCAACCCCCCTGCCATAGGCAGGGACACCTCCCACTAGACCAGGTTGCCCAAGCCCACGTCCAGCCTGGCCTTGAACACCTCCAGGGATGGGGCCTCAACAACCTCTCTGGGCAACTTGTTCCAGTGTCATACCACCCTCAAAGCGAAAAACTTCCTAATGTTTCATCTGAACCTGCCCTCTTCCTGTTTAAAGCCATTCCCCCTTGTCCTATCGCTACATGCCCTAGTAAAAAGTTCTTCCCCAGCTCTCCTGTAGGCCCCCTTTAGCTAGTGGAAGGCCACAATAAGATCTCCTCGGAGCCTTCTCTTCTCCAGGATGAACAGCCCCAACTCTTTCAGCCTCCCCTCATAGGAGAGGTGCTCCAGCCCTCGGATCATCCTCGTGGCTCTCCTCTGGACACGTTCCAGCAGGTCCATGTCCTTCTTATGTTGGGGACTCCAGAGCTGGATGCAGTACTCCAGGTGGGGTCTCATGAGAGTGGAGCAGAGGGGCAGAATCACCTCCTTTGTCCTGCTGGCCACACTTCTTTTGATGCAGCCCAGGATACGGTTGGCCTTCTGGGCTGCGATCGCACACTGCTGGCTCGTGTTGAGATTCTCGTCAATCAGCACACCCAGGTCCTTCTCCTCAGGGCTGCTCTCCAGACATTCCCCGCCGAACCTGTATTTGTGCTTGATATTGCCCCAACCCAGATGTAGGACCTTGCACTTGGCCTTGTTGAACTGCATGAGGTTGGCTTGGGCCCACCTCTCCAGCCTGTCCAGGTCCCTCTAGATGGCATCCCTCCCCTCCAGCGTGTCTACCTCACCAAACAGCTTGGTATCATGGGCAAACTTGCTGAGGGTACACTCGACCCCACTGTCCATGTCGCTGACAAAAATGTTGAACAGTACAGGTCCCAGTACCGACCCCTGAGGAACGCCACTTGTCACTGCTCTCCACTTGGACATCGAGCCGTTGACTGCAACTTTTTGAGTGCGACCGTCCAGCCGGTTCTTTATCCACCGAGTGGTCCATTTGTCAAATCCATGTCTCTTCAATTTAGAGTCCAGGATATCGTGTGGGACAGTGTCAAACACTTTGCACAAGTCCAAGTAGATGACATCAGTTGATCTTCCCTTGTCCACTGCTGCTGTAACCCCTTTGTAGAAGGCCACCAAATTTGTCAGGCATGACTTGCCCTTGGTGAAGCCATGCTGGCTGTCACCAATCACCTCCTTGTTTTCTACATGCCTCAGCAGAGTTTCCAGGAGGATCTGCTCCATGATCTTGCCAGGCACAGAGGTGAGACTGACTGGCCTGTAGTTCCCTGGGTCTTCCTTATTTCCCTTTCTGAAAATAGGGGTTATGTTTCCCCTTTTCCAGTGAGCAGGAACCTCACCAGACTGCCACAACTCCTCAAATATGATGGCTAGTGGCTTAGCAACTTCATCTGCCAGTTACCTCAGGACATCAGCGTTTCATTCCCCTTACTGCTGAGTGTGCAGTTTCCTCTAGTTTAACATCCTTTTCTTCCTTTCCAGACCAACACACCATGGAAAACCAAACCATGGACTTAGGCGATTGGTCACTGACAACAGAATTCGACTACAGCGATTCAACACCATGCCCGGGAACTGAGGAAAAGCACTTTGCAGCAAAACTTTTGCCACCACTTTATTCTTTGGTGGTGATATTTGGTTTCACCGGCAACATGCTTGTTGTCCTGATCTTGGTAAAATACAAGAGACTGAAGAGTATGACTGACATCTACCTGCTCAATTTGGCAATTTCTGATTTGCTGTTTATATTTTCTCTCCCTTTTTGGGCTTATTACGCTGTTCACGACTGGATTTTTGGGGAGGCGCTTTGTAGAATTCTCTCAGGTTTCTACCTTCTTGGCTTCTACAGCGGCATCTTTTTCATAATCCTGTTGACCCTAGACCGATATCTGGCCATAGTGCATGCAGTGTTTGCTTTAAAAGCTAGAACAGTTACCTACGGCATCCTCACCAGCGCTGTCACTTGGGCTGTTGCTATTTTTGCTTCTGTTCCTGGCATAGTATTTCACAAAACTCAAAAGGAAAATTCACGTTACACTTGCAGTGCTCATTATCCATCAGAGCAGAGAAATGTATGGAAGCAATTCCTGACCTTAAAAATGAATATCCTGGGACTTATTATTCCAATGTTAATTATGATCTGCAGCTACACACAAATTATAAAGACATTACTGCAATGTAGGAATGAGAAGAAACATAAAGCAGTCAGGCTTATTTTTATCATCATGATTGTCTACTTTTTGTTCTGGGCACCATATAACATTTGTATTCTCTTGCGTGATTTTCAAGGTCTGTTTTCCATTACTACTTGTGAAGGCAGTGGTCAACTGCACAAAGCAACCCAAGTGACAGAAACAATCTCAATGATCCACTGTTGTATCAACCCTGTAATTTATGCCTTCGCTGGAGAAAAATTTAGGAAGTATCTTCATAGCTTTTTCCGAAAGCAGATTGCATTCCACTTCTCTAAATACTGTCCCGTTTTCTATGTTGACACAGCTGAACGGGCTAGCTCCACCTACACACAATCTACTGGAGAACAAGAAGTTTCTGCTGCATTGTAAATTGTGTCTAGCGAAAAAGTGGAATTGACTTTTGTGAAATCAAGTCTGTGATGAAAGCCTGCAGAATCTGTCCTGGATATTGGCTGTAAGGCAGCTGCAGAAGATCACAGAATACATATTTACCAAAGCTTGTATTTTCTCATACATTTGGGTATTTGTACATAAATGAAAAGGATGCGTCAAATTAGCTACCTAGATATGCTAACATGGGATTCTGCTGGGAAAAAGAAGTGCTCTCTTTTCTTGTGAATGTAAAAGCATATTTTAGAGCTACAGGGCCCAAACCCACACAAAGGCTGAGGGCCTAAGCTAGCAGGCTCATAAATCAATTTTTTGAAGTGAACTAGAGGTTAGAAATTGACACCAGTTCTATGGAAACATCTCTGGACTGCACCTTACACAAGATATCTCACTCATTTAAACTCAGTCTCAGTCACATGTTTTACAAGTCTGATTGTGTATCTTTGTAAATAATGCTAAATTACTGAGGTCTGTGATACAGAATCTTTACAAGGGGTATGGGAGAATTTTATACATTTAGAAGAGACTCTGATATTTCAATAAATATTTCCCTTTGCATATGGTTGAGTACCAACCTCTTGGATCTTTCTCATGATAGTTTTAACTAGGTGTTAGGTGTTGATATCGAAGTGACTTGAGACTTTGATATTTCAGAATGCTCTTTTAATCAACTGCTGTTTTATATGCCATTTGTACTAAAAAGCTAATATAACAAACTTATCAGTGATCAGAAAAACAATTTGTTTACAATATTTTAAAAATAAAGTATTGCACACGGAGCTTTAACCAGGTTCGATCAAATGTGGATGATGAGTCAACAGTTTTAGGTTTTTAGTGCAGTGATTTTGCTTGCCATTTTTGTAGCCTACATAAGAGAAAAACTTTAAAATACAAAATGAATGCAGTTGTAATGGCTGCAAAACCACAGCAGCATTAGAGGTGTGAAAACAATTTCTGAACAGGGTTGACCCAGATGTTTTTAGAGATAAGCATATGCTATAGACATTTAAGTTATCAAAACATATGAATAAGTAAAGATATTCACTGTTCTACAGAGTCAAGGGCACAGAATATCTCTTTTTTTGTTTCAGAAGCAGGTATCATTTGGGGGCTATGATAATGGTTTCTCTTGCCATTTAGGAGTTTTACAGAGACCAAAAGCTTCCATAATTAGTTAAATGGTCAAATATGACTAGGCTTCCCCTTAAAGCTCAGATCACCCAAAACACTTGAACACAACGAAAAGATGAAATAAATATGGGGATACTAATGTGATTAAGATCATACCATGATGACACTATTAATTGATTTAGGCCAAATTGTACCTTCTAGCACTTCTTATATTTCCCCTAAGATATATGGTTTTAGACAACTCTGGAGACAGGAAATTAAAAGTGAATACATTGATTGCTATTCTTATCCAGCAGGGCAATTTCTGTTTCTGCTCTAGCTAGCCTTTTAAATAATATTTTCAAAGAAGTAAATGTTTCAAACAGCCTCAAAGAGATTTTACATTGCCAAGTGTTTGTGAAAGACGGAAGTGAAATAGGGAAATCTTTGCTTATCAAACCACTTGTTTTAAGATACTCAGTTTTGTCATATTAAGGATCACTTTTGGACTACATCCACATAGGAAGTATGACAAAAGTATACTACACCTTCTAATTTACAAGATTTTCAGCTGCATGCTCTTTTTTAAGATCCTGTGCATTAGTTGTTGTCTGGACTTTGTATATGCTTTTAACACGGGTAACTATATCGGTATAAGCAGAAATTAGGTAATTTCAGCATAAACCAACAAATACACGCATTTAAAGAGATAGGAAGCTGCAGGCAGCAACGTCTAGATAGGCTGTTGGTTTTTTTTCTTCTTTCTAGCATACATTTATGAAAATATTTTTATATTTTATTCTGCTCTTGACAAGGACTTTCATTTGGCCCCTAAGACACCTTGCCGTTAAGAAGTTACTTTCTATGGAGGGCTTTGATGCCAGGCATCAAGGTATGTATCCTGACCAGCCATGCAGGAGCAAAACACAACAACCAAATGTGCACAACCACACTGACAAGCTTTCTGAGAGGCATGTCAAAAAGCAGCCCCAATCCTTTGCAGTGTTCTCTTCTACAGCATGGATCTTTCCAAGCGACAAGCAGCTTCTGAAGGGAAGAGGTGGAACTTAAAGATTAATGGCCCAGTGGATGAGCAGCTTATCAAGAGTTGCTATCACTTCACCAAGAAGGAAACACACTTCAGCGAATGAGAACATGCCAGATGTCAGCTACTGTACTGAAGTGTAATCCACATTAAAGGAGATAACAGAAAACACAGTACTTGGTAGCACTGCTGGTGCATTCAATTAAGGACTCTGCCAATAGATGGTAATAATATTTTGTATTATACAATCCATTAAAGTCGGTTAACTTTTGTGTGTTAGGCTTTTTGATTGTTTTCCTCTCCACCCCCCTTTTTTCTTAAAATAGCCCAGAAGAATGAAAAAGGAAGAGAAATTCCTCTTCGTAACAGGTTGCTATGATGCTGAAAGAGCAGGCAGGACAAATTCAGGGCTTTACAAGTGGACTAAGAACCAGCATCATCAAATAACACAGAATCTATCTATCAGGATAACTCCAGTGTTCTTAACTGCTTGTCACTAATAATCTAATAATAAATATGCTATTTCGATTGTTATTACATTTGTGTTTGTTTATTTTTTACAGATGGGAAAAGCACCATCTCACACAATTCACTCTGACCCTAGAGGACTAATTTGAAGTGTTTTTAAAATAAATAAGCATACAAAAGTTTTTAGTGTGTTTAGGACCTGTCCTCGTGACCGAAGAGCTAACCTATAACAATTCCAGTAGACTTGTGCACACACTTCTCTCAGTTCTTAAGATTATGGTGCCATCATGTGGCCACAGTGTGAGGCTTCATGCTACCAAACATTCACTAACCCTGCAATGCTTTTTGGTGCTTTCTTCTTTCGAAATACTTCTTTTCCTAAAAGGATCTTCTAATAAAATGACTACCCCCACTACGGCAGCATCAATATTATGCAAACAGCAGCAGCCTTAGAAAACACTCACAGCCACTAAGAATGGAGGTCCATTTGATGAGTGGGCGTTGTCACCTTTTAATGATTCAGGCAGATGCAAGTGTGACACGGTAGTGAGGCTTATTTTAGTTCCTGCGCAAGTTTTGCATATGCTAATGTTGTTCGGATTCCAGCTGCTTGCCCTGGAAGGAGAGCATTTGATATTCCTGTTTATAGCTTGGAAGTTCCAAGAATAAACATACATTCCCTAGAATATTTCCTGTGGAAAGTCAGTAAGGATTGAAACTTGGACGGAAATGGGGATGCTCATGCTTCCAAACTCTCCCAGACCCTGGCAGCCGTGACACTTCCCCTATCGCCCCCCACCAGAAGTGAGCAGCACGAAATATCCCAAGCCTATTCCAAATGAGCCCCCCTTGATGGACTTAGGGTTTTTTTTGGAGAGTAGGTATCAGATGCGGGGGATGCCAGGACTAGGGAAGCAGCTTTTCTTACCACCTCGTACAGCAGCAACAATTCCCACACCGGAGAGCAACTTCCTCCACTTTACCACCCACTAAAGCCCGCCTGGGCACCCTGTCGCCTTCAGCTGCGCCTTGGCCCATCACTGCAACACCAAGGGCGTAAGGCTGAGGGGACCGCACTTGACAAGTAACCAGACGCGATACGCCGCGGGGATACACCAGCGGCAGGAGAAGGCGGAGGAGGCGGCGGCG
This sequence comes from Vanellus vanellus, assembly GCF_965231255.1. Classification (NCBI taxonomy): domain Eukaryota; kingdom Metazoa; phylum Chordata; class Aves; order Charadriiformes; family Charadriidae; genus Vanellus; species Vanellus vanellus. The sequence continues at coordinate 49,395,214 of NC_138906.1, read as the reverse complement.
GCGGCTCGGCGAGGAAGAGGCCGGACACGCTGGCCCGTTACTCACCACAGGTCACCACAGATCACCACAGGCCACCACAGATCACTACAGGCCACCACAGACCACCTGCGCCCTCCCCACCCCGCTGAGGCGCGACCGACCGCGCGACTGGACGGCACGCAGCTGGGCGGGGGGGGGGGGGGGGGGTGTGGAGCCGCAGGCCGCCCGCGCCCTCAGCAAACTCCTTCCCCCGCTCCGCAGCGCCTCCAACGGGCGACTCGCGGCAACGCACGCGCGGTGGCGTAACGCGTTGGGGCCGCCCACATCTCCGGCGCGTGCGCTTTGCGCGGTCTCCCACGACCCCACCCCCCGCCGCTGGAGGCTCCGCTCCCCGCCCTTCCGTCCCTCCCCTCCACTCCCCGCGCCTGCGCAGTGGGAGGGTCGCTGCTTTCCCGCCCGCTGCGGAGGTGCTGGGCGGTGGGTGAGGGGCCGGGGCCGGGATTCAACCGGTAGTGCCGAGCACCCGCTGCGGAGGAGTGGCCGGTGGGTGCGCGGGAGCCCTGAGGTGGCCGCGTCGGGCGGCAGCGGGGTCTCGGCGTGAGGAGGGGGCCCTGTGGGGAAGAGGCCTCCCGGTGGGCCCGGCCTTCCCCGCCTTTCCCCGCCCCTCTCCGGTGGAGGTCGGTGCCGAGGCTGGGCGGCGTGGGGCAGGCCCGTGGGCCGGCGGGGGCAGGGGCAGGGGCAGGGACAGGGACAGGGACAGGGACAGGGACAGGGACGAGAGGGGTTCGGCAGCTCCTGGGGGTGGGCGGTGCGCGCCCCGTCACGGCGTGGTTCCGGGTTACGCCAAAAATGTCAGGGCGCTTACTGGGTTTTGCTTCTCAGTTAAAGGATGAAAGGTGGTAAGGAGCCATTTTTTGTGAAATTCATAAAGTCTTCTGGGAGCTCGGAGTATTTTTTTAAAGCTCTTGAGGTAAGTAGGTTTGTTCACCTTTCTCAGTGCGCATGGTGAATTATCTCATTAAATTACTTTTGTAATTCTGACTTAGGTGTAGCTTATATATATACATCTGGAAATAAAGCTATTTCTGTAATAGAGCTGTTTAGTGTTTAATAAAGTTTGTTGAACAAGAACAATTTTGTTGAAATTACTTCTTGAACAAGAAATAATTATCGTTTCAAAGCCTATTGACGTGTAGCAAAGTGACGTGTAGCTTGGAAGGTCTGGATAGTGGCCACTCATCTAAACACTAAGCAAACTTATGAGGGAAACTGGATTCTTTTCCACTTTGAGAGGTTAGTGGGAGCTTAAGGCACTGTGTGGCATGATCAGGTCCTGAAAGTTTTTATGATGAATGTTTAAGTCTCATTATTGTAAAGACTTGGGGGGGTGAGTGGGACACCCATGAAGTATTTTACCCCTTTCTTCTGCCACTGTACTCTTGCATGGTAGCTTTGTTGTGAGCTGTGTCAAGTAGATATACTTGCATAGTTTTCACAGGATTGGCTATTTGTGATTTCTTAAATGTTTTATGCACTGTTTACCTGCAGTCTATAAAAGAATTTCAGTCAGAAGAACATCTCCAGATCCTTGAAGAAGAAACAGCACTCAATATAAAAGAAAATGATAAGTCGCTTTACATTTGTGATCCTTTTAGAGGTGGTGTTTTCAATCATCTCAAAAAGGTATGCTACGCGTTAACTTCTAGCTATATTCTTTTCTAGAAGCACTCATGTCCATATTTACATGTTTACATATGTTCTCTCTTTCTGCACTGAGTATAGCAGTATGAAGTATTCACAATAAAATCTTTAAAACTTCACTGTATCCTGTATTTAGGGAAGAAGATGAATAGCAAAGCATAAGGATTATTTTGAAGCATGTGGAAAAATAAATAGCGTGATCAGTTCCAATTGTGCTGGAGTTGCTAAGGTGGCTCTTGCACTTTTTTTACTTTCTGAGTAACATGATTTTCTTTAACCTGCAAGGAATTGTCCAGCAGACAAAGATAGGCTTGCTGGAATTCTCTGGCGTGTTAGCTATAGCATCTGATGCTCTTACTGAGGCCAGAAAACCTACAAGGATTGTACTGAAAATCCACAGCTGAAAGTAAAAACAAAACTGTCAACTACCTGGACGTGCTAGAGGAGGAGGAGGACAGACCAAGGGTGCTGCCTTCCTCAGGATTTGGGGACAAGGAAAACCTTCCTTACACCAGTGTACCTTCTGCTAATTTTCTTTGGTTTTTTTTTTCTGTTATTTTACTGCAGCTTGGTTGTAGAATTGTTGGACCACAGGTAGTCCTGTACTGCATGCAGTCCCAGCGATGTGTCCCAAGAGCTGAGCATCCTGTGTACAATATGACCATGGCCGATGTAATAGTATCCTGTACCAGCCTTGAAAAAGATGTTAGGGTAATGCATTGTACATAATGGATTGTTTAGCTGATTATTGTTGACATTTGCTTTAGATGGCTTGTTACTAAGGCTGCAGACATACTATATATAACTGTGCCTGTGTTTAGATATGTCTAGTCTTTCTATGTATGTATAGTTTATATAGAGTTGCATGGAGAAAGAGGGAGTCTTTTATGTAGTATGTAAATGTGTATGTAGTGATGTATCTATGCGTGCACATGTATATATTACATATAACATTTCAGCTGTGTTAATATAGGAGTAAATGTATGTTTTAGGGATTTTTCTGTTAAGTGGTTAGTTGGATCACTTAGCTTGCTAGTTTGTCTGCAGCTATAATGCTACAGACAACACGCTCTGCTTCTGGTTACTCTGGTTCTGGTACAGATTTAATATCCGGTCAGCTACAGTTTAAATAGTTTATCTTGGAAGTTTACTTTTTATTTATTGACATCTTGTTCTAATTTACACTACCTAAAATGCCAATCATCTGTCAAATTTTACTCCTACATTTGGTTGTAGTATTTTTATTAAGGATATGTATTACATTCAGCTTATCATAAATGTAAATAAAATGGAAATTATGTTTTATGTTTTTATGGCTTCCATATGTATTCATTTTGGTTTTTTCAACAATTTTTTAGGAGAAACCATGGACAATTGAAATCCATGATTTTGTTTTTTAAGGTGAATGTGAGTTTGATGTGGGTTCTTTCTTTTTTCCTGATAATTTTCTATATTTTTTTCCCTGCCCAGGAAGAAGTTCATAAATATGTGCAGATGATGGGTGGACGTGTGTACAGAGACCTCAATGTGTCAGTAACTCATCTTATAGCTGGAGAAGTTGGCAGCAAGAAATATTTAGTAGCTGCTTCTCTGAAAAAACCTATTTTGCTTCCCTCTTGGGTTAAGACACTGTGGGAGAAGTCTAAGCAAAGGTATAAAAAGAACCAAACCAAAACTGGTTTTGTTTTGGGGACTGGTAATTCTGACATTGATACAGACTTTTTTTTTTTTTGCTTGATTTTACTTGAAGAAAAAAATAATTTATTTCTTTTTTCTCTTTCATTCCTTTAGCATAATGAGATACACTGATATTAACATGGAAGACTACACTTGTCCTGTGTTCCTTGGCTGTACAATTTGTGTTACTGGCTTAAGTAGTTCAGACAGGAAAGAAGTCCAGCGCCTCACTGCTGAGCATGGTGGGCAATATACGGGGCAGCTCAAGATGAATGAATGTACTCACCTCATAGTTCAAGAGCCAAAAGGTAGAACTTACAGAGTGAATATTATTTTCACTTCTTGATCTGAAGTAGTGTAAATATGCATAAGCATAAGGGTTTTATCTGTCTCTGTGTCTGCTTTGGTGTTGCTCTTACTACTTCTGATTAGGGAATCACTGTCGATGGGAAGAGTGAAATGGGGCACCCTTAATTTTCTTTAAAGGCATGAGAAAGAGAACGGAAGAGGAAAAAAGACAGAGACCCATATGGTATTTAAGAGAAGAAAAAGGGAGAATCCTAGAAAGGACGGAAGAATAAAGAAAACCTAAGTTTTTTTGGAGAGCTGGATAGGATTTAATGCTGATTGAAATTGGATTGGGTACTAATGTTTTTTAACTGATCTATTCTTTGTGCCTTCTGAACTCTCTACTAAGAAAAAATAAAAGCTGTCTTTCCTCTTGGGAAGATGAAAGGATTGTAGTTTTATTGTGAGAAGAATGGGAAGGTTCCCCCCCACTCCCCCCCCCCATGTTTGAAAACTGTAAAGCCTTTTTTTTTTTTTTTCCTTTAGTGCCCTGTCATACTGTACCCATGAGCTAGCCATCAATGAGACTTTTTGCTATAACTTTATTTAGAGAATAAATAAGTAGCTTATCAGAAGAGTTCAGGATAACAACATTTACGTTGAAATCAGTGATTTCAATTTTTAAATTTTCTTAAAGTCCAGCTATCTTTCAGCAGTCACCGTTTAGCATTGGCCTTTTAGTGACTTGTGATTTTTATTTTGTTTACATTTGAAAGGTCAGAAGTATGAATGTGCCAAAAAATGGAATGTGCACTGTGTGTCTGTGCAGTGGTTTTCTGATAGCATTGAGAAAGGCTTCTGTCAGGATGAAACGATATATAAAATAGAGGCTGGATCAAAAGTGAGTAATACACCCAGTACGTCAACACCTACGAATCACGCCAGCAAGCCTGATAGTAAGTAAAACCTTTTAAAATATGTTAAAGTAAGGTAGGAAATATTCGTAGTAAAGGAGGAAGAACTGTTTCAAATTAGTAGGATGCTGCTTGCTTTTGTAATGCTGGTTTGACAGTTTGGGTTCTGATTCTACTTATTCTTAAAAGACAACAGATTGCTCTTATGCACATTGAATATTCCAACATGTGTAGACTTAAATTGTGAATAATTGCTTCAAAAGTACACTTGAATTAGGTGTATGAGTGTCTGCTTAAGAATCAGTAGCGTATATCTCTTAAGTCACGAAAAACCACAACTGTTCATACGTTTGTAGTTTAAAACAAGTGTCTGTTATGAATTTAATCTTACAGCGGTCTTAGGGGGGGAAACAAATGCTGTTTTTTAAAAAAATATTTAATTTAATTTTATTATTTTTTCTATTTTTCTTAATGTATTTATTTTTACTTACTGTATGCTATTATCAGAAGGAAAGTTAAAAGCATTTGTAAACAAACATTGTAACATGAAAGACACAGTGAGCTTTAAATGTGTCTTTCCAAATGCCTGTTACTGACTACTACTTCAGGAAATGACTGAATATGAGCACTGGGTTAGCACCACCAACAGAGCACTGGGAAGTCAACTTAGGAATTTAACCAGGTTATACTTACCTAGTATTTTTTATTCTACAGAATTTACATTTCCTTCTAGCACAACAGAATCGTATGTGGCAGTTTTGTGTAGTGAAGCGGCAGAGAGAGATGAGCCAAAACTAATGCAGCTTTTTTCATTTTGATTTTTATTTTAAGATCATACCCTTTCGGACGTCAGCCACATTTCCAATATCAATTTGAGTGGTGTTAATGAAACAGCATGTAGTTCTGATATGAGCAGCAGACTGGATCCTCTTCCTGATGAGCTGGAAAACTTGGATATAAGTTCTTTCCAAGCCCCTGAAGATTTGTTAGATGGGTGTCGAGTATGTTTAACAATGAATACTTTAAAATGTTTGGTTATAACCCTGTGGAAGCAACTAGGTGGAAGCACTGGCAATTGCTGCTTCAGTAAATTGTTGTTTCCATGGTCATTAGCAAATGCCAAATTTATTTCGTGTCCACAGGTTGTAGCTTGTGTTTGTGTCTGTGTATATATGTATGTATATGTATAATTGTATTAAATATGTAGTATAAATACAAAATTATATATTTATAGACGTATACATTTAAACTATAGGTTCTACAATTGTGTGGGTTTGGGTGGGTTTTGGGTTTTTTTGGTTGTATGACTTTGGCTGAGGGTTCATTCCATTAGTAAATATTGAAGTTTTACTAGATTAATTTGCAAAGTTAAATTAATCCAGTTCTAAATGCTTAACGTTTTTGCTGCTTCTCAGAAGCTGGACCACTAGTTCTGCACTGCTGGAACACAGGTTCTACAGCAGTCAAAACAAATTATACCAAAATATCCTACTTTATTTTTTTTCGTCTTTTTTACTTTTTCCGTTTTTTTAAAAGCCTTTTTTGTTGCTCTGTTCTCATTGTAGATCTATTTGTGTGGCTTCAGTGGCAGGAAGTTGGACAAGATGAGAAGGCTTATTAATTGTGGTGGTGGTGTTCGATTTAATCAACTTAATGAAGATGTTACCCATGTCATTTTGGGGGAAAATAATGATGAGCTGAAACACTTTTTGGACAAGACAGCTCACAGGTTATGATAACGATATTGCTTAAGGTCTATTTCTGCCTTGTTTTCTTTCTCTTACCACCTTATAAACAGGAAAGCATGTATTGATTTGGAGATCCTAAATAGTTCTTGACTTAAATGAGAAGACTTACAGCTGGTATTCATAAGTACGTCCTCATGTGCTCTTGAATACTGCAGTTCTTTGAGTAGCCATGAGTCACTTCAGTGAATAGAAAAACAAGTATTCTTACTGGAGAAAAGAGGTGTTAACTTGTATTTCTTAATATATTGAGAAGGAAGGATTTGGCAACCCAGCAGTGGCAGATATAATTTACATTATAGAAAATAAGTATGAATTTCTCTGTTCTCAGGCTGAAAGAATTTACAAAAAATAATAATCTTGAGGTTTGTAAAGTGCCCAAAGCTTGCATAGTATTGCAGTTATGAACTTCAGGTCTGCGTATATACTGGTATTAGCAAAGCAGGAAAGAAGAATCACAGTTCTGAAACCTGCCATAACTTGTTTGTATAACACTTTATTTTACAGGCCTCATGTAGTGACAGGAAAATGGTTGCTGGAGTCATTTAGTAAAGGTTATCTACATCCAGTGGAGCAATATGTCCCTCTAAATTACCAGCTGCTAGAGAACCCAATTTTGGAGCAACCTGGAATGAAGTCAATTCTTCCCCAAAATAACAGTCTCTTGAAGAAAGAAGCTGTGAATGTTATAAAGCACCAGAAAGCTGCTGATGATGACTTCCTCTCTCAATATGTAAATAATGATTCTACATTAGGTACGTTCTTGGCTCAGCACACCATAGAAAGTTTAACTGCTCATAATTAGTATATGAGCTTTGCAGCATTTGCTTATTAAGAAGCTAGCCACATCTAGTATGTTAACTTCTATATTGTGTTCTAGAAATCAAATTTTAAACAGGCCTAAATAGAGCAGTTTTTAATTAAAACCTGGCTGAAACAACAGAATACTGTCATTGCTTCGTAAAACTATTTTGAGTTGTCTTCGATGTTCTTGTCAAGCTATTACTATTGTTGGTTGGTTTTTGGTTCTTTTTCCTTTCAGATGAAGTTGAAAAACTAACATCCGGAACCATCGATGATGTTACTCACTTTACTGTTCAAGGAGAGAATCAATCTTCCGTCTGTAATGGTTCTTTGGGACAGTCTTCTGCACAGGTTGAAGGAGGCTTGTTTGTCAGAAAAAGTTTTCTTATTTTGGGTTTTGGTGAAGAGGATGAGTCCTGCATTGCAGATATTATAACGGAGAATGCTGGGAAAATTCTGCCGCTGCAAAGCAGAACAATTGCAGACTATGCTGTTGTACCTTTATTGGGGTGCACAGTGAAGCCGACTGTTGGTGATGTTGTCACAAATACGTGGCTGGTAAGGGAGTTACACTTTCAGTTCCATGAGTAAACAGGTATCTGCATTAGAAATACATCTTGTCAGAATGCAGAATTACTGCTGCCTTAAATGTAAGTAAGGTACTGAGAGATTAGCCTTGTTTCATTTGAAATGTACTAAAATGGAACCATGCTTTAAAGCCTCTGCATCTGTAAGGTATTTTTTGTCTGTTTCACTTCAATTTCTCCAGGCTTGTTAAATAGGAGTCATGACTCAAAGGCTTCATATACGAGAGTCTGACAGCATTCTCTCTAATGAGTCGTAGAAGGAGCTAGTTGACTAATAATGATTTCATTTGATATCTGTGCTTACCTGTCTCATGCTTTTTACAGCTTTTTAACTTGTGGCAGAAGAGCAAGTCAGCTTTATAGCTCAAAGTCAAAAAATATTAACCATATTTGCTAAGAGTGGGCACTTGATGTAGACTAATTGCTGTTAGTATTTTTCAGTACTAGGTAGCTTTCTGTGAAGTAAATCCGTACAGACCCTCAGCTCATGCCTTGAACTACTTTAAGGGAGCCTCCAGAGTTGGAATAGTAGTCAGTATGTCAAAACAGACAAAATTAAAATTATCTAGAAAAGAATTTGACTGATTCAATGAGAAATAATTTGTCTCAAATGTAATGATAGAAGCAGGATTGCTTGTTGTCGAGTCCATAAATGCTATTACACAATTGCTGAAATATTGTTAGCTTTGTTGCTGTTTGGCTTGATTTAGATTGTTATCTCTTTCACCTTCTTTAAGATAACATGTGTGGAACAGCAGCTTCTTTTAGATCCATGGTCCAATCCGCTTTTCACACCGGTCCCAGTAATGGAAGGAGTTGCCCCTCTGGTAGACTGCGTTCTTTCTTTTAGCCAGTTCACTGGTGCAGAGAGAGACTCCTTGGTTTATCTGGCAGGACTGCTAGGAGCCAGGTATGTCTCCTGTCACTGTTTCTTCTTGTTCTTAGGCAGCCAGTGTGATGAAATCCATTTATGCATTTCACTTTTTCTTTTACAGGAGTAACAAATATTACAGTTAAAGCTCTTTTGGATTCTATTAATTTACAAAACCTAGTGCTGAAGCAATGAGAGGTTGTTATATAATTATTTTATGTTCCTCTCCTTTAGAGAAATTGTCACATTCACACGGTCTAATTTCTGCCAGAATATGTTCAATCTCATACAATGACTGAGTCTCAGTAACTTTTTGCTCAAAAAAAGTCAGTTTTTCAGATGTCAGGCCTTCTGAATTGCTCTTCAGTTATCCAGGAGTGGACCACTGTTCCTCTTCTTCAGTACTATCTGGTTTGGCTCATAACCAATGATAGTGCACCATTTCCTAGGAGCTGGGATGGTGAATTATTTGCTCCTAATTCATGAAGGTCTTTGAAAAACATTGAAAAACATGTTTAGTCAAAAAGTGGCAAAATTGTATAGCTTAGAGTATCATTTGATCTGTTTTGTAGTCTGTTTGAACTGAATTTTTTGCTGGTGAGTTCTCAGCCCTGCTGTCTTCTTGGAAGATTGAGTCCTTGATGATAAGAGAAAAAATAATACAAAGAAAAATATTACACATTTTGAAATGATGCTTGTTGGCCCCAGAAAGGAATCTTGCATGTCCCATTAATCTTGCAGAAAAATGTTAGGCACAGTGTATGATTTGGAAATGGGATATGTGAGGACCTCTGGAGCATGAGAAATGTTAAGTTTTCAATACTGATAGAAGTAAAACATTACTGTGTAACTTTTTTTTGTGTGTGTGTAGGTTAAGCTGTCAAGTGCAAAGTGGATGGCCTTAGATAATTCTACTGGTTCTTTTTCTGTTGCTTGAATGCATTTTATAATAGTATAAACGTGCCCTAGATTAATTTTGTTTATGACTAAATGAATGTTTTATTAATCTAATTTTAGAGTCCAAGAATTCTTTGTGCGGAAAGCCAATGCAAAAAAGGGAATGTTTGCCAGTACCCATCTGGTGGTGAGAGAACCAGATGGTTCCAAGTATGAAGCTGCAAAGAAGTGGAATTTGCCAGCAGTCACTGTAGCTTGGCTTTTGCAGTCTGCAAGGACAGGAAGGAGAGCAGATGAAAGCAAGTTTTTGGTTGAAAATGCAGAGGCTGAAGGTTGGTTACTAGCAAGTTAGGGAATATGATTGTGTCATTATAATGTTTGTTCACAGTAAAGAAAGCAGGTATGATGAAATTTTTTTTCCTAACACCTTCAAAGTATTGTAGCTAAAGGATATTTTTCCAACTATTTTTTCCATATTTTTTTCCTGATGTTGAGTTGTTGTTGTAGAAACAATACTGTGTATTTGCTGCAAGTCTCTTGGAGCTAGTGGAGTTTTGTGGTTATCAGTCGGTTGGGAATCAAGCTCAGTGTCTGAGCTTTGTCCTTTCTGACATATGCTGCTCTGTAGATTGAACAAGAATTGGTGGTAGATCCAGCTTAGAACTTCATACTTGTTGATCTGCAATGATGTGATGCCCCTCTGCTCAGTCCTTCATGCCTACTTCATTTTCTGGTGCTTCTACTCCTTTTTCAGTTATTTCACACCTTTTATTTGGCAATATTTCTTCCATATTAAGAGGCAGACTACAGTGATTTAATACTGAATGTTAGCAGACCTGTTTTACCAGTGCACTTGTGAATTATTTACATGGGTCACTAAGTCAGAAGACAAAGGTATGTTGTTGGCATAAGCACGTCTTATCTGTATATTATGTTTTTAAGGAAAAGAAGTGGGGGGGCAGGGGAAATGAGCAGTGAAATGTAAAAGCAATTCTTGTACTAATCTTTCTGAGCTATAAAGATGATGAGTCATGCTTATCTAGAAGTGTTTATGATACATAAGCTCTAAGGGCCTATTCCTGGCTAAATCTTGATCCTATTGATCCAAAGGTGTAAGGGACTGAAAGTGTACATAGTGACCTAAAGAGGTGTGAATACAAAACAAATTTTACGTTGCATGGAAAGTAAGGAGTCAAGGCGGAGGAGTTACCTTTAATGTTGAAAGGGAAGGATTTATTGTGTATTACCTCTTTTTATTGGATTTGTATTTTGGTAGTTGTTGTATGACATATGTGGGCTATACAGATGTGTGTGGAACTGCAAACAGTGTGAGCGGGCCAGGTTGCTAGCTCTTTTTCAGACACTTAAGGTCAAGCTCAGTACCAATGTAATTCAAACTAAGTAGTTAATTGGAAGAGACAGTTAAGCTACTGGCTTTCAAAATATAATTGTCAGTTTAGAGCATTTATTGGGAGGGACATAAATTATTCGGGGGGGGGGGAAGGAAGGTCAGATGAACTTTCAGTTGTTGTTTAAATAAAAATGTATATCACATCTGTGTTCAAAAGATAAATCGGATTGCTTCCTTATGTTTTCTTTGTTTCTTTTAAAGATAAGGAGAGTTCCATTACTCAGCTTAGCAAGACACCAGCAAATGTTAAATCTCCTGATTCAGAACAACCTACTTATCTCCTTGAAGGTGGAAAAAAAACAGCTGTGACCCCTCTTGATATCAACAGGTTCCAGAGTAAAGCTTTCCGAGCTGTAATCTCTCATCATACTGGGAAGACAACCCCTCTTGCACAAGGGGGGCTGCCACAGAAAGAGCCGTCTTTACATCTTGATACCCCATCAAAATTTCTTTCCAAAGACAAGTTATTCAAGCCTTCTTTTGATGTAAAGGTGATCATCTTTGCAAATCTTTTGGTCTGTAGAGCCAGTATGTAAACTTAAGTACAGCACAGAAACCTGTGTTTACCTGTTTTTATGCTGTTAACATACAGACTTTCTGTTTAGAATAAAGACAGGAAATCTGGCTCTATTTATTTATATATATTTCTAGTTAATGAGCTATGGACTAAATTTATTGACTAGTAGATGCTGTAACGTCCTTAACAAAGCTCCTTTATGCTTATTGCATCATATGCTCATGTGTTCTACACCTCACACAGGACAGTCTGTGTTCTTTACATTTAAAGACTGAGAAATGTAACAACAAGGCTTATAATTGCTCCAGATATTTGGAAACAAGTGTTTGCTTGTTTTTTGATGAAAAGCTACTTTAATGAGATGTTTTAATGTAATAGTTTTATAGCAATTACAAAATTGTTATCACAAATTGAAAAATGCATTGGGGTTTGGGGTTCATTGTCTCACTCTGAAGGCCACAAGAGGCTTCTTCCTGTTTTGCTTATGCAGACTCTAAGATTTGGATTGTCTTGTACTGCTTTTGTGTGATGGTACTATAGTTGCATTTGCTAGCTGCTACTGTAGTACACTGTCCTGGTTTAAGAGTATGAAATCTTACTACAGACTATATTTGTGAAACCTGCGCGTGAGTGAGAATTTTGTAATGTGTTCGTGAAAGTCAGTCCGTTGCTTCTTTTTTGGTAGGATGCTCTGGCAGCTTTGGAAACTCCAGGAGGTCCTGATCAAAAAACCAGGAAACTGAGCACACCTCTCTCTGAAGTCATCGGCAGAAACTTGAAATTGGCACTGGCAAACAGCACAAAGCATACAGTAGCTCTTACTGCCAGCCCTCAGTTGACCACTGCACAGCCCGAAGTGGTAGGAAATTCTGATTTTGAGTTTCTGGAACATAGGCTTAATTACGAAAGCACCACGTCTTTTGTAATTTAAGTTACAAAGGAGATTGTGAATTGTGCTTTGTGATCTATGTGAGTAGAAATCCATATGACTGCATTCTTCAATGACAGTTAAAGGAAGGTTAGATAGAAGAGCTTCTTCTGCTTACTAGGGGTCACAAGATGTGATCAGTTGTTTACCCCCTTACAAAGACACGTTAGGTTATCCTTTCTTGCAGTCACCTTGCCTCTTCAGTCTAATCTACCCTAGTGAGAGAAAACGGAAAAAGATGTAGGAGAAAAGGGAGCTTATGTATTGCTTGCCACGTTAGTACACTGTGTAGAGGAGGGGCAAGAAAGCTAGTAACCTTCAGCAAGGGAAGGCTGTCACTTCCAATTTATAGCTCCTTATTCTTACTTTTTTTCACTCCTTTGAAGTACTTCTGGCATCAGGTTTGATAATTCCTTGATTGCAGTGTTCAGGAAGTGTTTGGTCTGCAATGGAAGGAGCAGAGTTATGTTCCAGGGAGACTGGCTGAGAGTGAATCTTTTGTCTTTGGTTTCATAGTGGTGGGTTTTGACCATGCAGTCTGGGGGAAGCCAAAATAGAGAAAATGTGTTTATCTCAGTTTTGTTGTGTGTTTTTTCTACATGCTTCACTAAATATTAAAGTATTTGTTATTGATACAGAAACCTTCCAAATATGACTCTCCTTTTTCTTTAATCCCTGCTGCCTGAACAGGAAGAAGAGCCCAAGCCTCTTGCTGATGTGGTTATATACGTTAGTAAAAAACTTAGTAAGAAGCAAAGCAAACTGAATGCAATAGCAGCTTCTCTTGGGGCAGACTACAGGTATCAACTGATAAAAACAGCTTCTAATCTTCTGTACTGATGTGACTTCTAATAGAATGCGAAGAATTGTATTTAATATGCTTTATCTACATGACCTTTTGCTATAGCTAAACGTATCACCATCTTAAACAATTTCTATTGCAAAGTAAGGCCATCTGCTTCTAATGTGAAATAAGGCCATCTTTCCCCACCACATCCACAGTCTGTGTGTTCTTGATAAGTCTGTCTTGGAAAGACTGTTTGTCCTGAAATCTTCCTAAATTGCAAATTTTTAAATTTTTTTTTTTTCTTCTCTTCTTTTTTTGAAGAAAACTATGAAACGTGTTTAGCTTTTGGGTAGTTTAAGATTTGCTTTTTACTTCAGATTTTGAATCTGATCTGAATTTGTGTGTGTTTCTACCTGGCTCAAAACTAATTATTTTATAGATTGTAAGCATGGCTAAGTTAGTGTGCTTAGAAAAGCTTAGGAAAAATAGGAGGTCAAGAGGAGAAACCACAAAATAACATTTGTGATTTTAAGACAGAATTCTGCTCCCACTAAATCCGATTTATATATTTTGTTAGTGATTTCTATAGTGTTACCATTCACAGTGTGGATGAGGTAATTGCCCTTATGTTTGGTAGTACTTTTTTAAATACTTTTAAAAATTGGTTTAAATGCTAGAATCTTGCATTTTGTTTATTTTGGGCTTCCAGGATCAGTATTTCACTTGCAGCTCAATACGTCAACAAAAAAAAAGCGCTCTCATCTTGGGTCACACATTCTTCTCAGGAATTGATTTGAAACTCCACTTACTTAACTAAAAACAAATAAAAAAACCTAAAGCAAAACCCCTTCTCTTCCATATATGTGTCAGATTTAATTTTGTTTACTTCAGGAATGCTTTCATAAGACATTGAAGTTGTTCTATCCTGAAACTGAATGCTGTCTTTAGATGAAGAAAGTGGGCTCATTGCTTATTTAGGCATAACAAAATAGGCAAAGCAATATTTTAACATGAACAAGGGCTAGAACAATTTCTGAGCTGGATTTCTGATACTTTTTGATAGAAATTATATCTTGAAGTTGTATTTTGTTTTCTTTTCTAGATGGTGCTTTGACGAAACAGTAACACACTTCATCTATAAAGGAGGACAAAATGACAGCAATAAGGAATACAAATCTGTTAAAGAACGGGGAATACATATTGTTTCAGAACACTGGCTTTTAGAGGTATGGAGTTTGCTTTGTTCCTTTATTAAAAGTGAGGGGGAAATGTAAGCTTAAAAACAGTTGTATGGCAGTGGATTTTCTGTTTGCATTTATACTGCACATGTATAGGAAGTGATGTTTTGCATCCTGCTTTGAATTTATAAATTGAGCAGTCAGTTTTCACTCATGTACTCTTACCTTGTTCTCCACAAGGAGAAAAGAAATTCTCTTCCATTTCTACTACATGTTTCTCAGAATGAGGGCCACGTTTTTCTCTTGTGTAAAGTACTTCTTTTGGTGGTGTTCTTATTGTACTTTTCCTGTGTTTAGATGTGGAGTTTCTCTTTTATCTCAATCAGTTTCTCATTTTTCTTATGTTAACTGATGATATTACAGAGTGCCCAAGAATATAAACGGCTTCCTGAATCTCTCTTTCCTCACACTTACAATCCCAAAATGAGCCTGGACATCAGTGCAGTGCAAGATGTCAGGTTCTCCTCCTCCAGTAAACTTCCATCAACTGGAAAACCAGCAGAGGAAAATGAGGTATAATGTGTGATATGAATTCATGTTCTAGGAAGTGATTTGGATTCAGTTAACTTAATTGTTACAATAACATATTAATAAAAAGCATTGATGCTTATTCAGCAATGCGCTGAATCAGGTTTAGCTAGTAATTAATAGTAGCTATTGCAGATGTTCCTTAAAGTTTTTCTGCATTTGTAATATTTCTCTTCTAGGGCAATGGAGGGAAACACAGGCATTTCAGGATTAGAAGGGCCTTCCAAATTTGAAATGATTTCCAAATTTGAAATGATTTCCAAATTTGAAATGATTTCCAAATTTGAAATGATTTCCAAATTTGAAATGATTTCCAAATTTGAAATGATTTCCAAATTTGAAATGATTTCCAAATTTGAAATGATTTCCAAATTTGAAATGATTTCCAAATTTGAAATGATTTCCAAATTTGAAATGATTTCCAAATTTGAAATGATGTAGGTCCAGTCTTTGCTTTCTCTTGGTGGTAACGAGATCCAAGGTGTGAACTTGCCTTAGCAGACATTTAGATTGCAGAATAGGTGTTGTCACTGATGCTGCTGTTCACTGTTTTGCTGTCTTTGTTGAAGATGGGTTAAATGCAAAAAGAATTGGTGTTTGAGAATTCTACGTGTCTTCATTGTTTTTAGATTATTCCAGTGGATGAAGATGATGCTGAAGATGATGTAACTACTGACCAAATAAAGGAAATGGTCACTGCCGGGGAAGAACAAATTGTAACAAGCGAATCCAAAGGAGGTAAATGTTTTCAAAATAGTTGTGGAACATCAGACTATGAAAATAAGCCTTTTACGGTTTCAGGTGTTTAGTGTTAAGATCTGGAAGCTTTAGGTACCATATTTATGTACCAGTCACGTGCAGCTTAGCCCTTATTGTTGCTGGATGAGAGGAAAGGGGTTTGCTCTCTATTTTAAAGAATTTGACAGCCCATAAGAAAATCATCCGTTGCAAATTACTTAATTGCCATTTCTTTGTTTTTAAAACACTGAAGTTCATCTTTAACATGACAAATCAGTGTTTTAGAGTATACCTTTTTGTTATGTTAATAAATGTGTTGTGGGAGAATTGTGGATATAAGTTAGATCATGTGAGCAAACTCAGAAGTGAGCCAAATGGAGATTTCTCCTTGTGTCTAGGAATAGCTGACTCGAGGCATACGTAATTTCCCTAGATATTTTTTCCCATGTATCTTTTCCTCTCCTTAATGTGTTGTCTTTGTTCTGATGAGGGGGTGGCGGGGCAGAAGTTGACTGGAATTTCTATTACTTTTCATTTGTTAAAATTTAACAGGCTTGATCTTACAAATTTTGTTCCTTCTCTTAAGTTTTAACCCAAGCACTGGAAATGAGGGAGAACTTCCAAAGGCAGCTGCAGGAGATCATGTCTGCCACCTCGCTAGTGAAACCACAAGGACAAAGAGGATCCCTTTCAAGGAGCAGTTTTGATGGTTTTCCAACCACTCCTGATAGCACACGGTCTGTGCGAAATGGCCGCAGTAGGGCTTTGGAAGCTCTAAGGTATTGATTTGTGTTTCATAGTATCTCATTTTGTCCTCCCTGCGCATACTTAGACATTCATTGAAACATGAATAGGTCTTCAGGGTTTTCAGATGTATTGTCTTTCTCTACCGAGGTACTTAAGTTGCTTCTCTTGCAATTCAGAATCTTTAACTAGACATGCTAGATAAAGTCAGAATGTTATCTTAATCCATAGTGGGTATCTTGTTTTTAAAAAATCACAGAATAGTAAGATTGCTTTTTAGTTTTGAATTGAATTATGCCAGCTGATTTATTTTCTTTTTCTTCAGGTTAGTTAGTGTTCTTATAGATTTTGAAGAAAGCAGTGCTGCAGTATTTCAGTACATAGGTCATATACAAGTAGTAGATATTCCTGCAAAGCACCTCTGTGAATGTTTCTCCTCTTTTCTTTGTCTTTCTTTCTGAACAGAGAATAGGATTTGAACTCTTAACAACATTGAGCTACAGTGAGAAAGTAATGGAAACCTTGCAAAATTATTCCTTTAGCTCAGTGTTTATTTGCAAATTAATATATTCAGTAAAAAGTAGAATATATTGTTGTTTGAATAATGTATCAATATGCCACATAATAAAAACATCTCCTTTGGTTGACTTTTTTCAGCCATGCTGACACTTAGGCTTACAAAGCCAGGCTGCCGGGAGTTGCTTTAATACTGAAATTGTCCCCTTTCTCAGCCATGCTTTCTAATAATGAGGTCACTTGGATGCTACAGTTGGTGTGATTATTAACACATTGCCTTCTAGTATGGTAGTATTCTGTAAAACAAATGAGTATTTAAGGTGTATCTGCTTTTTCCTTAGGCAATCCCGTCAGGCACTCACAGATATAAACACAGAGCCATCCCAGAGTGAGCAGATCATCTGGGACGATCCTACTGCGAGGGAGGAGAGAGCAAGACTTGTCAGCAACTTGCAGTGGCCTAATAGTCCTTCCCAGTACACTGAGCATGGTCAGAGTATCGCCAATAAGAAAATGGATGAGTCTGCCTTCAAAGGATCTTTAGCTGATGCAGAGATTGCTGGTATAGGTAAAATCAGAAATACAATATCCTTGTTCTTTGCTACAGCATCCATTTGGTCTTTGGGACTTTTAAAATACAATAGTGTTTGAATTCTACTTTTTTGTTGTTGTTTTTTTTTTTTTTAAAGTGAGCATTGTTGGCATTTTTTAAATGCCAAAAGACATTTTTACATCTTTTAGCTCCATTATGTCTTGCTGTTTTTTAAAGAGAAACTTTCCTATCCATTTGCCATTTGTGGTCAAACACCAAGGCAACACCTGTCCAAAAATAGTCTGTGTCAGCCTTAGGAAGTCTTCCAAATTTATTTTGGAACTACATCTGGTTTCCAGGGAATAATTCAGGTAGGTATAGTGGAATTCAAATGGGAATATCGATAGCAAAATCTTTTTAATTGTAGTGGAAATGTTCATAGGTGAAGAATGGAGATGTAGGAACTGGGTAACCCATAAGCCTGAAAAACAGGTGTCAGAGCTGCCCATGGACATGCTCAGGATTCAGTGAAGATGCTGTACTTATCTTCCCTGTTCTTTTTCAAGTCTTTAGTCTACTGCTAGGACTAAGGAAGCAACATACTTAGGTTTTTCCATCTGTTTTTGCTTTCTTCCCATTCCTGCCTCTGGAGAGGTAGCAGAATCCTTTATTTCTCTCTCCCTGCTGCCTCCCTCCTGCCCCTAGCTCCTTCCCTCAATGTACTTACAGAGTTTCTGCTTGCACTAACAGTATTCCTGAAAACTGACCCTGTCCTAGAGGAGGTTGAAGAAAATTAGCTAAATGCATTCAATTGATTTTTGGTTCAACTGAATCGGTGTGGTTTAGCCAAAGAAATTAGGCTATTTGAGGCTTTTGTTTTTTCAAAGCAAGGCGTTCAGGGACATTAGTTTGCAGTGTTGGAATTGGTGGTTTTTGCTATAAGGAAGAGCATCTTTATGAAAGGCAATGGTGTAATGTAACTTTACATGTTGTAGCAGCAGTTGTGTTTTGTCCTTTTAGGATAGCTACTTTTTTTTAAATTTTATTTTATTTTTTACTTTATCCATAATTATATTCAGCCAAAGACAAGTCATGCAACAATGCTTTATTTTCACAGCTGTTCCTGAGGCTGGGGATGGAGATTTGATTGAAGGTCTAAAGAATCCTGTATGTAGAGATCCTGAAACACCGATTCAAGATCACTTGATCCCCACTCCGCAGGCCCCCAGCATTGCTTTCCCACTGGCTAACCCTCCTGTGGCACCACAGCCCAAAGAAAAGGTTTGTCATATGAAGAAATATTTATGACGATTTGTGTTGTGAGAAATGTGGTGACAGTTTATGAAGTTTTGAACTTGACAGTAAATATAAAACAGGTGAATGTCTGCATTTAAAATCTTGAAGTGGATTACTTTTGTGCAGTTCTATTTCTCTTTCCCCCTTTCTTCAAGATTTTGAACAAATAATGTTTGCTTAAATAAATAAAGCTTTTTTGTTCAGACAAATAAAGCTTTTTGTCCTGTTAGGTCCTGCTGGAATGCAGAGGTAGGCTTTGGAGTGGAGAATTACTATGTGTATTACTTGGAACTCCTCCAGCCACGTTAGGATGGTGGAGAAAAGGTTAAGCCTTTGTTTCCTTGGTGGTATCTGGAATTTATGTTTAGGTACAAACAGAAAATTATTTTTCTGCCAAAAACCTGGTTTAAAATTCTACTATTTTACAGTGAACTTGGAAGGGGCTAGGAAAATGAACGCAGTCTTTTGCCCGCAGTGTATCACTTGACGCTCAAACTTTCAGCAGCTCTGTGTCTTCAGAGGCATAACATGTTATGTTAGTAAATAAGCTGTGGTGGAAATGCATAGAGGCCCTCAAAGTTATAGAAAATCTGAATGAATGAGGCAGTGTGATAGATGGATGATGATTTCTTCATGTGTTAAACTTGGCATTCAGTCGATATGAATGAAGGATTTGTTTTTATGACAGGTTGGTTCAGTTGTGCCCTGAAGAAAGGGGGAACCAAGAGGATGTTAAGCAGGAGTCTTAACATTAATTTGATAAGATCCAAGCTTTTTTTCAAGTGATTGACAGGTTTGGTTCTGCTTTTTCTGGCTAAAAGAAAACTTAATATAAAAATAACCCAGAGTGTTTGGCAGAGAAATAGTCAGCTGTCAACCTAATCTTTTTGTCATATTTTCAAAATCTGTTACTGTATTTCCAGGCTGTTACAGAAGATGAGAAGGCTGATGAAGAACCAGCAAAACACCGTAAATTTCAGCTGTCTTCTCTTAATCCTCCAGAAAGATTTGATTACTGCCATCTGATTGAGGAATTAGGTACCAGATATTTGTGAAATGTAAAGAATAGTATATGTCTGTATGTGTCCGGTCAGCTGTGGCTCGTTGGGGAAAAGAAAGGGCTTCTGTTAATGACTCATCAGATTTGAGGTCTCAAATTTATGGCTTTCTGTGCTTGCGAGCGATTCTTTGAATATATTATTATTATGTGAGCGATCAGCTTTGCCATAAAACAGCAATGGTTTTGTCTTCTAGCAGTTTTCTTCTAGCTGTCTCCACAACAGCCTCATTCTTTACTATTGAGACTGCCCAGGATCTGCTGTGCTCTGATGTCTCTCTCATTCCTGTCTGCGTTACAGTGGCACTTTATTTTTATCAGAGCCGCTCTTTCTTGGCTGCTGCTTCTTTGCCAGCTTCTGCCCATGTCACTTCAATGACAAAACTTTCAGTGTAAATTTCAGTTAAGTTTAACCAAATTCAAATGATTCTAACTTTGAGTTGATCCTTTCTGTGGTACAGCATGATCATTAAATAATTTGAATCAAATTAATTCCTCAATTCAAGGTGGAATAGTACTTGAGAAACAGTGCTTTGATCCAAGCTGCACGCACATTGTTGTGGGACATCCTCTTCGAAATGAAAAATTCTTGGCTTCAATGGCAGCTGGAAAGTGGGTGCTTCATCGTTCCTACCTGGAGGCATGTAGAGGAGCTGGCTGCTTTGTTCAGGCATGTGACCTTATTATTAAGAAATTAGTATGTTGTACCTTGTCGCATTTCTTTTTATTTTGCACTGCTAGGAATGGACTTAAATTCTCAAAAGCAATTAGCAGTTTGGGGTGCCTGAGCCTTGGGAGAACATCCAAAGTCTGAGAAATTTCTGGCAAACTTTTCTCTGAAACCTAGTCTGGGACCAAACTCCTGTTATAGGAGAAATAAAATACCTATATTTTTATAGTTAGTTCTGAAAATGGAAGCTTGAGTACCTTTTTGGTAAATTCTCACTGGTATCAGCTAAAGTTATGTGGACCTTGTTACACCAGGATTTAAGTCCTGATTCTTTCAGTAAGCAAACATAATAGTCTTAACTGATCCAGGTCTGTAACCACGTACATAAACATTTTTAACACTCTCTTCCAGCTCCTCACCACCCTAAACATTATTTCACACTTCTCCTGGGTCTGGCAGTTCTTTTACATTGACCAGGCTAACTTTAAAATAATGCCTGTAAACTGGTTCACATCTGTACATATTAAAACCAGCTTTCATTGTTTTGGAAGACACTGCAGAAATGTAGAGTTGATGGTGTCCAGAGTAGTGAGTTACTTTGCCCTGCTGTTGAATTCCATTGCAAGAGGAATCTGGTTGTCTACAATGTGACATGAGGACACAGAAATCATGAGTTGATTTAGATACGATGTGCAATTAAAAGCTGTATCTCTAATTTTAACTAGAGCTATTTTGGCCATCTAAAATAAATATATAAAGCTAGAGCGAGTTGGGATTTGTTCTGGGTTTTTTTGGTGGTGGTTTTTTTTTTTCATTTTGGTGTGGGTTTTCTTATTTATTTTTCTGCTGGTAACATTGGCAGGATTGCATTGTAATTCAAGCTTATGATTGTTCTAGGAAGAAGATTATGAGTGGGGAAGTAATTCCATACTTAATGTTTTGCCTGGAATCAATGTAAACCAGAAGAAACTAGCACTTGCAGCCATGAGGTGGAGGAAAAAAATTCATAAAGGGAGGCAAGAAACTGGTATTGTTGAGGTATGGTATTGTTGCAGTATTTAGATAGTCATGTAAGTTGTACAGTGTGGGTGGACAGGACAGGGATTGTCAACCAAGAAACTTAACTGGCAGGGAAAGGTAATCTGCCTTGTTATTAAGAACAAAATGGTGGCTTACCTGGATATATTCTAGCTCAGTAATTTTGTTTAAAAACAAAAAACAACAACAACAGAACAGCTTTTAGTGCTGGCATATTAAAAGTCTTAATCTCTTCCTGGACCATTGTTCAATTTTTGCAAAGCTGGAATGTGGCTACTTACGTATGTAAATGTCCCTTGGCCCTGAAGATGATTACACTTCATATTTCTGATGGGGGAGCTAACCTAACTCGGCTTCACTAGGAAATCACAACTCGTACTGCCAGTAATGGGTACAAATCCAGTGTTGTGCCATATAGATGAATACAGCTCTCTGGAGAGTGTTTTTATAGCTCTAGCAGCGAGCATACTGTTGTGCTTCAAACATGGCACAAGTTTGCACCGTTCCTAAAGCACCTTCTGTGATTTTTATGGTGCAAGTTCCACAGTCTTTCAGTGCAATTTTTGAAAGTGGGAATCCGTCTCTCCAAAGCCTTTTAACTCCTCTCTCAAATCAGGCATTGCAGTTGAATATTCGTTGAAAAGTAGAAATACCGCTGCTGTTTCAGTTGCGTCAGGATAAATCTTGACTTGCACGTATTTTACAATAGGAATGCTTGTAACAAATCCTCTGTACTCCTTGCCTACTTGGAAACCAGAGTGGCCCTAGGTGCTGTTACTGTAACTGAGTAGATAATGTAGTGTATGGTGTGGGGGGGAAATGTTGTTTCCAGGTAACTGTTTTTCTTAAGATGTGTTTCTGTAGATGAGCGTCTCATGTTCTAGAAAAAAATACTCATTGCCAAGAGTCTTTTCATAGATCAGTTTGCCCATCTTTCTGTGCAGGTTGAAGGACTTGGTGGCAAGCTGCCTGACTGCATCATGTTGGCCCAATAGTTGTATGTTGTGTGGGTTTTTTTTTTCTGCCATTTACAGTTAAAGATAAAACTAGGTGATAGCAACTCTTCGTCTGGTGGATATACATGGAAGGGGCAAATTTTAGACCCATTAAGTGTTTGTACTTTTTTAGTACTGACGTACTTTTGACTAAATTGAGTCTTTTATCTAGGGAGCTTTCAGTGGCTGGAAAGTGATCCTGAATGTTGACCAAACCAAGGAAGCAGGATTCAGGCGCCTTCTTCAGTCAGGAGGAGCAAAAGTATGTAGTCTTTTAAAAAAAAAAAAAAATAAATTTAATTTGTGTGGTTTTGTTTTTTTTTCTTTCTTTTAAACTCTGTGCTGGGTATTTTCCATGAGTAAAAGGTCCTAACCAACAAAATTGCTCACACAGGATAGCAAAGGGTGGGAGGAAAAAGTTATGTCATCTTCATTTTGCATGTGGTCAGGCAGGGCAGCTTGCCTGAGGTCACACAGGTCATTAGTGCTGGTGGGAATTGAATTTCTGTGCTCTGCTCTGATGAGAAGGATTATCCTTCTTGAGAGGTATGTGATGGTACAGAATGCAGCTGTAAATGGTATTTTATTTCCCATTAGTGTGCTAGTTAGAGTGAAATTATAGGTCATGAACTGCATTTGTCTTGGGGAAGAAACACAAAAAAGTAAACTCATTTTTTGTCTGTCGTGTTTTAATCTGTAGGTGTTTTCTGGTCATTCTGTGTCTCTCTTTAAAGAAGCGACTCATCTCTTTGCTGACTTCAGTAAGTTGAAGCCAGATGCTGCCAGGGTTAACGTAGCAGAGGCGGCAGCCCAAGGAGTGAACTGCCTGAAACCAGAGTACATCGCGGACTACCTCATCCAGGTGTGCATGCCCAGGACTCTCAGGAGTGCTCTTCACCTGCCCCACAGGCCAATGGGGCAACCCGAGCCACCTGAAACCTCAGAAAGGGACTGCTGCTGT
Organism: Vanellus vanellus; assembly: GCF_965231255.1. Classification (NCBI taxonomy): domain Eukaryota; kingdom Metazoa; phylum Chordata; class Aves; order Charadriiformes; family Charadriidae; genus Vanellus; species Vanellus vanellus. The sequence continues at coordinate 49,371,795 of NC_138906.1, read as the reverse complement.
ACTGGTCATGTGCCTCCTTTGCCAGCCATTGTAGCCACAAGTGCTAGTTTTAAAAAATGAGTGAGCTGTTTCTTTCTTCTCAGAAGCTTCTTGAGCTAAACAAAGACTTGAGCTAAACCACTTTTTTTTTTTTTTTCTTCCTCTATTGAAGGATCCACCTCCCCCAATGGAGTCTTACTGCCTGCCAGAAGCTGAATCTTACATTCAGAATAACGCAGAACTTGGAACTGGATTATCCCAGAAAAGAAAAGCAATGGGAGAAATGAGCAGAGTCAAGCGATCCAGAATACACTGAGCCAATTCCATGCTTTTAATTTGTATATTTTTAAATTCATATTTATATTTTATCATTCTCACCACAAAAAATTAAAATCTTTGAGTTTCACTTCTAATTTGTCCTGAGATTAAAATAACTTTGCAGTAATATTCGTAGGAAAGATTGCTTTGGTTACCAGTAGCATCTAAAAATATGGCAAGAACTCATCCAAAAAATACTGTCTCCAAAATGTCCTAACTATCCCACTAATGATTTTGTTTAGTGACACCATTGGATAATAGTTAAGAAATACTTTGTGAGATGCTTATCACATCTTTTATCTGTGTGTTGTGGAGAAAATACCACTTGATAACAATTCTGTGGCACTTCCCACCTTGTAGTGGACTTAGGTTTTACATGATTTTTTCCTCTTTTGGTATTTTCTATTGGAGGGGAAAAGAGAAACTGGACAAAAAGAACTGGCTTGTAAATTTTTGTACTAATAGAGGGTGTAACAAATTATTTCTATAAAACAGAGGTGCTGCCATTCTGAGTGCTGATGAATCAGTTCCACAACCACAGAACCAACGGTGTTTGACAAGAAGTGAAGTTTGTCTGACCATGCTCCCTGTTTGAGTCTGCAACAGGAACCAGAGGCGGAACAAAGACGTTAGTTTCCATCAGCTGGAAATATTCTTGGTCAGACAACCACAATATTTGACAAACTATTTGACCTTTTAGTAACTCTGGGGTCTGGGTCTCTATTTACTGAACTTGCTGTGTGAGGTGCACTGTGTTAGTCTGGTAAAAGTGCATGTGCTTATGAAATCTGAAGAGCTGTATTTAAGCAGCTGGAATTACCGCAGCCTGTTTGAACAGAAAAGCACAACATCCAGTTGCACAGGACCAGTGGAGTCATCTGGGGAAATACATGTAACATCTTTAAAGTCTATTTAATTTACCCCTTTATTGTTTTGAAGAGGGTGGGTATATTCTACTTCTATTTTCCAGCTGCTGAATACTGTGTTGTATAGAAAATCTTTGCATCAGTATCCATTACAGATACAAGAACAGAGCATCTCACTAGAGCCCTATGCAATGTGGAGAATCTTGCTTTAGGCTGGGGACAACTAACCCCCTGCTGCCAGGGAGAAGGGACAAGGGGCCTGAGCTGTGGGAGTCTCCAGGTGGGAGAGAACAGTAAGGCAGCTTGCCTTTGTGTGCAAGGCTGTGCTCTGTGCTTCTGCTTCCTACTTTAGCTCAGTGGATGTTTTGTCAGCCTACAACATGCTGTCAGGGTGACCTGAAGGAATGGTCAGGAAGGATTGAAAGACACCAATGAATGCGAGGGATTTGGTTTTTAAAAAGTGAAATCTGTGCCCCTCTCAGTGGGGGTTTAGGCTGTGGCAAGATTGCTACGCTGGGTTGCAGAGACTACAGTCTTACCACCTGCTTTCCTTTTCTTGATCTGAACACCTTGATGTTTTTTGCTATTTGTGGATGTCAAACAGACCTGACTTGCTTCAGGTCCAAGTGCTGAAGATAATGCTGCTCTTAATGCCTTAAATCACATTTTGAATTAACTTTGTATTTCACTGGCAATTCTCTGTTGTACCTCCAAAATACTGCTTTGCATTGCAGGCATTTTAAATAGGTGTGGATAGTAGTAGCTGAGACCTAAGGGTCCTGTGACTTTATTTTTTTCATCTTCCCTATCCTACAGAAGAAGCTGCTGTGGAAGGGTAGTGCTGCTATTATCACTTTACAGATAAGAAACCACTCCCTGACCCACTTAGCTAAGCTTTAAAGAAGTCTTGGAGACTCACAGTTCCTGCAGCTGCTGTGAATCCTGGGGGCAGGGCAGAAGGGGAGCAGCTAAAATGAGACGCATGCATGGAACCAGAAACATGGGATCTGAGCATTACCTGTTCTCCAGCTACCTGCTCAGCTTGCACCTATGTATATACCACAAACCGGGACACAGCATGCACTGTCTAGGTGGGCATCAGCTGTAAACCAGGGGGAAGGCAGGCACTGAGCAGCTACAGTGAGGGAATAAGGACAGGGAGGAAGCAGCTGTTACAGCCCGGCCAGCCCCTCTTCTGCGCTGAGCCAAGAACAACTGGATAACCAGCATGCTGCTGTCCCATCACACGGATGGCTCAGGGTCACCAAAGAGAGAGGGGTGAACACAACAACAGCGAGACAAACTTGGAGGTATAAATTCAGTTGGTGCTGTTAAGATAAATTTATTTTCTTCAGCTTTCTTCACAGGAAACATCACAAAAGTGCTTTACAGAGTTTGATACCATTACTCTAACATGGGACGAAAGGACAACAACAGGTGTGTGCACTGCACAGTTAGAAGTTGTCATATGCAGAAGCCATGATAGGTAAACCAGGGTAAAAAAAATCTACTGACAAAAAATATATATATAGTTCAGGTTTTGAACTTAAATTATGACTAGAAACATATAGTTATATAAATATACAGGCACCATTAGGTTCCTGTGTTAAGTGTAGGGGCCACACAGGGATTCTCAGAAATAGATCATACTGTACTCTCCTTTGCCGAAACTGTTTCTGCTGTGCTCAGCAGGCTCCCAGCTAACCATTTTCCCAGCCAGACAGTATCATTCTTTCTTTTGCACTGCAATAAGCACTTAAATGGCTTTATCTTCATTTCTTCTGGTTAAGTCTGGTGGTGAGACATTCTGGTACACTGTTGAAAGCAAATTCAGTTTCATATTTTTTCACTTACAGAGATGTCCTCTTACTATTCCTCACTCACTCATCTCTTAATTAAAAGAATAAAAATGCTTTAGGCTAGACCCTGCTGTCCAGCTAAGACAGTTTTGTCTGAGATGATAGATAGCATGTTACCAGTCATACAAACCTACTCCTTTTCATAGCAGAACTGTGTTGTACTGGGACCAGTGCTGCTGCCTTGCTTTTGCTGTATTCCGAGGGACTTAGGCCACCCTGTAGCCTTAGGAGGGTCTAGGTTTAAATTCTTTAAGGTGATCACATTTACTTGCTAAGCAATTTTGCAATAGATGGAGCCCTATTTGTGACACTAGAGCCCTGACTGAAGAAAGACAGCATGATCAAGACTCAGCAGTTCTTGCTTATAGAACTGCTTTCTAAATAAGTGGTGAACAATTCAGGCACCTGACTAGAGATCCTTGGCATGGTAATAATAATGTAGATGAACCAAAGAAGAAGGGAATACTTTAGGGTGAAGAATGGTCAAATCAAGAGATTTTTTGCTGGGATTTGAGTTGCAGGAGAAAAAAAAAAAAAAAAAAGTAGAGCCAGTTTTCTAAATAACACTGTCATGCCAAGTTTACAAAGCCAGTTTGCCTTTCACGTAACTCCCAGATTAAAGACACAGTGCCCAGTCAGAGATCTAGTCAGTCCAGAAGGTTGCTGGGTGGTTAGTAAATAACACAAAGGATTTACAGTGGCAAGACAGGGCTTTGGTGAGCCTAGTAGCGGAGAGGAGTCTTTTAGACATGTGGGAGAGGGAACAAAGTACTACATTCTAACAACTATCATCAGATACTGCTGAATCTGCTCTATTCCTCCCCCCCCCCCCCAAGATTAACAAAAAACCTCAGCCCCAATTTGCCAACTTTATAAACGCCCAGCAGCCACAATTATTTTTGATAGAATACTAGTAACTGCTGTAATACAACACCTAACAGATACAATTTATTTGGATGCAAAATCCAAGGTACATTCTTCTCAACCACCTACTATTATTACTGCTGGAAAGCAACTGTTCTATATAATACAGTATTATGATATTGAGACAATGCAGCTCTTAAGTGGTAGGCTATACATCCTAATAGGCTTGAGTCATCCCTCACCACACCTCCTTTGTATTTATAAAGGTAGCATTACTGGTAAACGCAGGTAGCACTTAAAAGACTTAACCTTATTTACAGATGTACCATCTTTAAAGTACAAGATGAGAATGCAAAGAGATGAAACAAACCACAAAGACTAAGCCTGCCCCCCAGTGTTGCTGCACTTGTCTTCATGACAAATATTGTAATCTAATTTCAATATCTAGTTGAACACTAAACAGGTATGTTAGACTAAGCATGGCTGACCCCATCTGGTTGCTGGTCAGAGACCAAGTCATACATCTGCTTCATCTCTGACACAAAGAGCAGAGTTACCCAGAAATTTAAAACAAGTTTGCTGTAGGGCTTGTTCACTTTTGCTCGATTCTGGCTGTTGTATCTAGACTTCAAGTGGGAAGATCTCAAATCAAGTTTTAACAAAACTGATCTCAAGTGAGAGAAATAACTCCACCAAACCCAATGATCTGGGAGATCAGATTCTTGTATGTTACCTGTTTCTCAATGCATTTGTTCTCTTGTATCATCCTGTTTTTATGGTTTGAATCATTTTGTTATGGTTGTATGTACATACAGAATAAGTGATTTGTTTTAATTTAAAAGAGGAAGCTTATGACAACATTTTAACTAACAGTTTTCTACAAGCAAATTATTTGAAATAAAGCAGACAGTTATAACTCGATCAATTCAATGCTATAACTGAGCTAGAAAGAAAATTCAATACAGAAGATAGGAGACAAGAAACAGAACAGAAAAGGTCAGATTAAGTAAAAGTTAGTAAGAGCATGCCATGCTAATCCCTGGTAAGAAGAGTGAATTATATGCATGAAACTGAAGACTTCAGTGTATCGGATGGCAAAAGCCAAAGCCCATAGAAAGTTATTAAGTTTGTCAACACTGAGGAAGATGGTGATTGCCAGGGTAAGCTAACTAACTCTGTAAACTTGGCAATTCAGTGGCAAGTGAACATCAACAGAAAATGAACCCAAGGCAATGAATACTGGAAAGGCTTTAAACCACTCATACATGCTCTGGTGGACTCTGAATTAGTTGTGATCTTTCAAGGGGACGATCTAGGCATCACCATGGACAGCTTGATGAAGACATCTGCTCAATGTGTAGTTGCAGTCAAGAAAGCGAGTAAGATGTTAGGCTGTATTAAAGACAGAACAATATGGAAAAATATTACAGCATGTATTTCTCTTAGAGGTCCTCCATGAATATTTGCTGTTTCATCAGCACCTTTAGAAATAGTGACATATTAGAAAAATACAGGGAGGAAAGCAGTAAGAGAATGATAGCAGCAGCTCTTTGTAGCTGCAGAGACAGTAAGACCAAGGTAGTTTATTTGTTAAAAGGGGAAAAGAATAGATGATATACATCTAAAAAGTAGTTCTTCTCCCCACCATGTAACAGGATATATACCTCAAAGTCATTTTAAGCCACCTACCAATCTGTTGATCACTCATCATCACCACCATAAGTATTCCAAAAACGCTCCTGTGTTACTCTTTAATGCTTTTTATTCAGCCAGTTAAATAGTTCCTCTGAAGCAACTGCAATATTTCGTTGAAATTTAACAGTAATCGTTTCTGACAGAGAATTGTCATGGCTGATGCACATTAACAACTGTCTTAGAGGTGCTGCAATGATAAAAATATCAGTAAGAGAAGATAGCTGCTGGGCCTCATCTCTGTCCAGTACCCACCAGAGGTCTAATCTGCCTGTGTGCATGCCACCATCATATTCTCTGCTTCCATTTGGAGGCCCACTGTACGAGCTAAGCAATGAAATCACCAGCAACAGCAGACAAGGGCATATTCATAAAAATTTTTTCTTTGTGTTTCCTTCAGCTGCAGGTAACTGATAAAACAGGAGATAATAGTAAATAGGGTAATTCACCTCTTCTGTATCCCTTCCTCTCCTACCTATCCCTCTGGCTTACCCCTCTCGGCCCTACCTTCTGATCATTTCTTTCCTTTATCTGTTTCACAGAAACCTCTCCATGGGCAACAATTTCCCTTTGTTTTATTCCCTTCATCTTTTTCCTCCACAGCTTGCCTTAATACTAGATTTTAAAAGTTTTGAAGTTAAGATTACCCTCTCTCCCATATTTCCACTGTACCTGTATGCTACTTCAACTTGAACATGGGAAAGGATAAAGAGTAGGACAAATGTGTGTTTACATGTAGAGAGGTTAAGAAAACTACACTCCTACTACAAAGTACCACTTAATATCCTGACACAAATATATACTTTCAGGAGTGAACATTCCTAGTTCACATAATTTGAACAAACTTTAAAACAGCCACATTATAAGAGATGGCTATCAACTGTGAGCAGGATTTTATTTCAGTCATGGGATTTACAAAATAGAGCGATATCGATTTTAATGTATTCCACAAAAAACCAAAAAGCCTCATATTAATATACAATTTGGGTTGCACAGATAATTAAAGAGAGGAAATAACCAGTTAGAGTGCTCAGCCTGAACTTTTTCCCTTACTCATACATACTAAAGTAAGTCTAATTACATAATACTTAAATAGAACGTTTATTACATTCTGTAGAAATAAGCCTTTCCCAAAGTAGTATTAAAATACTGTTGTGAAAGCTAATATAAATATCTTTTAATAAAGATTTTTAGTTCTGTGTAGCACCTTCCATCAGCCCCAGCCCTTGACAAAGAACAGCTTTGGCCTCACAACACCCCTGTGAGGTAGGTGGTTGGGTTTTTTTGGTACAGCTGGGGAAACTGAGGCAAAGTGAAAACTAAATTATTTGAAATTAACACAGCAGCTCAGTGGAAAAACAAGGCCAAATCCCACATTCTTTGTCCTATGCTCTTGCTACAAAAGGGGCTTGCTTCTTTTCAGTGCACACAGTTGGTTTAGATGATACTTCCCATTCCAGTATTCCAGATGCGCTACTTTTTTCTGGTGATTCATTAATACTACGGTACATTTTTAATATTTGTATTATGGCTAAGCAGCCCATTTAACTTCATTAACCTTGCTGTATCAACATATATTCTAAGCAACTGAACATAAAACCACGATATACGTACCATTAGAAGATGCTTCACAAATAAAGGAAATGTCTTCATGGCAATTTGAATCAGTGTCTCAGCTTTTTAACGTGCAGAAGTGAAAAAAGTTTTCTTAAATATGAAACAAGTTATTTCCTAATAAGATTGCTGAACTATCTTGGAATTTGTCCTTTCTCTGTTCTCTCTTCAGGTAACCGGTTAGAAGCTTTATACCAATGCACAATTCTACCTTCTCTCTGGACAGATTTTACTCTTTTTTTTTTTTTGGGAAAAAATAAAATGGGATGCCTTCCCCAAGTACTGAACTTCAAATACTTTTTCTGATTTAAATTCAGATGGATCTGTCACTTGTGAAAGCAGTGCTTACCCATGCAGCACTTCTATCCAACCACTTGCACTCTGCTCGCTCTGTACCTCAGGCTACACATTTAATACCGTAATTTAGAAAATCCCTCTTTTCTTATACATCCTGTGTTTTATTTGCATTATATCCACTCTCCCCAATTTAAAAAAAAAAAAAAAGTCTTCCTTCCTGTTCTATTTCACTTCAAACAGAACACGGTGGAACTACACTTGGTGCTTCAGAAGCCAAACACTAGATCCATGATAGTTATGACTTATCCAAATCAGTATTAGACTCCTCAGTACTGTTTTCTGCTGTCATTTCTTCTTCCATCTGCTAGAGCTTGCAGGTTCTGGTATTAACTTTGACACAGAGAAGCTGACATATTTGTCAGTTTGTTCTTCAGAAAAAGTTACGTTAAATTTCCCCCCTTTGTACTTGTCTAATTTATATATCTGAAATTTAAATAAGCATGTTATTATTTTCTTATATTCCCAAATAAACCCCCTATTTACCATTAAAACTAATTTGTGAAATTAAGAGCTGAAAACAGAGAGGGACAATTTGGGAACTCAATTACAGTCAGGCAATGAAACCTGGTTTGTGGCTATTCATAAAGATTTTTAAGTACTCAGGGTGTTTTTGGTAAAATTTGCTTTCTTGGGCCTCTGATACAAATCGGTTCTATAAGAAACAAGGTATTCATTTCTCTGACCATGTCAATATTGGAAATAATATTACTACCTTGAGAATAAGCACCTTTAAAGCACATGAAGCCCTGTTAGTCTAAAAAAGAATCATCTGCTCCATTTTAATTTTGGTATTTGACAGAAGAACACAAGCAAGTTTAAAACTGCTCAACCACAGTGAAATTAGAAAGACAAAAAGATACAAGCAAAAGCTCAGATAAGCAAACTCCAAGATGTGGAGCCCTATCAAATTCATATTGTGTTTACTTGACATAAACAGCACAGGTGTCTCAGCCATGCTGTGGTGAAAGAGTTTCCAAGAGCCAACAGATGCAGTCAAATACCAAAGACCCTAGTCACTATGGTGTCAGGTCTCTAACACAATTCGTACCATTAAAAATTCATCTATTGGTAAGTTTTGTAAGAAAGTTAACTTTGGACATGACTGGTAAAGCTAGCTAGAAAGACAAAACTGAAGCAGCGGGAGACAGTCACTTTTAGTCATCATTTCCTCTTCATTTGTGAATAAAGTTTTAAACGTGGCACAGCTGAACTGGGGGGAGAATGTAGAGGAGCAAAAGTAATCCTCTCCTACATTTATCATCAGCTCAAGTAAATACAGATGCCATATTCCTACAGCAGGCATTTGGGAAGTCCAAGTTTATTAAAATTACCTAGGTTTTGGCATTTTAGTATCCCTTAAATACAGGCTATATCAGTGAGAAACACAAATCCAAATTGTTCCTTTCCCAGTAAGTACTGGACATTTAAATGTTCTACCAGCAAGTCCGTAAATTTACAGCTGTGTGTTTATTTTAAGCCAGAGAAAGTAAAATGGAACCTTTAAATTGGAAATTAATAACTAACCCACCACAAAAGCATGTTATGGGTTAGGAAGTTCCCAAAGCAGCATACAACTGCATTTTACTGACTAGCATCAAGAATCCCATTTCTACAACTGACAATCCTTCATTTATGGAATGAGGCTTCAAAAAGCATTTTGAAGGAATGAAGTGGACATTCTTAGCATGCCTTGAATGAATGCAACAACAAACCAGAAAACGTTGGACTTCAGAGTCTCAAAAGCATACTGAGCTTCCACAGAGAACTGACTTTGGAAATATGAGGCATGCAGAACAATTAATTGTTAGAAGGAAGATACTGACAACTGGCATTTTGATAGTTGCTGGCAGCAATATTTAACACAAGAAACATTTTAAAATAGTTTAACATTCCGTACTCTGCAAATCTGCTGCATTCCTGATATTTTTCCTTTATGCCTCCTGAAAGAACCTGGAATGGAATGCTTCAGAAAAGCCCCCAAAATAACCTCTAGTTGTCAGTAGCTGATGGACTCCAATGACAGCATCCATCCAGAGGTCTGGAGTTTGTTTTGGTTGGGGTTTGGTTTTTTTTTTTTTTTTTTAATTCTTTAATTTAGCAGAACGACTTCAAATGAAAGGCAAATCAAAGCTTCATTCATATTCAATTCACAATATCAAACCAGTCCCATAAGGTGGGAGTAAGAAGACACTCTGACAGGTAGCAAACTAAACTTCTATGTATAAATAAAAGTCATATTAATATGCACTGCGATAAGCTCTTAAACATAGCCCACCTGACCATAAGGCTGACTACCCAGTTCATGGCCTGTCCCTTAAGGAATCCAAATGCTCTGCTTTACCTCAGCTGTTGTACAGTCATAAGCTAGAACTAAAGGTAAAGATTCATTAGAGTCCAGAATCCATGTATATTTCCATTTTATTTGATTTGAAACTGTTACAGGGTTTTCTTGGAACTGCCAGAATTCATGCCCAAAACCTCAAATAAAGATGGTACAATGGACAGTCTCATCTACCCTTCATACAGTAGACTAAAACTCAATTCATGTGCATTGGTGATCTCAATTGCTTTAGAGCATCAGGAAAAGCATTTTAAGATTTCACGTTTCTACCACATCAAGTGACATGTCCATTTACCATGAATTCCACAGAAATCTTTTGTGACAAATCAACAGTTTTGCTGGCAACAATGTATTTTCAAGGAAGATACATGGCTCAGAGTCCAAGGTATTGGTATCAGTCTTTCAGTGGGGTTTTGTTTCCAAATGAAGTCTCCAACTATAAGAATAGTCTCTTGAGCCCTCTTTAATAGCAGCTTCTAGCACAAGTTTTAGAGACAGTTAACTCTGCAAGGACAAGGCCAGTTTTAGTCTGTGCACAAAAGAACCAGGTGAAACCCCAGCCCCACTGAAGTCAACAGCAAAATTCCCATTGGCCTCAGAGAAGTAGATTTAAAGCAAGTCAGCAGTTAGTCAAAGGGAACCTAACTATGCAATTCCTGCACTACCCTCACCTTCTGCACATACACAGTACTCCCACACACGTAAGCAAGTTTTGTTTTGTTCCCTTGTTTATCTTGCCATTGGCAACTCTTACAGATGTTGGGTCTATTTTTTGGCATTTACTCTGAGAAACCTCAACCCTGGAGCACACCACTATTGTACTTCATTTTGCTTCTGGTGGAAGAATTCAGAGAAGAGAAAAACAGTTACAGCAGGACACTTTTGGTACTTGACAGGTTTCATTCATTGAATCAGTCACGGGCAATGTCTTATATTCCTAGTGTATCAGTGCCATTTTGCCTACTTCCACTAAATTAAGTCAGAGGTGACAACAATTTAAAGAAGTCACTGCCTTCTCTTATTACTAAACTTCCTGACTTTGAATAAACACCATTTATGAGTTTTACTTAGAGGATTTCTGCCTCAAAAAGCCTGCATGCTTCACAGAAGTAGCCAAACAAATAAGGCTTACCAGTTTTAATTATCCCCCTGCAGACTCAACTATTTTGGTTATCATGTAACCACTACCCTTCAACAAACAAATAACTTTTTTTCATAGAGGAGAGATTTTTACCTAGTATCATTACTGCCATGTATCTCATTTGTAAAAGACAAATTCTGAAAACTGTAGTTGGAGTCTGGATACCTCTGTGCCAAATCAAAACTCTTAGTGCTTTCAGGTGAGAAAGACCAATTTCATGACAAAAACACAAAATAAACCCTATATCACTACAGCATCTCAATTATTTAAATACACTGCAATTTGATACCAGAAAGAAGGCAGGCTTTTTTTTTTTTGTGGTGAATAGAAAAAAAAATATGCTTAAACAGACAACTGTGAAAACGGCTAATGCAAACAGACCATTCAAACCCAACATTCCTCAAATCTGATACTGAATGAGTTTTAACTTGTTTTGCGGTTACTTCAGTACAGCTATCTAAAAAGGTAAACAAACTACAGCTCTGTTATACTTGGATAGTATGAGTGGTATGGTACGCTTCAGAAGTCTCTAGTAGGCTATGGCTACACATGACAGGATTCCTCAGAAGGGGAACAGAATAGGTTTGTCATTAAGGTCACTTAAATCTTTGTTATAGCAAATTGGAACCAAATGGCTGACTTCTGCAGGATTTCTGACAGGAATCCAGTAGAGCTGGTTTCAAGTTTCAGATGGCCACTAAAACAGCTGTAACCTTCTCTTCCAGAAGTTGTGATCCACATGGTGTCCACAATGAGTGCAGCAAGTCTGAGGTAGTCAACCTTTACGAAGGCTCAGTATCTGAACATAAAAAGATTTTGAAATGACCACTGGCTGTAGGTATCTTTCTGAGCAATTAAAGAACACTGATGACTCTTGTTCAATGATTTACATTAATTTGCCCCATATCCAATGGAGAAGTTGTAACATATTATGCTTCCATAGTGCAGGAGAACCAATCACTTACGTCAAAGTAGTCTGCACTTGCTGCAGTAGATCCAGCAGAAATAAGATGGCATGTTCATCATAGCCGTTAGCTGTAGTTTAGTTACCTTAGTAGAAGGGTTACCAAAAAAGCATTCCTTAATTGTAATGTGTATGCAGCTCTACTGATCCCCAAGCACAGCATACTGGTTGTCTAGCTGAAGTTTAAGTGCCTGGTTTTTTGAGACCTCATCCCTACCTCTAGTTTTGTGTTTTACTACTTCAAAGCTCTTCTCCATTTCTTTATCCCTAAGGGAAAATAAATGTAATCAGTAAATATCTTATCACTAGCTTGTGAATTGTGAATTTCTAGTTGATTTCCACCCCATCCCAACAAAACCATTATGCACACAGAACACTAAGGTCTAGAGTTTTAACAGAACAGCCAAACATTCCCAAGCAAATCTTGTAAAAACTTAACTTCCGAATCAAGCTCATCACCCAGTACAATTCAGATTACATTCTAAATTTCAATATTAACATTCTCAAAAGTAAATTTAAGTGCATTTATGAAAAATAGGTTTTAGAAAGCAGAAGTCCATTTCTAGAATGCTCACTCAGAATTTCATTTTAGCTCCATTTGCACCATTCAAACCCTAAAGCATCAATGACAGCATGTCTCATTTGCCAAGCAGACAAAGCCACACCAAAATAAAAAAAAAAAAAAAAAAACACACCACAGAAGAAGAAACAAAGCTTCTGCTAGGCTGTATTAGTCAAAACACAGCAAGCAGGAAAAAAAAACCCACCCAAAAAAAACCCCAAAACCCAAGCAAATTAGGTATTGGCCTAGCTATCTTTTCTGTAGGGAATGAGGCTATGGAAAGATCAGGACACAAAAGCAGGGTGAGACTCAAGTCTTCAGCACCACAAAATACAAAGCACTTCAGCAAAATTGGGGGAGGGGGGGTGTACTCATTGTAAACCATAGCTCAGACAGCAAGTTTATTGATTTAGATTTGTATTAAACCCCGTTCCTCCATTTAAGTTACCTTCACATCTCTAATGAGAAGGCAGTGTGCTCATGACATCCTACTGATGTCTGCTGACGGTAATAACACAGAGCCTCACCATGGCTAGTATCTCAGGGAACCAGATGCTGTCAAGAGCAGAAATATACTGCTTCAGTGAAATCCTTCAGGAAGTCAATTAGATAAGGTAACTGGTCGTCTTGTTTGGCTATCTCACTGGGCTATGTCCTAAGAAAGTTACTTCATGGGAAGCCCTTCCTAGATTTGGAGATCTCTCCCATATCTTTGCCAAACAGTAGAATTTCTTCATTATTTCTTTCCTCTGTGGAAAGACTCAGGCTTAAGCCCTAAAAATAAGAACTCAGAGAGGGCAGTTAAAATACATCTCTTAGGGAATTAATGGAATGTACTTACTTTCGACTGTCTACAAGCTTGGCGGTGGACTGCAGTGATGGAAACTGCGTATCACTATAGATTTCTGGTGGTCCTTGCTGTGCTCTCCGTGGCCTGCCACCCTCCCTGGCACCAGGTGGCCTGTATACACCACCAGTCTGAACTGGTTCTGGGGTTTCTGTAACTAGTCATAAGAACAAGATTTAGTAAAGAGAATAAGTTCACGTTCATATCTGAAAAAATCCCACAAATGAAAAAAAGGAAAGAAACTTAAAAGTATGGTTTTGCACCTTTTAAAGCTCTGGAAGCAAATATTTCAGACAAGGCAGGAAATCAGGTGCCACCTAATTTAACCTATACTTAGTAGTCAAATTAAAATGTGGCTCCAGTGTATTGCCTCACAAAGTTCAGGGAATCAAAACCACTGATGAGGACTTCATGTTTCTTATTTGCAATTTATTAGCAGCTTACATTTAAAAAACTAGATATTTAAACACATAATTATATATTTGCCAAATCTTACTTAAAGCACCTCTCAATGCAGAAGAGAATATCCAAATAGTTCATATTTAAGGTAACAAACTACAATGACATAACACTGATTAATTAACTTTACCTCCTTGCCTGTACAAACAATAAAAACCATAGCAGGGCGCTTTTCAATGAATTTCTCAATGGAAGAGAATAGTCTGAAATCAAATCATGGCTAAGTAGTTTATGTCCACTGATGCTAATAAATTGTATTTAACTAAAACTAAAGTCCTATCCCAGTTAAAGAATCAATTTTGCAATGCCGTGTTCTTTGTACCCTAGAACTGATTTGAAAAGCATACTACTAACCATGGAACCCTACTCAAGAACTGCCATATTAGACATCAGATATTGGCTGAACATCCACTTAATTGTCAAAGCAATGTTTTCGGATTAACAGAAATGTTTCCCATGGGTATTCTGCAGATTGCAAAGTAGAGGGATCGCCTTCAAAAATGGAATGCTTCCCACTTCACCTTTCAAAGTCAGAAGCAAAAAACCCTCCATTCATTTTTATTTGAAGTATCTGACAGTACTATCAATTCAGTTCCTCAGATCCCTTTACAGGAAAGTTTCCTCATTTGCTTGTATGTCAAACAAGCCATTAGTATGTTAGAAGGTGCCCAAATAGGAACTGCCCCTTGAGCTCAAGCGTCCCAAGCTCTACCCTCTTAATTCAACCTGATACACTTCTGATTGGAAAAAGCAACAATTCTGAGTTAAATTTACCAATTGGTTCAACAACAGGTGCTGGTGCAGGAGCTGACTTGTTCCAAGGACCAGATGATCTGTCTACACCACCACCAGTCTCTTCCCAGTTGTCACCAGGTTCTTCTCTTTTTTCACTTTCATCATCTTCTTTTTCACTATAAAAGAGAAATGATATATAGCATTTTACAAACAGGAGTTTAAGACTTGACAAAGATCACGCAATCATCATAGACAAGATTTCACAGCTACCGTACTGAAGATACTAGATTTAACCAGACTACATTAGTCCTGTAACCACTGTATTAGTACTTCCATCTGAACAATTTTGGCACACTGCTACATAACTTGGCAAATGATAAGGAAAAAAGTTCTTAATAAAAGACAAACTCAAACTGTACTAAGTGATCAAATAAATTGATTGCTTATTTTGAGCCTAAAGACTTTTTTCTTATTAAGACAGTCATGCATTTGGAAGTGATAAGAAGATAAAATAGGAATGGGCTACAAGTCCAGCTTCCATAAAATGCTTTAGTCAAGAGGAAGAAATTGTGGAAAAGTAGTGACAGAAAGCAAGTCCTGAGCTCCCTTTCCCTATAACCACAACCACCACCACCTGAGAAACACTCTTATATTACCCACACAAACATAATCTACAAACCACCTTTGATTTTTTTTTAAGGCAGGCAATCAAAAATACAGAGAAAAATATGCCATTTTTAAAGATAAGTTCTATGCATAAGCCTGACTGTATTCTATTTAGACTACTTTATTTTGCATAGAAATAGTCAGAGACTCAAAATAATTTGCTAGACAAATCTACTACAGAAAGCTGTGTGGTATAACGGGACATACATGAAGGGTGAGGCTGTTAAAAAACCCAAGACATTGATCTGAACAACAGCAACAAAGTGTGAATACAGAAGTTTATAATACACCAAATCCTACTAACCATGATTGGATAAGATATCTTTATGAATAATAATCAGAGAACAGTTAAAAATACCTATTATTTCTGAAAATCAAATGGCCTTTCACTGTTCATCCAAATACAGTAACAAGCATAGTAAGCTGGACAAAGGGCCTAAACACATCACTATCCTACTTTAAACTACAGTCAAAAGCAGATGCCTACAGACTAGCTAGAACAGAGTAAGTACACGTAACATCCCACTCCTACCAGATACTGTGTCTTATTTTCAGCAGAGAACTCCAGAGCTGGATAATCTATAACCTCCAGTGGGTACTCCACTCTCCCCATGAATCCACTCACTGTGTGATTACAAAATCCTGTGGCAGAACCTTCCATATCCCTGATAACCTGCCACAGCATCAAAAGCATTCAGAAAGCCGACCTTTGTCTGGAAAACTACAGCACACAGTTTTCAATCAACCAGCACTAGTAGTCAGTGAAGCAGCAGCCCACCTGTTACTTGCCCATTCAGACATGTAATTATCAGCTGTGACACTTCAATGGTATGGAGAGCTTGTGGACCAAATATGTGCAAATGGCTTAAAAGGCCTTGTTAACTGAAAGGGGGTATGCGGTGTGGGTGCATGTTAAAAAAAACAAAACACCACAATAAAATGCAAGATCTGCTCAAGCAGTGAATAGAGCATCTATTGCACTGGTTACAGGTAAAACGATTTTAGAAAGGTATTATTCTGAATATCATCAATACCTGGAAAATGAGGATTATGTGACATTCTCAGTTTAAGACTGAGGTCAGAAAAAGGATTTTTGATGAAACGTTTTACTTAAACAGACCAGACTTCAGTAGACTTACTTTAGAGCAGACTACAGGAACAATCTAATGGAAAACCAAACAAAGAATCTTGGATGAGAATCATAAAAGCAGTCCTGTGGGATCCTGTCATGGGACACTAATTTTAACAACTATATTTTTGCTTTTTTGAAATAAAAACGTAATACTTCAGGAATTCCCTCCCCAAACTGAGATGCTGAATAGATTGAGTCAGGTAACGCTTAGAGCAGTCAAACGATTCAGTGGGAATTACTATCCTGCACTCCCTTCTCAGAGAAATGCCTACTTTACTATTTTTATAGAGGGGAATGTTAAGATTTGTAATAAAAATTTGATTCCAAAACAAAACAGATAGACCTAGAATATCAAGAGAGACCTAGAAAATAAAGAGATCATCAGCAGAGAACAGCCAAATCCAGGTTACCCTGCAGAAAACTTCTATACTAGCAGAAACATTTCAAACCTCTGTTTAACTGGACTCCGTGGAGGCAGCTCTGAAGAAAGAACATGCTTTTTACACATAGGTAATGATTATACTGGAGAGAAAAAGAAAAAAAAAAAAAAAAGTAGTACCTTATTTGCATGGACTGAACTCTAAGACCACTATAATCAATTTCTTCCTTTTGCTCAAACTCCTTCCAATCATCCTCTTCCTGTGAGAAAAGAAAAATATATGTTGTTACCTTCTTTACACTGTAAACAGAAAGGGCAAATGTAACTAAGATAACACAAAGAAAACTAAGGCTGAAGGTGCAGTTCCATGGGAAACAGATCTGCGTGCACCACTGCCAACAGGGCAAAGGATTCTACTCCCTCTGCCTCAAACTATATGTCATCTAGGATACACTTGTGAGCTGACTTTAACTCACTAGAACATCTCAGAAATGGCCCAGCAAAAAACTCATTCAAGTGAAAGGAAACCACATCATCTCAGTAAAAATCCAGTGGAAAGTCAAGGGACGACACAAAGTAGGGAATAGGACTGTGTAGTCAAGACCAGGGAAATACAAGGGCAAGACCTCTCCCTCTTACTAACAGTAAGCTTTTATGACAGCTTGAATGCACATGAAGCTTTAGATTTATTTTTCCATCACCTATTTCAAGAGCCAAAGAGAAAAGAACATTTGAAATAGCTTACAGTGGATTTATGACAAAGATTGATATTACATTACATTTGACTTTTTCACATTCAAACCACATTTACAGTCTTTCTTGTTTTCCTAATAATGTTTTTATAATAGTAAAACCATAGCAATTTAGTACACAAAAATAGTAGAATACTACTCATTGGAGAGCACCAAGGTTTTAAAACGGGTGTTTGATTATGTGTTTGGGGAAAGAGGGACCCACCTTAGTGGAGCCAATTTTGTCCTAGTGTGTAATCAGCAGATTCTGGGGTTATTAACGTAGACCAGAAACAGACCAGAACAGACAGGCAGCCCTCCCATGTTCCTAGTCACAGCTTTAAGACACACACAGCCTAATTAGTCGTTTACACAATTCCTACAGTCTACATGAAATGCAGTTATGTTACTTTAAATACAAAGACCTTGCAAGCAAGGTCTGCCAATGGTACAGCCCCTCTACTGAACAGCTGTGAATACAGCTTCTTTTAAGAGCCTTGTCCTAGGACCTTCTACATTATCAACCTCTAGCAGGAAAACTTTGACCTGCTTTAAAGTAACAGCAAAAGTATAAAGTGACCTCACGTTATTGCACCATCTGCTGAAGATTCAGCCTTGTGGAAGAGTGTCAGTCTACAGCTCTAAAGTATTTTAGATTTCTTACATCCCCATCTCCATGGAAACATCACAGTTTCCAAACTAATGTACCTTTCACGTTTAATGATCTTTATTTCTAATCCAAGTACAAGCTTCAGTCGAAACCAGATATTATTTTACAAGCAAGTGAGCAGAAGAGCAGAAGAGCAGCTGAAAGATTACCACTGACCTTGGTCTACTCAGAAAGCTACTGCAGGTGTCAAGCTCCCCAGGTTAAACAACATTAGGAAATAGCACAGTATTTCTTAAAATTAATTTTAAAACATACAGCATGGCCAGTTGTAAGGCACTAACTCAACTACGAGCACTTAAGCTTCCCTCGCATTCTCGTCGCTTCACTGTATTAGGGTACAAAAAAATTCCTGGCAGTAAAACCCTTCCTGGCAGAAAGGCAAAGAGCTCGGCGTACTTTGTCTGCAAGAACCAGCGGAATCTTATCGCCAAGGTCCACACGCCACAAACCCAGGTGGCCTACGACTGGCACCTGATCCCCAGATCCGACCGCTACCTTGCGCCAAGACCCAAAAACCGGGGAGGGCTGGGCAGAACAGAAGCCACAGACCGGGAACCGGCCCCGCTTTCCCCACGCCCTACACGGGGATACAAGGCACATTGCGAGGCCGGGAGTCCGCCCGGGCCGGAACCCGCCGGGCTTCCCTCCCAGCAACAGCGCCTGCCCGAGGACTCCGGCCCACCACCGCCCCGCTCGGGGCAGGGCCGGGCCGGGCCGTCCGGGGAGCCCCGCCAGGCCCCGCTCCGCTGAGGGCGCCCGCATGGCCGGGCGGCGCCGCTCCCCCGGGCCGGCGGCGGCGCCCCCTGCCGGCAGGAAGGCGCCACCGGGGCCGGCGGAGGAAGCAGTGACCCTTCCCCCACCGCCGCCCCGACGGAGCGGCCCCGCTTCCTCCTCCTTCCCCCCCCCCACCCCCCAACCTCGCCTCCCCCGGCCGCACCTTGGTCGCCGTCTTGGCGGAGCCTGCGTTGGAGGCGGCGGCCCCGGAGCCGCTGCCGTCAGCTGGGCGGGTTCCCCCAGCCGCCGCGGCCGCCCCCGCGGCGTTAGAAGCAGCGTTGGAGGCGCTGGAGGCGGCGGCGGCCCCTCGGCTGCTCTTCTCCTTCCGCTTCTTCTTGTCCCGCTTGGCGAAGAAGTCGTCGAGGCTCCTCTCCTCGGTCTCCGCCATGGCGGCGGTTCCGACTGGCGGCGGCCGCTCCTGGCGGCGGGTGGAGGGGGGGAAGGAGAGGGCAGCGGCGGCCCGGGCCAACAGGTGAGCCCCGCGCAGCGGCGCCGCGGCCTCCCGCTGCACTGCCGCCCCCCGCTGAGGGGAAGCGAGCGCGGCCGCCTAACGGCTGTGGCTGGCTAGGCCCACAGGAGGCCGCCCAACGCCCAGCGGGAGGAGGCTACCGCGCTCCACGTTGGTGGCCGCCGCTTGACACGGCCCGAAAGAGAGGAGGGGAGGGGGGGGAAGGCGGCCCGCCGCGGGGCTGGGCTGAGGAGAAAGGGGGCGGAGCCTTCCGCCTGTGCTTCCCCTCGCACTCCCGCGCATGCGCTGCGGCGCCCCCGACCAATGAGCGGCCCGGGAAGGAAACGGCTGCCGGCCAGTCAAAAGTCTCCAGGGGCAAGTCGCTGACGTCGGACGTGAGAATTGCGTAACGAGCGGGGAGGCGGTGGTGCGGCTGGGGATTGGCCGAGCCGGTCGGGGCCGGGGGAGCCAGGAAGGCGCACGGGGTTCGGTTGAGTCGCAGGGCGCGTGCGTACTGGGGCCGGCGGGGCGGGGTGCCACCGGCGCGCGGGGCAGCACGGCGCGTGTCCGCCGCGTGTCCGCCGCGTGCGCCCTGCGGCTGTATAACCCCGCGGGCGTGGGCCTACCCCGCTTCCGCCTTGCCCTGAGGGGAGCCGTGTGTGGGCAGGGCTCAGAAGTGGACCGCGACCGGCCGGGGCTCCTCGGGAGACCGTGGGCTGCTTCCCGCGTCGGGGATGGGGCCTTCCTGTCAGGGCCCGCCGCGGAGTGAAAGAGGGACAGGGACGGCAGCCCGGGGGGGCGGGGGCTGTCCCCACAGAGCGTTGCGACAGCCGCTTCTGAGGAGGCTGAGAAGGCGACAGCCGCTTCTGAGGCCCTCAGCCAGTCCTGCAGGCTCGGGCGGCCTCTCGATCTGCTTAAGCGGCGGCTCGGTTTGTGCCCGGCTCCCCCACCCTTGGTTGAAGCGGCGTTTGCTCATGGCGTGGACTGAGATGACTAAGGCTCGGCCTCCCCGCAGCCTAGAGAGGGCCGTACGCTTACACTGTCACTGGAAAGGATGCAAGGAAATAACTTTAGCTTTCATCTTGGAAGTAGTGTGGTTAAGTGACTAAGACTTGAAACACCACTCTGTCTAGGATGTCCGGATGTGTTGGCGTGAACTTTGTAGCTGCTTTCCTGACTCGCAGTGAAGCCTAGGGAGTATCCACTGGGGAAACAAACTTCACAGTGGGTGTCTGCAGATTGTGACCGCTCACTTTGGGTACTGTAGTGACCTTTAGCTCTGGAAAAAAACACGGCTGTTTAAAAAATTCACTGTGGCTTCAAAATATATTGTCAGAAGTTTTGAGGCAGGACACTGAAAAATAGCCTCAGACTGTCATGAGTCATAAACAATTACATGAAGCACTGATTCTCATGACTTTGTTGGTCAGCCATCAAAAGGAGATGTTCCTACTCCTGAAGTGCAAGCCCAAATGCAAATTACCGTCAAATAAGCATAGGTTTGTACTATAGTAATATAAACATAAGCATCTTGTATTATTTATTTATTTAGTATCATTTTAAGCTTTGTGATATTTTCTCTTGAAATCATTATATGTGTGTGTATATATTAACATATAAATGAAAAGTTTTTTCTGAGCTTTGGAGAGTATTTGACGGTCTCTTTAATTTGTGTCCATGAAAGTACTGTTATGTAGTGTTTTCTATCCACAATTCTCAGCTTGTTTGAAAAAACGGGAGGTGCCATTATCACATTGCAGAAAGATGTCAAATACTCTATATGTCTTTGTGAAGCATTTTGTAGCTGTGAGTGACTGAATCACTGCAGTTGGGTGGTCTGTGTTTGGGAGATTTGTTCAGTCCTCTTTTATGTCTGTCATGCTGCATTCTTCCTATATTTCTCTACTGCCATTGACATTCTGTGCACTTGCAGGATTTGATCCTGCACAGAGCAGGCCCTGAGAAGTAAAAATTGCAAGCATAACGGTTCATCTGGTAACACTGTGAATGTCATGTGGTCAACGACACTTTCCATTTTGTGATAAGAATAATTACTAAAGCAAAGAGCAAATTTGGTAGCTAAGTCTCATTTTCTGTGCCTCCTTGGTGCACCTGGGCTCCCCTCCTACTCGCTTCGGTTGATAGAAGGTCGCATGGCAGATGTGACAGAGGACAGCTGGGTGTGGAAGAGTGTTTGACATTCCTTTTGTCGAAGCGCTGCCTGCCCTTGCATTTGTGCCCCATTACTGCCCAGGAAGCTGACATACCTCTGCGCTACACCATGCTGTGACTTGCAGGCTCAGCACTGATAATAACATGCAACTAAGCAGACAGTTTGCATCCCTCAGCTTTTGTGGTAGATAAGCTAATAATGGCCACTAAGTACAGTACTGTGCCTGATTCTAAGCTACGCTTTTTTTGAATTTCAGCAGCTGGTAAAATATTTTTGTTGCATCATTATGGATAGTATTGGGCTGAAGAATGCAAACCCGATGCCTTTTTGCTGCTTTTAGCGTCTGCGTCACTTGTCCCTTGCAAACACAGTGCTGTAAGGATGGAATGACCAACTCTGGATTAGAAACTTAATACCTGTCAGGAGCAGAGGACCAAGAAACATTTCAGCTATTAAATCTGGAACAGACTCCGTGGAAACCATGGAAAATAGCAGCAACGTTTTAGTCCTCTGAAGGCTTAGATCCAGATTTAAAGACATGTCTCTGTTGGCACTTTAAAGGAAGCATTAGTTATGCAGTTATGCTTGGATTTGCCTCCCACCCATAGTTTTATTTTTATGTAAAATTGTGAAAACGTGCTGATGCACAGCATTTGTAGTTCTCAGCGAATGCATTGCGTTAGTTTTTATGGTTAAGATTGTTGCTGTGTAAAACGTTAGATGCAGAAAAAAAAGGTCAGTATTTCTGTGTTTTCTTTTTCTTTTCCTCTCTCAAATTTAGTGATCCTCAATATTTATGCAGAGGACATTTCACTGAAGAATGGCTTGCAGGCGTGGACCGACAGAAGTAACGTTTGTAATATAAGGAATATATCCAGAAGGCCACATTGCCGTGACGGGACCATGAGCTCAGCAGACAGCTTTTTGCTGCACTGTATATCACTGACCTGTGTGACCAGCCTTTGTCAAGATGCTGCTCTGAATGCCTCTGCTCGGGTACAGATTTACCTGGAGGACTCTGAGGACTTTGTCTCTTTCTTCCCCCATGTTAGCAGTGCAGGCTGCAGCATTCCTGTCGTGGCATACAGTGGTGCCTGTCCATCTCTCGTCTCCATCCTGTGGCTATGGTGAGTCTTGCCATGATGCTGTTCCCTGTGCTTCTTGGTGTGTTTTATAAAGATTGCGGAATGAAGCATTACTGCACATAGGGAAAGTGATGCAGCAGCCGCTATTTATGTGGGCAGACGGAAAAAAGGGAAGGCCGAAGTGAGTTGTGGGTGATGCAAGAATCAGGAGCAGACTTCCATTTCCAGTCACCCAGTGTTTTGTCTTATCCTTACTTCTTCGTAGCTAATTACCTCCATTCTGTGACATGAAGGTGATAGCACTGTGAACTGCTTTGGCATTTGCAGAGCACAAGCAGAAGAACACTTAATTCGATAACTCTTATGCAGATGCCTGCTTAGGAAATTGCAGAAGGTGCCCTTAGGTGCAGAGCAGCTTGCAGAAGGGTTCTAGTGTAGTCCTTCTCACAGCATGGGCCCTGGTTCTCTTGAGGAGCTTAACCTTCATATCAGCTTTGGGGTGCTAAGAATTTGCTGTAATTTCAGACGTCTACAGCCAGAAGGGAGAAGTGTTGTCATGTCTGTTTCTCCACCAGTAATTGCCATCTGAAAGCAGGCAGCGGTGGCAGCAGTGCATGGTGTTTTGTCGAAGTATGAAGTTTTACACAATGCCAGCTTGAAGTCACCTTAAAAATTATCTTTTAACTGTAGAATCAGTATAATAATGCTTATGCTAAGTTGTAAAAAGTAGGATGGTAGGCTAGAGTACTGGTTCCTAGCTGTTGTGGTATGCTGCTACACTGCATGAAATGTGAAATGAAGAATGGGGTAGCAAAGGGCTGGCGCCCTCTGCCTCCCCTGAGCATGCAGTAGTGTGTGTTCAAGCTGCGGTGCAGAAGAAGCTGTTCCTGGCTGAGGAGGAGGATAAAGTACACATATGGTTTGATGGTACAGCTAATCTGACCTTGTGACTAGCTATCACCAAGGGGGGCAGCCGTGCTTTACAACCCTGACTATTCTCTCTCCCCCTCCCATCCCTGTGCTGCTACTGGTACATGTCTGACCCTACAGTGGCCTGATTCAGGGAGCTGAGTGGCAGGAAAGTTTCCTTGTGTTTTGCGGGGCTAATTTTCTGCTAATTTTGCTTCCTGAACTGTCTCCTGAGACATCAGCCGGGTGTTGGTGCTAACACGAGACAGGGTGATGGGAACGCATAGCAAGTGAGGAGGAGTAGAAATGTCCTTCTGTGCAGCAGCTGGCTGTTAGATTGTATTATCTGTTCCCTCTGACTGCATCCTGAGTCTTCATAGCAGCAAGTGCCACAAATCCGTGCAAGGGTATATAGGTGTGACAGATACTGCAGTAGGAGATAATAAAATCTGTTTTCTGGTTTTGGTTTTCTTAGCAAAACCAGTTGAAAACAAGTTCACGTGTATTTAATACAGCAACTGCTAGACGAGAGGATAAATATAAAGATAAATCAGTTTATGAACCTTAGCGCTGACAAATAGTTGTGAAAGCCTTTAGTCTCTCATGTTCTCAATTTCCCATCTCACATGGTGAAGACTGTTAATGCTTAGATAGCATTCAGGCTGGCAAGATGTGCTAGAGGGTCTGTGTAGCTAGCTAGGTAGCTAGCAACAATCTGTGTAAAAGTAGAGAGAGCTTTCCTCACAAGACCCTTAGCACTTAATATGAAAGCACTTCATTTTAGAAGCAGCCAGACGTGCTACGTTTGACTTCTAATGAACTATTCACAAAAATAATCTTTTCAGTGGCTTTTAGTCTTTGCTAGGGATGGGGAAAAAGCTGCTGGAAATTCATTATTTATGCTTAGACACTTCCTCCTTTTCCAGTCACTTCCCCATACTGGAATACCTTGATGATTTTGCAAGAAACTATTTCCATTCCAATGAATAAACATCTCAGTAAGAATCTAATTTAATTTTTATAAAGTATGCTGGATCATTCGAACCTATGATCCAAGTTTTGTTGGAACAAGAACTTGGAATGGCATATAAGAAACTTAAAAAAAATCCTTCTTTTCACATCACAGTATGCTTGTAGACTCATAGTTTCACCAGGGTTATCTGTCAGTGACATTTATAAAGAACCATTTCACAGTGGGATAGCCAGCCGTGTCTTTTCATACCTGAAGCATCACTAGCAAATAGCAAAGAGATCTGATGCCGGATTGTGTATTTTTATGCTATAGGATTCATTTGATGATTTATAGAAGCTGCTGTCTATAATTACAGCACACATGAGACAAAAAGAAAACCTGAAAACCTATCAGGGGCTGCTGTGAAGAAATACAGGAATAATTTGTAAATTCCCTCTTATTTCTCAAATCATAGAGAAACTGTTCTCTCTTATGTGTCAAGGGGGAGGGGGAGGTTATTTTTCACTAATGTCAAAAAGTGACTGTTCCTAGATAGGATCCAGTTAACAACAACCCGAGGGTCTGTGCCATCACATCTCTTGTACCACCGTTTGTGTATGTTTTCTCTCTTCATCACTATTCTTCATGGAGTCTCAGCTTGTTAAGTTCTGCACTGATATGCGACAAGGCATTATCGCTGCTGAGGAGCCTACGTTCTGTAAGAAAAAAAGGGAGTATGGCATCATCTGCCTTTCATTTTTTGGTTGTTGTTGGGTAATCTCTTAATCCAGTAATTTTTTTATTAAAATCCTGCAGGTGTTACACACCAAATGGCCTTTTTGCAAAGATTAAATGAGGAATTGTTTGTCAAGTAACTATATTGAGAAGAATTTTCCATGTGTGGGGGAATGTGCAAGGAAAGGCATGACAACATGTGTGTGCTGATTCCTGTTATCCACTGGTGGATCAAGTGTAGTGGGTTTGAAGTGTATTTGATTTTATCAGTTATTAAAAACTAAGTAGCTTTATTAGCTAATGTTTCAATTAAAGATCAAAATATCTTCAGGCTGCATCTGATATATGCTACATGCCATTATGTTCTCCAATATATGCCATAGAATCACAGAATCACAGAATCATCAGAGTTGGAAGGGACCTCTAGAGATCATCTAGTCCAACTCCCCTGCTAAAGCAGGATTGCCTAGAGCACATTACTCAGGACTGCATCCAGGCGGGTCTTGAAAATCTCCAGGGAAGGGGACTCCACAACCTCCCTGGGCAGCCTGTTCCAGTGCTCTGTCACCCTCACCGTAAAGAAGTGTTTCCGTGTATTTGAACGGAACTTCCTGTGTTCTAACTTGTGCCCATTGCCCCTCGTCCTGTTACTTGGAACCATTGAAAAGAGCCTGGCTCCATCCTCCTTCAACCCACCCTTTAGATACTTGTATGCCATAATAAGGTCTCCCCTCAGCCTTCTTTTCTCCAGGCTAAAGAGTCCCAGCTCTCTCAGCCTTTCCTCATAAGGGAGATGCTCCAAGCCCTTAATCATCTTAGTTGCTCTTCGCTGGACTCGCTCGAGCAGTTCCCTGTCCCTCTTGAACTGGGGAGCCCAAAACTGGACACAGTATTCCAGTTGTGGCCTCACCAGTGCAGAGTAGAGGGGAAGAATGACCTCCCTCGACCTACTGGCCACACTCTTCCCTATGCAGCCCAGGATTCCATTGGCCTTTTTGGCGACAAGGGCACATTGCTGGGCCATGGATAATTTACTGTCTACCACAACCCCCAGATCCTTCTCCTCCAAGCTACTTCCCAGCAGGTCCACCCCTAACCTGTACTGGTGCCTAGCATTCTTCCTCCCCAGGTGCAGGACCTTGCACTTGGTTTTGTTGAACCTCATTAGGTTCTTCTCTGCCCAGCTCTCCAGCCTGTCCAGGTCACGCTGGATGGCAGCACGGCCCTCTGGGGTGTCAGCCACCCCACCCAGTTTGGTATCATCAGCAAACTTGCTGAGGATACACTCTGTCCCCTCATCCAGGTCATTAATGAATATATTAAACAAAATTGGACCAAGTATTGACCCCTGGGGGACACCACTGGTTACAGGCCTCCAACTACACTCTGTGCCGCTGATCACAACCCTCTGAGTTCTGTCCCGCAGCCAACTCTCAATCCACCTCACTGTCACCTCATCTAGCCCATACTTCCTCAGCTTCCTAATGAGGATGTCATGGGAGACAGTGTCAAAAGCCTTGCTAAAGTCAAGGTAGATGACATCCATTTCTCAGTAGCCCTTGAGTCCACTTAATGAACCGTGTTGTCACCCTGTGTAACTGTCTATATGGTAAAGTCCGGATTCAACAAACACATGTATGGTTAGCTTCATTCCTCTGCGGGGATTTGTGAAGGAAAGCCAGCCATCCACCTAAGATTTGTGTGATAGGGGCCAAGGTTCATTATGGTTCTCTGACAATGCGGGACCCATCATGGCACTTTATCTGACCGTACTGCAAATGCAATACAATGAGGATATCAATATTTAAAACATAAAAGAAAGTCAGAAGTGAAAGATGGCAAATCTTTTTCATCAGGATACCATCAAAATAAGAGAAACTACCTAACATCAGCCACACATTGATGCTGTGTAGGTGCCTGTTCAAAAGAAGTCTGGCCAACGTGCCTGAAGGGATGTTGATACCAAGAAAGAGCCAAGCATATAAAAACCAAATATCAAAATATATCAATATATCAAAAAGTATCACATTTGCACGACCTGGCACCCTGGCTAGGGCTCTCAGTATACAGTAAAAGGATGTGACCTGTACTGCAGACAAAACTGCTGTTCCTCTCTTGCACCTTCAACTTTTCCAAAAGTTTAGTCTAGAGTTAAAAGATGTTTACTAAGTACTGTTGGGATGCTCATATTAGTGCTTATGCTGGCTTATGTATTGCAAAATTAATCGCATTGAGTTAATAGCACACGTTAACTGCCTCAGCATTATTTGAATTAGATTTCACACTAGTT
This sequence comes from Vanellus vanellus, assembly GCF_965231255.1. NCBI lineage: Eukaryota > Metazoa > Chordata > Aves > Charadriiformes > Charadriidae > Vanellus > Vanellus vanellus. The sequence goes on along the minus strand of NC_138906.1, from coordinate 49,344,253 downwards.
AGCTGATGATCTTGTGACACAACAGAGCACTCGCCATTTCCATGTGGATGCCCTGTGTACAGTGAAGGGATAAGTTCAGTCTTGATGTATTTGTACTATAAAAAGAAAAAGTTTACTTGCTGGAAAGTGGAGGGCTTGTGTTCTTAATCCAACCCCCTTCAGCTATCATGAAAAATACTGGAAGGAAAAAACGTCAAACGAAAAACCTGATATTCTTTATTATAATTTTAACAACATGAGTAAACTGAAATCTGTAAGCAAAGCAATTACATGAGAAGGGTCTAATAAAGTTGTTCAAGCTACAACCTACTTCGATTGTTGAATCAAACTGAATAAAGCAGGCTGCTTTGATGGGGTTTTAGCTTCCACGAACATAATTGGCAGTGTCATCTTTTGCTTTAATGGCAATGGTCTTCTGTGGACTGGGAGTTTCATAATCAGCTGAAAGTGAAAAAAAAAAAAAAATTGGTCACTACTACAAATAGGAAAATTCCCGAACCAAGTACTATCTTCAGTTCAACTGGTGATCTCTTATCAGCTTCAGCAGGATCTGATTGTGCAGCAGGAAACAAATTTGATATACTGTGTCTTTTTTTAATTTCAAAATGAGTAAAGAAATTTCAGCCTGACCTGAGCAGAAAAGCAAATAAAAATCTGTGGATCAGATTCTCAGAGGTTCCATGACTAATGGTGATTGAGGATCTTAAAAAAGCCCAACCAAGCATCCCAACCACTGTAAAGGAGTTTACAGGTTGTTCCCAGAGGACAAATGTTAAGAGTATGAATTATGTTTCTTCACAAAAGGCACAGTCAGTTGGCCAGATTCTGTACTTGGGCTTTGGGGGAACTTGTGTTCTTAGGAAGGGAGCTTCCCCTGGATCACAACTTTAATATTTGGACTGTGTAGTGTGAGGATGAGGGAAGGCATAATGTACCCAAGAAACAACAGCACAGCTGCTTTGCAGCTGGTAATGTAGCCCGCAGATGCTGTAGTAGCTTTTTAATCTCACATGTCAAATCATCAGGGAAGTGAGGCTTGATACACCTACTGGTGTATTCCTAAACCCTGTCCTTCTGTGGCAGTTCTGGAAACCACCTGTCTCCAATACCTCAGGAATCTCTGCACAACTGGATTTGGGGTGTTCTTCCCCTTTGGCAGCTTCTCCAAACCTCACCGTCTACCACCCAGCCCTATGAAACACGAGAATCACCCTATTCCTCCTGCTTCCAGCTACCTCACAACCCCTTCCCAGAGAGCATATGTTCTCCATCCTCGTGGCATGCTTGCTTTAAATGATGAGTACCTGCTTTGTTCTCCATCCAGAAGGCAGTGATATGCAGCAATGTCTTTCTCCAGCTGTTGTTTGCTGGTCAGCAGATTTTCACGATCCCGCTGCTGCTGCTCAGTTTCTACTTTGATTTCTCCCATTTCTGCCTCCAGCTTGGAAATGACAGAGCCGAGGTTCTGCAGCTCAATGTCGTGCCAGTGCTTGGCATCGTATAAAGAGTTCTCTAGACCCCTCTTCTGTAAGGACAAGACAGCAGACATAAACCAGTCAGTTTTCATATGCTTCATAATGATTTTTATTCAGGTTTGGCCAATATGTCTACTGAATATGTGTAAGTGGAGATATACTATTTTGGGAATTCTTTTCTTTAGATACTTTGAAAATGTGTATTATTATAAAGGTTGAACTACTTTGGTTACAAGGCGCAGCTATTCTTCACATTGTCAAGTACCCAGCAATCTCAGTGAAATTACTGAGTATGAAGACACTTAAATTTGGGGCCCAGCTGTCAAATGTGGTACACTTAGTACACCACGTCAATCAAGAAGAGCCCAGAAATGTCTGGCATCTCTGGAAACAGTATCCTCTGGAAAATGGGATTTATTCTTAAGAATGCATCCCAAGATGGGAATGTTTTCCTCAGAAGGCATGTTGAATTCGCACAGAATATACCCATTGAAAAGCCAACATTACTTACCAAGGTTCTCAAAGATTCGGTTTCTGCTTGCAAGCTCTGTATTTTACAGGCAGTTTCATGGAACTCGGTTCTGAGGCCCTCAACCATCTCTTCCTCCTGGGTTCGCACGGCAGCTATCGTTTCAGCCTGTTGCTGGTAAAAGATGGTGACCGTCATTCCAGCCTACTCAAATTATGTTTTAGTTTCCTTATGTACCAAACTGACAGTTAATGTTTTCATAGTTTTTGGCAATTCTGACTTCAACTTTGATTCTTGTCTATTAAATCCCTTAGCTGAACAATTCTGGATACTTCTTAGTGTCAAAATTATCATATTTTCCATGCCTTTACTGTAAAATGGCTTATACATATAAGTGTATATATTTTATCTATGTCAACAAAAGCTGTTCAGCATTCATACTAGTAAGTTTAAAATGACCTATAAAAGAAAACATTGCTGTAATTCTTTTTGTGGCTATACTGTAATATTTTTTTTAAAGTTAAGTGATTTCACTTAGTCTATTGGATTTTAGAAGTATTCACACCTTGATTTTTCACATAGGATTCTGTGAGTCAGAGAGAAAGGCATATCATAGTCAGGAAAATAACTTCTGTTAATTGAATTGATATTCTTATGCAATTTCACACTCTTGTTGCTTGTGGATTTTTATACGTGTTTAGTTCAGGCGCCTTGAGAATAGGTGAAGGAAAGGTACCTTACTAAAAATAAAATTTCTGTACTTTTAATGAGGGCTGAGATCAAGGTTTTCAATCCAGAGCTCTGGGCTCCCTAGCAGATACCATTCTTCAGTCAAAACCTACAGTTCTTCTGGTCAACGCTAAAGTTAGACTATGCAAAATACTTCCATTCCACTCTGAAAATTCTTCTTGACCCTGTCCTGCTTTTCTGATTATGCATTCCTTCATTTTAAAATAAGATCAAATTTAAAAAAAAAAAAATTGAGACCATGCACCAGAAATCATTTTTATAATTTTTTTGGTACCATCATGTGAACTCCATACCTTGGTCATTGTGAGTGAAATCATCTCAGGTGCAAAAGGTCAGCAATACCAAATGTGTCATTTAAGTACAAGTTAAGCCTCAAATAGAAATTAGGATTTATGAACCTGTGATGCAGAGGGCTAAATTTCAATCCAAACACCAAAATTGTCCTTTCCAGCAAATTGTACTGAGCCTGTATTTCCCAGAAATACTTTATAGAGGCTTGCGCTTCAGAAAGACAAAATCCCTGGTGAACTCAGCCTAGTGATCATGGACATGCCACTCTGGAGTAATTTGTATCTCCTAAATTGTGTTGAGAGTGTAGTCTGCATGTTACTATGGTATGAGGACTATAAATGCCTCTTCTTAAAGAGATACATAGGGCAGGGAGGATGCCTTTGCTTCTATATTTATAGTCTACACCCATTACATGAAGCCTGGTATCTCTCATCCACAGTTACCTTGCTGGTGGCCCAAATGCTACCTATAGATCCAACTTGCCCTCACCACAGGTGATGTTGAAATTCCTCCAGGCATTACCCTAAGCTGTCACAGCTACCTGACATTGATGATGTGAATGATGGAACAGCCAGATGGAGTAGATGGCCCTAAATACTGAGGGTGACACAGCAAGTCAGCACACACTGAATGAGATCTAAAGCTTTTGGTACACACAAGATTTCCCCGTCCTCCTTATAGGATTACCAGCTGTGTCACCCCAAGAGTCCATGTGGAGTGTGCTGCTGGGCATGACACTTGGCTTCAGCTTCGGGGTCCTTTCTGTAGAGAAGTGCAGATGTAGTCTTTGTACCTTCTTCACTAGGCAATTTGTGTTTTCTGGGGGCTCTGCTCTTCCTATTCCTGAGATGCTCCACAAGGGAAAGGCTATACCAAATTGTGGTGCCCACAAACAACTGGACTAATGGAGGGAGAGGATGAAGTCATCCTCATAAATCTTTATCATTTTGATGCTTGTGTTTCCTGGGAATGTGTGGATTTCAAGCATGTCTGTACAGTTCTGAGCCAGGCATTGTGCAAGAGTGCAGAATCTCTCAGTCTGTTTTTCATGGAATCAAGATAATTAAGGATGATTAGGGATAGAACGCCAACATCCAGGGTCTGATCAACATGATATCTGCAGAAGGAAAGTGACTTTGATAAGCTCTTAAGAGTTCTGTGAATGTGTTAGCAAAGTAGCAAAGAAGGGAGAAGCAACAGATGTCATTTATAAGATTTTTCAAAACCTTTTACAAGATCTAGCATAGGGGATGACAGAGGAAGCTGTGTGATTGTGTGCTGAGGGCAGAGCATTGCCATGGATGACCAGCTGGTCACAAGACAGGACATGAAGAGGAGGATTAAGGCCTAGTTCCATTATGACAGAAGTTTGACAGCTTGATGCCTCGAGGTTTACTGCCTTGGAGATGAATCATGAACTAGAAGGATTTATGGATGGCAGAAAACAATATAGGTTAGCAACGAGCAGGGGTGAATGTGTGGAATCAAACTACATGAACGAACAGTGCCACATCGTTAAGTAAAGCATGTTTTGGGGGAAAATATTAAGCAGCTTGCATGCCTTACAAGGTTTTAAATGACTTCTGTCAATTCAGGGAAAGATTTTGAGCATTATGGACAAAAAAGTGCAGAGCTCAAAGCAATGGACTGGAGTTTTGAGGTTACTTACTCATCTAAAAAAGTCCCATATGAAACCCTGTTAGGTATGAATACAAATTGATATATTTTAGTGCCTGAATACCCTTGAATAATCTAGTCAGGATTGCAAATTGCAAATCTAGTCAGAAGACAAAGCAAATGAGGCAAGGGAATTGGTCAGAAAATAAAAGTACTGCCCTGATATCTAAGCCAGTGCTAGGACACCATTTGAAATACCTTGGTCTCAACTGGTCACAGCTATGCCAAAGAGTGGGTGCAGAGAAAGGAAATTAAAGCATTAAGGACCAAGGAAAACTCACAAAGAGATCAAAGAAAACAGTACTGAACAGCAAAGGAGAGGAGGGAACTGCTCTCTCTCCTCTGATGTCACAAAAGAGCAAGGACAAATTTTTCACAGTATGAATAACCAAACGGTGCAATTCAGCCACATAAGATGACATAAGTCCACAGGCTTAGTTGAAAAAAGGGCTGGACATAATTAGGAGAACTCTTGTTATCTGTATAAATAGTAATAATCTGAATAGATCTGTATGAGAAACAAAACTGTATAAGATACAAAGCTGTATCATCTGGGTTTAATAAGAGGTGTATTTGGGGACCCAAACCCCTAGAATATCATACCAGAACCTGCTCTGAACTGAAACAGATCTTTCCAGAAATCTGTGTTATTCTGGTTCTTCCTCCCATTAAAAAAACCAACCAAACCAGGAACAACTTGAACTAGTATGAGCTTAGATGAAGATGGCTAAGTAGGGATGGGTTAGGTTATGTTTGCTTATTGGCCTTTCTCTGCAGCGTCGGGTGTTGACCACAATCAAAGACACAATAGCGGGATCCAATGTTCAGTCTAGTATGAGCTAGCAGTTTTCTCCCCAAATCATATCTTTCTGCAGTTGAGAGACCAGATGTTGAAGGTATGAAAGAAATGGGTGAGCAGAGAACTTTTAAAGGGAATGGCTATTATAATCACTTTTCATTTTTAAATTAATATCCAATTTTTCCAGCACTGCCAAAGGAAACAATTTCAAGGAGAAATCCACAAGGAGTCTGTAGCTGTATAATTAGTGTAGAGCAATGTATTTTGCCCTTTTGATTTATAGACCCCTGTTCAGTGGAGGAATGGCCCTAGTAAGAAGGGTAATGACTGTGGCTTATCTGACACAGAAGGTATCAACTGATTAAGTTTGTTTTTCTCAGACATTTCAGAGCCCTTAGAAGTCTCCCACAGATACCTGTGATATCTGCTGGGTCGCTTCCACCGCTACTTAACACTGTGCATCCCAAGAAAGTCACTTGTATTTATGAGTGTATTTTCCAATGGACTTGGACCAAAATCCGTTAGATTTTTACCATCTTCTGTTTCAAGAAAAAGACTCAAACACTTAGCCCTCAAAGTTACTGCAGGGTATTAGACAGATTTTGTGTTTGCTTCAAGTCCCTTAATGTTGGAGTGGCTTACAGAATGCTTACCTTGGTACGGAGCAGGGTACCTGTCTCAGCACGATTCTTTTCAATGTCTCTCTCCCAGTGGATTCTGATTTTTTCCAGTATGTCATCCAGGCCACTTCCCAGGGGAACATCAAGTTCTTCCAGCTGAGATCCAGCAAGCTGCTTGTATAACACCTTCACATCCTTGAACAAAACCAACAGACATAACAGAAGGTGAACTGGACAATTGAATGGTAGCTTCAGAAGGGCTCGAGGAAGAGCCCTTTTGGTTCCACAAACAGAGACGGTAATAAAATGTGGTCCCAAAAGGTGTCTTTGCATGAATGATTTAGTGCACTGCAGGGTTTCTTTTTCAGATGTGGACTTGCCTTGCTTCTGCGTGGGGAGTCTTGCTGGAGTTCCCCTTGGTGGCAGGAGACTGAAGCCCTGCACCAGGGCACTGCCTGGAGCAGCCCTCTTGCAGTGGCAAGTTTCTCCAGCAGTCAGAGCTGGGCATATATACACACTACACACTCAAGACCACAACTATATTGCACTATGCAATAACATAGATATGTATCTACTGGGAGATACAACAAGTTGTGCAAAACAGCAGGACCTCTACAGCCTTGCAGCTTGTATGAGCCATGTGTGCTTTTATGCATGTGCACAGTAGATGAAGAGTACTCTCCTTCTCTGTGACAGTATTCTGTTTTTTCTTTACATACAAGTGTTCCAAAAACACATAAGCAGGAGAGAATTGGTGTGTCTAGAATTGCATGCTTAAAGGTAGCTCATCAGTTGTACACTTTGTTCAGGAACACAAGAATAAATGAGATTTGCACATGTATCTGAACTGCATAGCACCACAGTCCTTGTACATCAATCTGTTTATATGTGCTATTGACATAAGAAAAAAAAAGCGGTGTAAAAGCATCTGGGAATTGTATTCGTAGGCAGTGGCCCGTGACAGTGACAGTACTGGAAAAAAAGGGTGGGCAAGTATATGTGTATTATGAACCTGCAAAATTGAAATCCTCAAAATGTGCCTACTCCAAGTACACAAAATCTTCAAAAAGGACTTGACGTGGATTTCCTAGTGGGGGCACTGGAGGAAAGAAAGGTTTGAATTAGTTCAGGAATGTCCTTGGGAATTTAATGTGCCAGAACTCAGCTGGAGTAATTGCAATAGTTACTTCCAGGCTTTATTCTGTGAATTCTTCTGAGCAGCTTCTGCTGGTGCCATTGCCATTGGAAAACCAGGTCTGTGCTGGGGTGGTTCTGCGAATGCTCAGATACTCCCAATGGGTAAAGAAAGGAGCATCCTTCCACCCAGCAAGGACTCCTCGCTGGCTAAATGCAGAGCGAGGAGCTATTGGGAAGCTGTTATTCTTGTTATGCCATGTATATGGGCAGAGAACAGCACCACTGCCAACTTCTCTGGTTTCACAGCAATCATTGCAATCACGGAGGTTTAAATGGAATCTTGTGTATTTCTATCAATTTTTTGTTTTCCCTCATATATACAACTTCAACCTTTCTCATGCCATGCAGTGGTGCTGAAGCCACTGATTATTTTCTGCAAAATTCCAGCCTTGGGAATAGACTCATGAAAGTAAGGAGGGGATGAAGCAACCTTATCTTGGTTACTCAAGTCTCCATATGCCTGCCAACGTTGCAGAAATCTTATGTTTGGAGAAAGAGCACATGAGAAATGTAAGGCAGGATAGTGCCTCACTTCCATGAGGCACTTCCATGAGCTCTCTTTTACTTCTGAAGCATCAGCACAATTGCTTGCTGTCCCTTATGTGGGATTAGTAGTAGATCCATATTCGAGCCACCATCAGTAAAGGCGCCGATTTGGGTCCGATCCTGAAACCTCTGCTGAAGGGAATAAACCACCTTCATGCAAATAGTGCTGGTGAATGTAATGAGTAAGTGGGAAAGTATTGCAAAATTGGGTAATAATGGGCTTCCCTTCCAGCTGCCTGTCCCTGTGACTTGCTTTAGTGGTGTGTTGCTCAGGAGAGACTCGGTTTTGGGAACTAAGCAGCTTGCTAAGCCAAGTGGGAGTTTTTCAGAAGAGCCCAGATAATGCTCAGTGTTAGTGCAGCAGGACTTGCGCAGCTTGTTCCCTGCACAGATACTTTCTTTTTACATCTCTGGCTGAGAATCAGACCTCACTGTTGAGATATCCACATGTGTGACTGTGCAACACCATGACCATCGTATGGTGTCTAGCAAGAAATGAAGTGATGACACCTCTTCTGTGTCATCAGATGAGAAAGAGTTAAAACTTAAATGTAATTAATTTGATCATGCCTCAGAGGTTAGTGCTTTAAGTTAACAGAGAAGAGAGAAATAGGAGTAGTTTTCAGGAGGATCCCCCCACCCAGACATGGCAGGTGGAGCTTTTGAGTGCTTGCTTTGTGCTAGATGTATGACATCAACCAGATGAAACAGGCACACATTGGCTTTGCAGTGTCTTGAGTGTGGACTTACTTCTTCATGATTCTTTGACAGCAAAGTTAGTTCTTCTTTCATGCTCTCTATCTGACTCTCCAGATCCATTTTAGTTAAATTAGCATCATCAATCACTTTGTATAGGGAATTAATTTCATCTTCCACTGCCTTTCTGAATGGCTGCTCATTTTCATACCTGCAGAGAAAAAAAATCCCCAAACCTTAATACAGCACAGCTCAGCAAGAAACACCCACATTTTTTTTGTTACACCATTGTGCTAATTAGCTCATGTGTCCCAGTCAGAGACACAGAAACACAGAAGATATACTTTGCTCTCACCTTGTCTTTCTATACTTGAATTTAACTGCCTGAAGTACCCTATCATTAACTCAGAGTGTAATAAAGCAGGCCAAGTTAGCAGTCTGCGCTGTGGTGGTGATCAGCCTGATAGGGTTCCTGAATAAGGACGGAGAGGCATGTGGTCTCTTGTTAGACCTGGTATTTATATACAGTATGACTATGGGTGTTTTTTTCTCTGTTTTTTTTTTGGCTGTAAAAGGAGAATAACTGCTCATTTGTCTACATAAAAACTTTTCAGAGCTACGGTCAGAGACAGGCGCTTTTACTAATGAACATGCTGATGGAAGTCTGATCCATGTTCCAGGGTCCCAGCCCATCCTTAAGACCAAATCCTAGTAGTATAAAAATAAATAGGAGATTTGAGCAGTTGGTTTGTCAACTAGAATTGCTGTTATATTTTAGACTTTCCATTGAAAATGTGGTTGGGCTGCATGGTGAATCTCTTTGGGTGGGAGGCTTTTGTGTCAAACCCAGCCAGCCTGGGAACGTGGTTGGCCAGGGAGGTTAGACAGGGGAGTTGGCAGGTTAGATGGGAACCAACTTCATAAACAGGTCCTGCACTCTGCCACTTGAGAGCCACCTTCGTTGCTGGGACTTCAACAGCCTGGGAAAGTGGAAACTGATCCCAGTGACAATTAGGAGCTTTTACTATGCAGTGGATTGATTTGACATTGATTTTGTTATGTAGACTGCTTGTCCAAGTCAGTTGACATTTTTAAAACATATATTTTAAAACTATTTAAAATATGAGTGTAGCTTGCTGGATGCGAAGCCACAAAATGAGTAGATCAGAGTTGTACCTTTCCAAAATAAAAGGCGAACATAAGAACGTGATTAACACATGTTTTCATACGATTAAATAAAGTAATACCAGGGAGAGACAGAAGTTTAAGGGATGATAAAAATCATAGGAAATAATTAGTTTCAAATACAGTTTGCGTGTCAGATCTTGCAAAAAGCTATTTGTAAATGAAGAAGTCCATTACCAATAAAAGCTAGAAGGATCATCAGGCCTTCTGCATAACATTTAAAGAGCTTCATGCACTCATGTACATGAATATTAGGCTTTGCAAAAGGAAAGATGTTAAAAAAGGAGTTGGTCAGTATTTGAGGTCTCCTTTTACTACTAATTTCTCTCAGGAAAGACAAGGAAAATCAGTGCAGCCCACTTCTGTTTTCTTATCTAATGTTTCCACACTGATGTTTGCAGTGGTACAGTTTTTGCTTTTCAGCTGCTGCAGTAGAATGATTTTTACTTCCAAAACCATTTGTGTGACACTGCAAATTAAAACTACTAATCAAATGAATGTTTGCCTTTGTAAAACGTCAACCCATATTTGAATGAATACTGACCTCTCAGTAAGAGATCAATGCCTGTATATCAAAGAATAGCTTAAGTAATTTTGCTAGGGCACATTTTTGTTACCATAAATCTTCCAAAATAACATTAGTGTCATAATTACTTTGCTGTTAAAAAAACTCTCACAAGTCAGTTGGTTCAATATTCAACCTAAAAGAATGAGCCCATTCTGCTCACTAAGCATTACTCCCCTATAGAGTAAGCATTTATCAAGGCAAAGTTTCAAAGAAAGTGGCCAGCTAGGTGCCACCACAAGACTACCTGTCTTTAAAATCTTCAGCACAGGCTTGGATGTTCTCAGTGTGCAGCATAAGACGAGCATTTTCAAGGACTGCTTCGCCCACCTAGAAGAAAGAGACAACAGAGCTCAAGCAATGAAGAGATTCAGCACATTAGCTACATACACTGTACATGTATCTTAAGCAGATGTATAGCTTTGATTTTGAAAATAATCCTATAGCCTAGGGCTGTTCAAGTGACTAATTCCAATTAATCAATTAATTTTGTACATATAAATGCACAAATTATCTTCGAATAGGCTGTAATTTGTCATCAAACTGTTCATTTCTCCTAAGCGTTCATCTTCTTGTGGAAGCACGTTTGTTCTGATTGTGAGCTGGTCGCAAGGGGCAAAATTCATTACTGTGTGCAAGGTGTGATCATCATTTAAGTCCCACTTATATTTTCTAGGTACAGTTTAAGCGTAGCACTTAATGCAGTTCCTATTCTACTTCCCATATCAGCAGTCCTCTTCAAGGTTGTCCTCTTCAGTGAGCCAAGGAATACTTGTTGCTTATGCCATCTGCGAGCCGTCCTGAGCTCCCAAAGCATCTTTTTTCTTCTCTGATGGGATCCTGTAAGCTCTTGCGATAGATATGAGACCTGAGAAGCAGGCAGTCTTCAAAGATTATTACACCAAATGTGAAATGCTTTGGAAAGATTGTGCAAATAAGACTGTGGTATCGTTATGGCTGGGGTGTAACTTTAATACCCAGGAGGCACTTGAGGGTTAAGCAAACCTGAAAGGATTGTGACATAGCAGCCTGTTGTGGTTCAAGAAGGTTATGTAAAATGATGAAAAGGTAAAAAAGACCACTGATTGCCCTGGAGTCACATGTGCACTGAGCTATGGAGGTGACTGAAGACATGCTGAAGTCAGTACCAGGCTTATAGAATCATAGAATGGTTTGGGTTGGAAGGGACCTTCAAAGGTCATCTAGTCCAACACCCCTGCAATAAGCAGGGACATCTTCAGCTAGATAGGGTTGCTCAGGTTAGAGTGATCATCTCTGCAAGTAACTGTCTGGGCGTGCCGGCCATCACATGGTCCATGCTGTCACTGTGGAGGAGCTAAACTGAACATCTCTTTGGTCTTTTTCAGGAGATACCCATGGAGATTTGCAGTTGAAACTCAACCACCACATGAATAAGAGCAGCTTTTTAAGCAGGCCAGGAGAGTTCTTGAAGCAGAAATCTTTCCTTAGATAATTAAATCTCCAACTAAATGAGATTGCAAATCCCCCGAAGCGTTCCATTCCCCCGAGGTGAAACAGGCCATGCAATGTGGAGATATAAAGCCTGCGTCCAGATAAGTTATCTCAAGTACTGCAAGTGGGATTGTTGTCTTAGTATAGTCCTACCTGGTCTTTGGCCTGCTGCTTGGTGATGGAGTTGACGTGGACATGCAAGCCTGAAGCATTTCTACATGGTAATTAACATTCACCCTCATGAAAACTGGCTTACTGCTCATTGTCCTACAAATGCTTGGACAAACAAATATGAAATACGTGAAGGCATCTGATGAGGAGAGATCTGAAGGAATACCCTATTCCCCACATTGAGAAGTCCATAACGAATTGTGAAGTTAAAAGTACCCTACATCTTTTAAATCTGAAGAGGCATGAGAGTTAAAAAAAAAGTGGTTTTCTTACTTCTCACCTACTGTTAGGAATAAAAAGAGAAGGTGGCTGTGGCTGGAAGCCTGAGACTGGAGTTCTGTTCCTGGCAGCTCCAGCTCAGCTTGGCTTCCAAAGGAAACAGAGCTCATGCCATTGCATGGGCAGCCAATTTTTCTTTAATGAGTGTTGGATTTCTTGGCCAGTTCCAACCGATATGATAGAGGGATAAGCCATCTCAGGGACACAGGTCCAACACTTTTCATGCAAATAGCATCTAGATAGAAGAGTGAGGTTCTCTGAATGCTGCCACTGGGAAAAAAAAAAAAAAAAAAAAAACAAACAGTTTAGGCATGACAAAATTAGAGCGTGCAGTGAATGCACAGGAGCCAGTGATGTTACAAAAGCCACAGGTGTGGGCAAAGAGATGGTATCTGACGGCACACCAGCTAACCCCACCATGCAGCACACAGATACAGAAGACCTTTATGTGCTGTCTTGCACACAGAACTGGCTCATCTTCATCGTTCAACCCCCTTTTTCCTTCTCTGTTTTTTTGCAACCTCACTTTACCAGGACTGGCCTAACTTCCCAGCCTCTGGCTCGTCCCTTACATGGCATTTCAGAGTGGCTGGGCAGAGGTGGGATTTTGGGGCTGTGCTGCTCTTCTGTCCTTGGGTCCCCTTGCACCAGGAGACCTGAGTTTCTCCTGAAAGATGGAGAAAAAACATTTAGTTTTGACATGGCAGCAGCATGGAGGTAGAGGCAGTTCTTTGATCCAAGCTCCGAAGTTTTGGTTGGGTATTTTTCTTTTTTTTTTCTTTTCTTTTTTCCCACAGAAATTATTTTATCTTCCTGCCAATTCATACATGTATGGATCATCAGAGAAGCTTTTATTTTTTTTCCCAACTCAAATCAGGGACCAGAAACGCTGTCCCATGATTTGACCTGCCTTGTCAAATCAAACCCATTTGCCTCCGGCAGTGAGGCCTTGCAGTTACAATATCTGACCTAAAGTCTGATGAAAATTAATGTCTTTGAGGGAATTGGGAACATCCCACGAGCAAAAGCAACATTTAATCCTGTGAGCTGCACAGTGCCACTCAGAGTTACGTTAATGGCTAAGTTTAGAAGCTGAATTTTGTGTAAAATGGCTTTTGGGCTGCAGTGAAAGTAGAAGCAGGTAGTAGCTGGTGATTTTCTGCTGCCTAGATTTCTGCCTCTATGCAGAAGAAAACTGTTTTTTAAAAGTGCTTTTCAGTAGTAATCTTGTGGCTTTATTGCAGCATTGAGGTGGCTTCATACCTGCCCCACAAGTGGACGTCTCTACCAGAGCCCTGGTATCATACTCTTGAGGACTCGCTTAATACCCGACTCCGCTCTTCATAGATCATCATCTAATGCCAAATGCTCAGTGGGAAAGTGCAGGGCTTTCCAAAACTGCACACAAACCTGAACTGTGCCGTGTAAGTAAAAATGGTATAAAAAAGTCTAATGTTTGGAAGGCTTCGGGGATGAGTGTTGTATTGGGGAGCCAGCAGGCATTAGCCTTTCAGCCCTCCTGGAGATGAGCGTGTACACTTTAAATCCGACAGTGAAATTGAAGGATAAATAATTACATGGTAGTTTCTATGTAGCAACCAGGTTTCCTGAAAAATTCTCCCTGATTTGCGTGAGCTGTGAAAGGCCTTTTCTAGGCTTGAGAAGAAGAGATGGAAGACTTCCATCTAGTGGCTCTTTTGTTTGATTTAATTCTCCTAATAATCAACAGCTGGATGCAAACACACAGCACTAGTGAGACGGATTCATAGCCTCTTTGCTGACACACATACTAAAACGCATGATGCAGCAGTTCAGGAAACACTCTTCTTTGTGTCCATTGGAAATGAGAGGGCTCACAATGTTGCAAGCACTTGGACATTGCCTCCTCTGCTTGTAAAGCAGAAGACAGCACTGTCCTGCCTCACAGGGCTTCTGGGAGGCTTAATTCACCGATGCTTATGTGGCACTTCAACAGTCAAGATGGGAAGTGTTATCAATATGCAAATATTATTACCCATAATAGCTCCTTTAAGTCACGTATTGTCTTTCAACACTCGCACCTGTGATGTGCATATACCTTTTAAACATGATTTTTTCTCAGCTCTTGAATTAACACTGAATATGTGTGGTATAAAACATCTTAACTAGAAAGCAGCAACAATTTTGTTTGATTTCACTGGGGTTTTATGGACATGAAAACGCAATTTTAATTTTTAGAAAAAAAGTCTTTTCAAAATATGCGTCGACATACTGACCCATTTACTGGATTACGACTGGCAACAAGGAAAACCAGCTGCCTCAAGGGAGTTTGCAAACTCCAGCATTGATAAAGTGTGATGTGATACAGACACTTACGGGGAGAACTTATCCCTGGTGGCTGGCAACTTTTGATTTTTAACAGAGATCTGACCAAGTTTAGAATACAAGATATACTACACCTTTCAAATTCTTAGTTATGCTTTACTGATAGCTTTGTATAGTTTTGCTATTCTTTCAAATGCCCGGTCCATTTCTGAATGCTGCTAAATTCATGGCCTCAGGTGTGGCCTGTGATAATGAATCTCATGGTTTAATTATTCATGTAATGGAAAATCATCTGGCTTTTACGTTCACTTCAGTTAAAGCAAACGATGCCTCCATGGAGAAAGATCCAAAGATGCTGGTCTAGTCTTTTCTTCTGCATGCAGAAAGAAATGGTTGATATCAGCCCATTGCCTCCAACACATTGTAATTCGCAACTAAATCAGGCTACAAGCACGCAACCTAGTGCGTGCTGCTCAGATGCCACCAAGCGGTAAACTCGTAATGCTTTTGGTCATCCTTTCTGCGTTGAACCTCTTCTCAGAGCCTGAAGGAGGAAAACCCGAAGGCAGCAAGAATAGCATTTGGTGCATCACCTTGGGAATGGTAATACTTGGAGAGAGGCTGGGAAGATTGATGGGTCCTTTGCTGGTTCCTGCTGCGTCCAAGAAAACACGACTTCATGTATAGATTGAATATTTCATAAGTAAACAGGACTGCATCAAAGAATGGTTGGTTCTCAAAGCAGGAGATACTGCCTAAAGAAACGAGCTGTAAAAACCGTAATGTTGCCTAAGCACATGGAGAAAACCTCACTCCCACATGCCTTACAGCTAGCTGTATGTGTAGGTACTCTGAGGTTACGCTGTTGGAGGTGGCTGAGACGATATAATTAAAACTAATTTATTGCCATCCTCTGTATGGTGGTTGACCAAGCTCTGTGCCATTTTGTGGGAGTTTGTTGTGCCCTTAGATTAGTAGCAGAATGCTGTTTCGCCCATTTACAGACACTAATCACGCACTGTGTTGTGTGAGAGTGTGTTACAGATAATACTCAGCAGCTCTCCTGGCCCTGCAGCAAATAAATTACTGGGTGTGAGTCCAGATGTGGCGATTCCTCAGGCTGTCAGTCCTGCATATTCTCCAGGCTTAATATTAACACTGAGTAAATGCTGACAGTAAGGCCAGGTCCCAATAAAAGTATCTCTATACAAAACTCCAGTGATCTTTCAAATGCTCCTAACCATGCACAGGAGTGATAAAATTGGTCCAGGGCGTTTATTCCTTCTGGTTTTGTGTTTACTACTGTGATCTGAACCGTGCTACGTGCTATCTCATAGACAAAATAAATCTCTGTGTCTCCCACACAGCCGTAATTGAACGGTCACGGAGGCTGAGCTACACTCTCCTCTCTGTTAACTCGCTGAGATTATTTCAAGCATCCACTTTTCCCAGGTGCTGCCCTGCTCCCTGGAAAGGAATTACCATTACAAACTACCTCCTATTCTGCAGAAGAGACACAGTTGATTAGAGATAGAATCTTCCACAAGAAGACTGGGATGAAGCCTGGAGAAAAGGATTATGCCCCAGGTAAAATGAGATGAATTTATATTTCTGTCACATGAATTCCTCTCCACAAGGATTTCTTATTTCCCTCACTTCCTGCAAAAATCCTGCCATTTTGCACCCGTCCCAATTAGTGTGTGTCCACCTGCTCTGCTAAAAACCAGCTGCCCAGGCGGATAATTAGTGCTGTGAGCTAGATAGTGGCTTCCCATCATTCAGCTCCTGTCAGTGATCCCCTGCTGCAGTATAGCAGCAACAGCTCTGACAACTGCAAAGAAACACGAGTATTTTTTCCCCTGAGGGACCCTCCACTCGTACCCTCTGAGTCACTCATTGCCACATTTTTTCCCCTAGCAATGTGTTTGGGAGAAATGTTGGCACCCAGTTGTTGTTGCTGGGAGGACAACTACCCGAAATTTGGGATGCTGGAGCACATCCCAGGAAGGGCAAGAGGGAAACAGGACCTCGGGTCTGCTGGGGTCTCTCCTACCCCACTGTAGAGCTGGGCCCATCACATTTCTGATTTTGGGATTAGGAGAGTCCTACGTGGCTGTATCCTCCTTTTCTCACTAGCAGGGCAAGAGGAGGGGCCTTCTGTTGAGACACCCCACTGCAATTGTGTATTTTTATTTGCTTCTTGTTCAAAATCTGTTCCTATTATAGGCATTGAGGTTAAAACAGGTGACAGCTTAAGTGGCTTTCCACCCTGAGACTTTCACAGCTGCTTCATGCGAATGGCACCAAGGGGTTTATGGATGCTGGGCATACCTCCTGGCTGGCCAGGAATCCAAATGAATCCTCAGATTTTGCAGAAGGCTGAAAAAAGGATATGTCACATTAAGGCAGATGTGGACATCTACAGAAAAATCTAAATATATTTACAAAACTTACGTCTAGAAATGTATCTGCCAGGTATCTCTCATTTCCGTTACAACTCGCTCTTGAACACCTTTTACTTTTCCTACTGGGACATGTTGTGGCAGGAGGATACAGACTTCATGTGATTGCAGCTGTTTCTGCAGCAACTGATTTTGATGTTGTTTTAATAAATGTGACAGTTTCAGTGTTGATGCTGGCATCCCTTTGCCAATTAGCTCCAGGATGGATGAGTTAATTGATGTTTGGGCTGGATGAGGTCCTATTTTCATTTTTGGTTAGATGCTTAATATAAAAAAGCAAAGAAACCTATTAGTCAGAATTGCACATAACATCTCAGAAAGTCAAAACCCACTAAGTGATGCCTCTTTTATTGATTTAATTGAAGTAATTTGGAAAACTTGACGTACTCTCTAATGTGTTTTAATAATAGATAGGGATGATGCTAATCTTTTTCTTTTAGTTTCCATGATTCTTGCAAATGCTATTACTTCATAGCTTTATGTTTCTGATTTTATACAGGAAGACCCCAATATTCAAGCTAGATTTCCTTATGAGCTGCTCTTCTTTACTCGTAAAGAAGGGAGGTAGAGGCAAGATGGCAGGATGACAGTACAAAGAAAGTTTAAAAGGAACGCAATTTAGGTGAAAAATTATTACATAAGTAGGTTCATCTGCACTACAATATTGGAGTTTCATATAAAGAAAAAGTAAACAGTCCTTCCTAAGTACCTACAATCCTACTTTTTTGGTCTTAACCGTAAGCCCTGGTAGGTTTTGCAGGTAAGGTCTACAGATGCAAAATGGGACATTTTTCCGGAAAACATGGGATGGCAGCTGCAAAACATTAACCCTCATCTCACCTCAAAGTCCCCAACTACCTCAGTGAGATGATAGGTTTGAGGGTATTGGTTTTTGTAAGCACCCCAGATTCAGAGCACCCATTGCCTTCGGCAGCCTGTTCCTTCAGGAAGCTTTATAGGGTTAGCAGCAGCAACGTCATTTACCAAAGCAAAAAGACAACTTTAAAAGTAAGTGCTTAACTGGGCATTTCTGCTGATGTGATCTTTGTACAGCAGTTTACGCTGCCGCACTCAGGGTTCAGACCACGTTTGTAGTGTTCTGGGTGAAGACCTGCCCTAAAAATGCAGCACACTGTAAAAACACACTCTCTTTCCTATGCCAGAGGTAAAACTCTGGCCAGCCCATGAGTGAGAGAATTGTCTCGAGGAACTAAAAGTTGTCTTTCAGGCTTTCTGAAGACCTCCCGATGGAATTTTCTGCACCTGCACAAGCACTGCCAGGAAGAGATACGCAAGGTGCTGGGCTCCAGCTCTTCGGGATCCCATCCGCTCCCACTGGCTGGGAGTTGAGAAGCTGGAACTTGCGAGGTGCACTGAGATGTCAGGGGACAGAGCCCCATGTTCCCTGCAAGCAGGACGTCAGCCTGCAAAGTCTTACTGGTCTTACTGGTCAGCAAAAGGAACTGTTTCTTGTCCACGGGGGCAATGTAAACACCATTTTGCATCCCCCCACTCACCATAAACGCTTTCCCAGAGAACCCACAGCCTGTGCTGTATGGAAGGTGGAAGGAAGGGATGGCAGGGTGGCGACAAAGAGAAGGGAAGAAGGAAGGGATGGCAGGGCAGCAACAAAGAGAAGGGAAGGAGTTACTCATTTGTAGCCATGTAATTATTATTTTTAAATAAATAGAGCTTTTGAAAATGTGATTAAGCAAACGAGGGAATAAAGTAAAAATCTGAATTGCTAATTAAAAAAAAAAAAGTGCTTGTAATGATATCATGTTGAGGGATAAACTAATTCAGTCCTAGCAGTTTTCTTTTAATAATTTGGATGCTCAGTGTAATAACCACAGCTAAGAAAAAAAAAAAATTAAAAAAAAAATCACCCATTTTAATCAGCCCAGACTAGCACGCCTTGGGGTGCATTTCAATCGGCCCCATGCGCAGGATGCCTGAGGCAATTCTCCTGCTTAATAGGCATTTTCCACAACACACTGTGAAATGATAATGCTAATTATCATGAAGATAGATTTAAAACCCTCTGTCTAGGGCACCGCGCCTTGAAATCAGGCGGCATTCATCATCAGCATCAACCCTTGCCACTCAGGGTTGCTAATGACTCGTGAAGCTCCCTCTGTCCCCCCTGCTGCTGACAGCGCTCTGATGCTCACCTGATGGTAAATCGCCTCCCAGTTCTCCCTCAGTGCTCCCCAGCTGCTCACGCTGGCTGCTTTCTTGTCCAGGTAGACTCTGATGTGCTCCTCCAGCTCCTGGTTGACCTGCTCGAGAGCTCGCACCTTCTCGATGTACTCCACCAAGCAGCCGTTCAGGCTCTCGTAGGAGAGACTCCTGCCCTTCTCCAGCCCTGGGGCCAAGGGCACAGCGGCGGAGGAGCTGCGCAGACCCTGGAGGAAGACGCTGCTGATGCCCAGGGCTCTGCGGGACACTCGGGTGCCCAAGCTGCTCACGCCGCCGGTGGGGACGGTGCCCACATAGACACCGGGGGGTCTCGACAGGCTCCCTCCGCCCCCGATGCTCACTCGGCGGCCGGGTGGCCCCGAGGTCTCAGCCGTGGAGGAGGAGGGCTGTTGCCCCAAGAAGGACGACCGGCGCCTTGGCAAGGGCATGCTGCCTCTCCAGCCCGCCGAGCGCCGCTGCTCAGCCCGGCCGCCTTGCCCCGCACTGGCGGGAGGGATGTGCCGAGCCCAGCAGGTTGGGGCTCGTGCGGGGTTTCGGCTTTGTGCGACAGCTTTCTGGAAGGGGGGCTTTGTGCTGCCCGGGGGCGCCCGTCACATTGTCCGGGCGGCCGCTGGGTCAGCAATCCCATTTCAGGGGAAATCTCCCTGCTGCTGCTGCTGCAAATGTGGCAGATGAAAAGCACAATGGTGTTTACAGGGACAGCGGGACGGGGATTCAGTACAACGTACGTGTTAAAATACCAGCGGTGTTTTCTACGCTGACACCCAGATGATTTCCTACCCTTACACCCACAGGTATCTAGACATATATTACAAACGCATTGGCCCCTGACACCCATGCTTGCTCCAGGCAAGAGTCTCCTGTGGCAAGACGTTACCTAAAGTTAGCAAAACTCAAAGTTTTGAGGAGCCGGCAGGGCCGTGGCGGAGCCGAGCCAGCCTTTCGCTGCCGCAGAGCCGCGAATGCTCCCTCCGCCCCGCTTGCAGCTTCTGGATTTCTCTGCGCTTTGGCTTCACCACCCGACCAAGGCACGTTGTCCCAAACCCAGCAGATTTTAACTAGGGACAAGCACCCCTCATGTCTACCCCTGCTCAGTGGGTTTAACACCACATTGTCAATTGTACCTGGTCTGTTCAACAAGGGCCTATATCACTTCGAGTGCATAACGTGGTGATAGTGAAACAACTGAGCTGAAAGAAAAGGGCAAAACAATCCCTGAGATTTATTGCAGGGGATGGGGGAGCTTTCCCCTGTTCTCCTTTTTATGTCACTGCTCTTTAACGACTAGTGATCAGGTGGGTAGTTTATGTATACATAAGTAGGACGTGTGCATGGTACAGTGGGATCCTTCACTATACAACGTCAGGTACAGCTTTTTCTACCTACACACAGGGATGCTTCACAACCAGGATGCCAGACTTGTTCCAGTGTAGGATTACCGTGTGCGCATCTTTGCAGGCATGTCTGTAATGTGCTGATGTTGGGCATTGCCCTAATGCAGTGTAGGTTTGTACAGGGACGGCGGTGAGTCTTTAGCGAGATGGAATACAATCAGAAATGCCTGTCTTCCATGGGGGCCTAATACCGGCTCGCTGGCTTTGTGGCTGAAGTTTGTTTTGCTTGTTTTTTAAGTCTGAGAACCACAAGATTGCCTACAGTCAGGTCACCATTTCCCGCATCTTCACAGCTTTGCAAATATTTTTGGCTAGTTTCTAGACATTCTGCATTTAGACTACCAAGCAAACCGTGCTGGCTAAATGAGAGGAATCCTCCAGTATTTCTTACACAACATTTTCAGCATATTTGCTGTGTGTCAAATAAAAAAAAGATCTGCCTTGCAAAAGCAATACTGCGTACAGAAAACAAATGTAAAAATATGGACTTTTTTGCAAAGAACTAAATTTAGTTCTCTGTAACGTCATTCTCTCTTTCCACCTCCCTGTTGAAACAGAAGATAAAAATCCTCATGGGATTGCTTTCGCTCTTGGCAAGACTCTCAGGAAGTTTTTACTTTATAATCAACCAGTGATTTCCAGGAGGCTGTTTAGTATTTGATCATAAGGACTGCAGATATCATATTGTGTAGCGTTTATCCCACGGTGAAAAGATATATTCCCAAAGTGCCCATCCATGTCCATACATAGCCATGTCTTCTTGACTGCCCCAGTCACCTTGTAGGGAAGCAGTGCATTATTCTCTGACTCTGAGCAGAAAATCAGATATTGAGGAGAGCCCCTATGACATCACAATTTTCTGATTTTAGGAAGCCTGCGTTCAGTTTTGTGTCTCAGCACAGTAGAATTGCACGTGTTAGAGAGGGAGAAAGGAGGAGCGACAATGCTTCTGTGGCCTCCTGGTCCCAGGGGTGGCCACATCTTGGTCTGATTTCAGCCATCATTTAGTGAAGTTGTCAGGTTGCTCTGACTAACTGCAACCACTGGGACAACTGCTGGCAGGTGGGAACAGCTGGACCAGATGTGCCACTGTTATAATTCCCCTTTTCTGGTAGCAGCTGTGGCTCACCTTGAACAAGGCATATGGTTAATGATGCTACGCTAACTCTGTCCTGCCTGAGCTTCCCTTTTACGCAATCAAGCAATAAACCCGAGCAGCCAGTGGCACGGAGCAGCTGGAGTAGGGGGCAAACTCCCTGCTGCCTCACAGCCTTCTCCCGATGAAGTGAGGAGTGAAGGTAGAAAATAATCTACAAGGACTGATGGCCAGAGATGGGGAGAGGATGGGTGAGACCTCAAAGGACAGAGGCCATTTCACTTGCTGAACGACAGAAAAAAGGCAATTCAAAAAGCAAAACTGAAAATCGGTCCCATGGTAACAGTTCTGGGTTATTCAAAGAGAACATCGATTTAAGCCAAGTCATTCCATGTTCCATGTTAGCCTCTCCTTGTAACAACCTATTTTTAATCCATCATTTAAACTTCATTCAACCCTACTATTCCCCTACCACTATTACAGCCTGCAATCTAGCGCTTAACTGGGTAGGACTGAAATGTCATTTTGCTCTGAAACACTGCATTTTCGTTCCTAAGGGGGGAAGGAAAGTCTCAGACAGTAGTGGGGGGTATGAGGAAACTTGATTCAAGGGCACTAGCAGTCTAAGCACATAAGATAAATAAAAGAGTGTGAAAGTGGAAAAGTGGTCAAAGCCACAGCACTCAATTGGTGGGAGTCCCTAGTCACCAGATTTCAAGATTTCTGATAAATTCAAAGGAGGTTTCTGCTCCTTTGAAGGGGATGCTCTACGTGCCTTCTTTTGAGGCTGTTTGCTCTGCAGGAAATCATTCAGGACTCATTGGGCCGGAGTAGAGCAGCTGTGAGTCCAATGTGTAGCATGGTTAGGACATTTACGCAGGAAAACAGGTCATTCTGGTCCTTGCTCCTGTAAAATGGTTTGGGAGCTCAACCTGGAGCTCTGGAGCTTGGCTCTCCTGTTTAAGTCTGAAGAAGGCAACATAAAAAAGTCATGGGGCAACATTACTACCCCAACAGGTTTGCCCATGTCTTGCGTGGCCCTGGATCCCATAGGTGCATCAGGGTTGTTTATCATCCCACTGTAGCCCAGCTCCCCTGCTGTCCCCCTGCTGAGCTGGCAGAACATGGTTGGGTTTAACTGGAAGGGAGACTCTGAAGGGCTCATCCCAGTTAGTGCTCAGGCAGTGCTAGAGTCGTGCAGAGGATACAAGACTGGCTCACCAGCCGTACGGACTGCGTCTGGCAACCGAGCTGGGCCTGTGTGCTTTGTATTCTAGCTTGGCAGTCTAAAGGAAAGGAGTGACCAAAGTCATTTTACAGTAAGAGAAGGGACGGATGGTCACCGAGCAGGAATGCTCATGGCCAGGCTGAGCAATGTCATGTAGGATGCAGGATGCTGTACTCAGCACATGCTGCCTGCACCACAACCAGCCAATATTCTTCCAGACCCAGTATATTTAGTAGCAGATTGTAAATGACACTGAAGAAAACAGTCTGACAGGTGTTTTGCTTAGAAATACCTTTATTTTATAAAGCCACAGTTTGTTCTGTAAAGTTTTACCACACTTATAAAAAAGGGGCTGACAATTCTGAGGGGGAAAAGAAAAGCTGAAAATGTTTCTTGTAATTCAGGGTTACACAAAGGTTATATTTATAATATATATATTTATTTATAATTTGGAGACAGTAGAGATGAGACTGCAATACGCGGGCAGCTGTGGGGTCATATTTCAGAGACTTGCTCATGTCCTACAAATAGCGTTTCTTGACAGAAGGGGTTCACGAGGACCATCCCACTGTCGCGGTAGTCACCGTTGGCGGGGGAGCGCGGCTCGGAGAGGTGGTCCTAGGAGAAAGACAGAGAAGCAGGGTGAGCACTTCACACCCCTCACCCTCCATGAGCACACGGGGCACTCCACTGCCCTGTGCGAATGCACGTGAAGAATGGACTGCTATTTTTATCGCTTCTCCCAATCCTCCAAAAGTGCTTGAATTTTGGGGGCACTGGCTCCCAGAGAGCTAAGTTGGGTGAGCCGGTTTTGCGCTTCCTCAGGCAGTAGGAGCTGTGAGTGAAGAGCTCTTCTGATAATCAGGCTGATTCTTTCTCAGTCTGGGGACCCAGAAGTCAGATGCATCAAACTTCAGGTCCCTTAGCAGAATTTAAGCTTTCACGTTTCTTTTTTTTTTTTTTTTTCCACTTCCATGATGCATTGCAACAGTTTCCTGTCTATCAGCTGGGCTTGACTCCTCAAAGATGCATTTTCAGCTTCTTTTTAAGGTCAGAAACCCACCTATAGGGTTCCAAGCTACCTGAGCATGCCCCATTTCAGTTATGTTCTGATCAGGTTTAAGTGACTCAGATAACGGCTTTTGGAGACCATCCTATATGTGAACAGGCCTATCATTCAATTCTTGGTAAGTCCTGCCTTAGCTTGAGCAACGTAATTGCCAGCAAAGTGGGGTTAATGAAGTGACTGTGAGTGCTTGTCTAGTCACATCTCAGAGGTTCCTTTCTAAACACATTTTTGTTTAATTTAATGAGATGAGTTAGTCAGCTAGCCCATCTGAAAATCACTTTAGCATAAACCCAAACTCTCCACTGTTTCTAGGTTTTAAATACCTTTGAACTAAGCTAAATTATTCTTCTCTGTCTCTAAGGCTGGAGAATACATTTCTATCCATAGGATCACCTGCCCATATATGAATAATCCCACCAAACCAGTCAGATCCCTTAAGTTCATGAGTATAGACCACCACTACACACTGTCATATATTGATGTTTTGATTGCTTATATATTGGGAACACTCACTCCCTGGACTGGTATTTGAGAAGGTATAGGCAGCTCCTAAGACATAAATGCACAAAATTTCTTTGCATTATTAACTCCCACTACCCCCCTTATATGATGCTGTGTGGGACATGCACAACAGAAAGATTAGAAGGACCAACTGTCAGTAACAAGCCAGCCCAAAGAGCTCTCCCAAGCAGTCATGGTATGGCTACACATGGGCTGTAGGCTCAAAAGGAGGAGAAACCCAGGAACAAATTCACCCAGAGGCGATTAATTCCCATGACCACACAGCAATATGGAACACATCTGCAATGGCTGGGAATAGGATGGCAATCTGGTTTTGGCGACATATTTATCCCATATTCTACCTGTGTAGTCTTTCTCAAAAAGCTATTTCCCTGAATGTGCATGGAGATTTCAAGGCTTTATTAATATGACTTCCTCTCCCCTTCTCCCAGCATGGTTTCAGTGACAGTTTTCAGACACTACTTCTGCAAGTGAGGTACCTCTGAAGTCTCCAGGGACTGGATCTCTCTCGGTAACTCTACAGCATGCCTGTTGAAGTAGTCCATGGTAATAGCATTATTCCAATAGCTCAGGTTGTTTTCTGGGTTAGATGTCTTTTTCTTCCTCCTCATGCAGCAGACTGTCAGCAGAACTGCTGTCAATAGAAACATGTCAAAAATTTGGTTATTTGCTTTCAATAAGAACTCATCAGTACCATGGATTTGTTTTTTATGTTACTTAAGGTGAGGGCTGGTGACGTTCATTCATACAACTCACTCAGTCAGATGCAGTGTTCTCCTAACAATCCCCACACAATTAAGTCAGAATCTGGGCCAAGCAGATGAGGCTTTGGACTTGGCAGAATATGCAGGTTTTATTTTCTTTTTGATGTGAGTTTATAATCTGCAAGAGGTGGCTGCCTGGCTAATGAAAAGCTTTGGTGTTGTAACTGATGTATTTTAATACCTAAGCAGGGATTTATAGACCCTCTCGGACAGAGGGCATTCCCCAGGCACTGTGAAGGATGCCTCTGTGCAGATCTTTTCTGCTTCTAGCATGTTCAGATGCTGCAGCGATGAGCACATTAGCAAATGCGCAATGAGAGACACCTGTTCTAGGCTCAAATACCAAATTCATTAATGCATGTAGCTGCACATCTTCAATACCAGTTTCTGCCCTGGAATGCCACTGATCCCTGCCTCTGTCACCTGCCATTCATAACTTGGATTTTGGGTACTTTGTGACCAGCAACCAGCAAGGGGAACATATTCCTGACCAGGATATCTCATGTAGCTTACGCTTCCAGGGCAGCAGTAACCTCAGAGCTGGGGTTTTCCTGGCTGTCTCTGTCAGCTGTATCAGGATGTGGGACCTACTGATAAGCGTAATCTGTTCCCCACACTTGCCTGGGCATTGGTGGTGTCTGAGCCTGGATTTTTTTTCTTATCTGCAGAGCACACTTAAGATTCTGCAATCTGAAATATTTGAGCTTTAAGTAGAGCAGTTAGGCAAGACAGTGTGACCAGCAAGTGAAACTTGTTGATCCAATTGTCTGTCCGGTCTCAAGGGTGCAGACACCCCTCTGACCACAGAGATGCCAGGAAAACGCTCCCCCAATGGGCGGGCAGAACACAAAGCTGGCTGTGTGTTATTTTCTGGAATTGCTTTTGGTTTAGTCATCTCCGTTGTAATTCAGATGGGTAATCTTGGCAATTTTAAGAAAGCCAGACAAACCCACTGTCATGAACTTACTGCTCCCACTGGTCCTTGCTCAGGCAGAAGCTGAGGCATGCACAAGGGTTTGTTCAGAGGAGTAATGCATAAGCACTGTGTGCTTATCATACACCTGTGGAATTAATTGACCAGTTGTGCTTGTAATCTCCCTGATTTATACAGACAGGTAGGTAGCTGGACATGTACTTACTTTGATTTGTACCTGTGAAATAGGGAATGCCCTGCCGTAAATTCAATCCATTATTTCTAAACACCTCATGGTAGAAAAGGAGAAAGAAAATATTCATGAAGCAGAAAAATATATTATTTTCTCAGCTACAGCCAAAATTATTTATTAGAACTATAGCCCAGAGGAAGGAAAAGACTGCAGAGAGGTCAAAGCTGCTTTGTATGTTTTGACAAACATTGCATCTACCCATATGCCATGGGACTAATTTCTTATCCCATCTACTCACATAAAATGGCAATACAAAAGTGCAAGGCTAGAGCTCTATTTAAAACAAAATAATAAGCTACTAAGAAAAAAAAAATTATGGGTTTGAATTCAGGCAGTTTATGTCTTAAAGGGAAAGGTGAGCCTATGCTATAAATCTTCTTCCAAAACTAACAGAAAAATCTCCTGTACTGTTCCTGCATGTTTCAGAAAAGCAGTTCATCATCAAACTTACTATTATTTTTGATTCATATTGCTTCAATCTTTCTATCACCAATAACTTCATTTGCTGACAGCCCAACAGCGTGACTACTGCTGCTGCGCCCCACGAGGGCCACCAGAACTGCTCTCCCTTCCCAGGGAAATGCCCGAACTCCTGAAGGGCTGCGTCTTTGCTCCCTACTTTGCAGCCAACCTCTCCATGTCCCAGCCCAGCCCGCAGGCTCATTAAGATTAGAAGGTGAAGCGGGACCTACATTTAGCCCTCCCGACTGCTGGTGAGAGCCAACAGACCGTGGAGCTTTTTGGTACTCCAGCAACAAGGTGCTCCCTAACGCACAGCGCATTTTTGAAGGTGCCTGAGGATATGAGAGCCCCAGTAAAGCCAACTTTATCACTGTGTAAATATTTTGAAAGCCTGAGGTTTTACAGCTTATAAAATATTGTGGCTGCTGACAGAGAAGCATCAAATTTGGGTTTTAGGGGCTGGAAAGCCTGTGAGACTGAGTCAAGAGAGATCTCTGCTTCTTCCAGTAGGAGATGGCCTTGCCATGTGCAGATATGGTTGATATATAGTAATAACGCTCTCTCCCTTAATTACACTCTTGGCCTCCAACCTTAGCACACGCACGAGCAAATGGATGGAAGACTGTGGAAAATGGGTTCCCGAGCTTTCTCAAATATAACATATTTTAGTAGAAGGCTGTCTACTGAAGCTGCCCCAATTCAAAGCAGAGGAGACCCGCTTTAAGAGGGAAAGAGGACAGCAGGGCTGGAATGGGGCTATTCCCTCTTCATCTCATACTAGCTACATTTTTGGGGCATATTTTAGTGAAATTAATGCAGCTAACATAGGACCGCTCACTTCCAGAACAATACTAGGGACAGGGTACAGCTTTACCAATATTCTTAGTTATCTGTTTGCTCTCACGACTAGAATTACGTGTATTAATCAAAAACCTCTTTCCAGACAGACAGTTGGGATGGCCAGCAAAGACATAATAAGTGGATGAAATACATAGAGGGCTGAAATGGTTTGAAAAGGAGAAATGGCAATAATAACAATAACAGAGCTGAAGAGAGAAACAGTAGCTGCAATACCCCACTTATCTTTCCTGGTACATTATGTGATGGCCTTGTAAGGACAAGAAAGTGCTGTTGTTCAGTGCTGCCTCTGTTTCAGCGATGGCCAACCCTTTGAGCAGAAACAGCGCTAACTCTTCTCTGGTTTACAAACACTCACCTGGATGCTCTCTGGGAGTCAGAAAAGCAAAACCGACTTTTCCCTTTGCCTGCTCCATGTTAAAGTCAATAGCGAGTGCCACGAGAAGGACACTTCAGCGTTGTCCCTGTGTCAGCCTGAAGCTTCCCATGCAGAGATTACAATACATGTTAGAAAATATCAGGGGTCTCTGCAACTTTCTGGATACTGGAGTTCAGGGAGTTCAGAAGCATTTCTAACCCGTATTCTTTGACTTGCTGCTAGTCTGGAGGGAGAAAAGTCAACCCACACATTCAGGGGCTAAGAGATGCTGATGAGCTCCAGCTGACATTGGCCTCCTTCTGGCCCTAAGGCAAATTATGTCTTCATTATCTGTCCCCGCCCCTCCCCTCCCCCCCCAAAAAAACAACCAACCAAACAAACAAAAAAACCCAGGACATAATACATTCCACAAACGGATGAAACGAGATTCTCACAGATATACAGGTTTCTAGGCTGGTGGGAACATGTCCATCCTCTACTCTCACCTGTTAACCATAAACTGTATTTAAGGTACAGCACATCCCATAGGAAAATACCCAGCTTCATTTAAGGACATGGAGTGACCAGATACCAATCCCATTCTCACAAAGTTTGTTTCAATACTTAATTTCCATTGTGGGGACATGTTTACATTCCCTTTGCTGTCTAAATACTTTCAGCTTTATCTGCCACTTCTTCAATCTCCTTTTGCCTTTTTTATCAAAACCTTCTACTATGCTCTCAGAAATGTCCCCCATATATGTGGGCTTCAGCCTCTCCTTGGACTACATGATGACACAAGTGGAGTTATGTTGCATTTCTCAGCTCTTGAATAATTCACGCGGCTCTTTTCTAACCTTCCAATCTTTTTTTCAAAACATAAACCACCAGGATTATACACCATATTCAATACTGGCCTCATAAATGCAGCGTAATGAGATCATACCAACTCCCTACAGTTTGCTGATACTCTTCTGTCTTTTCTTTCAAGTCACTTAAATATTTTACCAATCTTATATAGCTGCATAGCCCCTTCCCCGACTCTCCAGCTCCCACGTAAAACATGATGTTAACAGACCTGAACATTGCAAGCACTTTTAAGTCAGGAGATATTCAGACCGAAGGATGTTAATTTACTTCTCCCTACGCCTGCAGATCATGATATAAGCTAAGTTTCTGCAGAACTCTTGCCTCAATGACTAAAATAGTGGGGTTCCCATGTTTCTTTCAATTTCCCTCATTTACTGTGGCCATCTATAGTAGTACAGCCTTTGCTGTGGTAATACCAGTGTCATGATGGGTTTGGTTATTGAGCACAGCTGCTTACATCTGGAGACAGGAGGCTCTTCTCCAGCTCAGTCTGAGCTCACACCTGGGGATTAGACTCAAAGATCTCTCTCGCTTTAGATGGGGAAGCAAACGTTTGTAGGTTTTGTGATGGAGAAAGTGGGTGAGATAATTTTGGAAAGCGTCCCAGTGTATGAAATGTGAGCTAAGTGGGGTTAGATCCAAGGCAATTCTTCATATATTCTTTGAGTTCTGCTGACGACTGCGTTTGAAGGCTCAGCCTTCCTCTCGCGTTTTCCCATGTCAGCAGAACTGACTGAATGAATTGACTTCTGCGCATCTGATTTGCAAGTTTCTATTCTTCCACGTTTTATCGTGCCATTCTGTAATTACAGAGACGTAAGTACTGGGAGCCCAAGGACCAGGACGGTGGGTTTTAAAATGCCTTCATAACGTGTCTTGTTCTGCATTGCAGATGCAGGCACCCACACACGTACAAACGCACATGCACAAAAATGTTCAAGGCTGCCTGAAGGACACTGCAAACACATCTCAAACTGTGACATGCAGAAAATACTTAGATCAGTGTTATATATGACTGTGCTTTTCTGGGAATGCAATGATACAAAATCCTTCATTTTTGCAGCCCTCCAATGGTGTCAGCAACATTACCCCCATTATTTATACCATGAAACTGAGGTACCAAAAGGTGAAACGATTTCCGTAGGTTGATGCAGCAGATGTGACTCACGCATTCTTCAAAGCATTACTTTTCTGGCTAGCATTTTAAGGGATTTCAGTGGGACTCAGAAACCTATGCATCTTTAAAGAAATATGTACTGTAAGGATGAGGAGACTAAAACCCTCAACAAGAGTTGTTTCAGCAGGCAAGCTCCTGAGGCCCAGGTCTTCAGGCTACACTGCTACAGACACAGCCGTGCCACCAGCACAGCTGGCAGGACCTGCCAGTCCTCAGTGGGGCTGAGATGCCAGGGCACAGCGATGCTGAACAAACCCCCTGCTGTTTTCTGCTCTTAGGTGCAAATCCCTGTGGCAGGGACAGGCTGGTGAGAAGCCCCGGCAGGGTCTTTCCTCCGCAAGAAGTGCAGCATCCCAGGAACTTCTTCCAGTGGGGATGAGAAGGCAAGGGCTCCTGTTGTCACCTCCTCCGCTATGGAAGTTAAAACACCGACAGGTTTGCATTTAACAAGTGCCTGTCAATAAAAGGTGTGACAGCGAGCAGTGCGTGCAGCCCTACTATGCCACGTGTCAGAGAGAGACAGACACGTCTCTGCAGCATCATAGTGCATTTTCCCTTCTGAGGATTTCGGGCAGCAGGAGCTGTGCCTAGAAGCTCCCTGAAGAGGAATTTTTTTCCAGCCTCCTTGCCACCCCTCAAGTAGAGGAGGGATTATGAGGAAAGGCACAAGGGCTCCCAGCAGAGGAGAGATGCGCTGCCCACTGTGCAGCTCTGCAAGTGCTCTGGAAATAGCCTGGAGGTCAGTGAGCTGGCTCAGGGGCACTCCTCAGTAGCAGGAGAGAGACGAATTAATTAGATTCCAGCAGCTCTGCAGCCATGCACAGGCTCCGGTTGCCTCTCCTCACCTCCTTCCACTTCTTTCCAGGGTGCACTGGTAACTTCCCTGCCTGGGGGCTGCCTCTTTCCCTGGTGCGGAGTCTCATCCTTTCTCACAGGTGTCTCAGCAGCAGCTCAGGGCTTGCTGTTCCCCTCGGTGGGTCTGGCCTTGAAGGTGTCAGCCTGAGCACAGAGCCAGAAGCTCTGGGGCAGCAATAACCTCCCATGATAGGAGACCTCAGTGACTTTCTCCATGGCTCGTTCCCTCCTAAGGCAGCTCAGGTATTTAACAGCATGGGGCTCAGTCTGGATATCCTAGATACCTCCACCTTTCAGCATCACAAGGCAGAAGCGGGACAATGGTTTCTCAGTCCGTGCCCACAATATCTGTGAGAGCCTCTCACTGAAAGCGTTTTCACCCTTCGAAGATGAAATCGAATCCAAAAGGTTATAATCTTCATCTGTCTCTTAGCATCAGCCCCCTCTGGACCAGAAGTGACGAGCAAATGCCAGCGTGGGGCTTTTCTGTCTTCAGCTGCAGGCGCCTGTGCCCGGGAGGTGGCGACAGTCCCCTTCGCACACCGCACACCCTATACCGCACACTGTACACTGCACAACCCATACTGCACACTGTACGCCACACACCATACACCCCATACTGCACACTGTACACCACAAACTGCACAACCCCATATGGCACACTGTACACCACACACCGTACACCCCATACTGCACACCATACAGCCCATACTGCACACCGTACACTGTACATCCCATACGGTACACCGTACATCTGTGCCTGAAGATACAGGTTGTGCCCGAGGGTCAGGAAATAGTGTCTCTCCAGTGTGCAGCACAGAGGGGAGCCACGAGGGACACATGATGTCTGGGTAAAAATGCTATAGGTTGTTATAACTTATTTTTTCTTCTCCTGTAGGAATAATCTATGCCCGTACAATAGTACTTATCATGGCATAATTTAAACAGCGTAACTTTTGGATGAAAGCAATTCCCTAGGCACTTCAGCCAGATCAAAAAAAAAAAAACAACCTTTAAATGCCTGCCTACCATTCATTTCAACTCTGAAATACACCCAAAGATCCCCAGATTTTAAAAGGAGAGTCCAACTGAAGACCATCCTCAGAAATCTGGTCATGAAAGCAGGACTTAAATAGTTCAATCACTTAAACACTCAGTCGCATTAGAGCTTGTTTAGATAATTTTCGAACTAATACTTTCCTTTTTAAAAAGGTAGCTGAGAAATACAAGAAACAGGATAGGCACAGTCATAGGAACACATACTGTTATGGTATATGAGAAGAAAAGTTTAAACACCACTATTTAACGAATAGTGGGTTAGAAGTCCTGCCAACAGACTCCTCATTATTATTATTATTAATAATAATAATTATCATTAGTTATTAGCTCATATATGGCACACTCCAGACAGGGACATACACCAGTTTACACACTGGTTATGCTTCCTATGCTTGTGTTGTATGGTATTATATTTTGTGTTTTGTATTTGGATGCTTTCTATCCAATTCAGCTTTCTCTCTGAATATTGGCCCAAAACATAATGCTTGGAAGAATTTATTTGATCGTCTATTTCAACTGATTGATAGACAAGGCACTGTTCATCAAATCATCAGATATTGCTGTTCTCATCATGCTGTGCTTGCTATACCCCACTTTCTCCTCTCCATCTTTCACAGAAGTACGTACGGACACTTCTGCTTTGGTTTCTCTGTATTTTGATTGTTCATCTTTTAGGCTTAAGCTTTGTTTTCACTCGTGGTTCTAACCGTGTTGGCAATAGTGGGACTGATGGTCCCAGAGGTACAAGTCTAAGAGATATGTTGAGCCACTCCAATAATTTGCAGCTGCCGGAAGGATCGGTGCTGCTGCTTCTCCAGGTGTGTATTCCTGCAGCCTCATCCCCTCCAAGTGTTGTGCTCATCTGACCCTGTGGAGAGCTGATTCAGCTCACTGGGTGGACAGAATGTACCAAAGAGCAAAGTGAATATTTTTTGGCCACTTTAGCAAATGTGAAAGTGGCTGAGGGAGGTGGCAGGTTAGGCCCAGGCAGAAGGAGAGGGGCAGGATCGGGTGGCTGTGCCTTGGAGAGGCACTAACAACCTTTCTCATAATTTCTCTTGTGTTTTTTGTAACTGAGTCAAATTACGAGACCCTAAGCCAACTCTGGCAACCCAACCTGCTCTGGTCCTGCAGGTGGCTGACTCCTGCTGTCTGAAGGCCAGGATTTCAAACTCTTCCTGCTCCCTCGACAGCTGCAAAGTTGGAATTAAAATGGAGGAAACCAGCAATGTGGTTATCAGACTTTAAAATCTGAAAGTTCACAAACTGCCTTCAATGGAATATTTTATTACGCTGGAAAACTGGTGTTTCCTAAGGCAATAGTCATTATGACTGTCATTAATCTTTTGGCTTAGCAGTGGGCTTTTTAAACCGAATTTCAGAGCAGAATATAGTGTTTCCTAGATTAAAGACTTGTACAATTTTGGTCACCAGCTTAAATGACTTGAATTAAAGCTGCTTTGCCTTCTAGACCTCTTCAGTCTTGTGTTACACCCTCAAATGGTGGGCCCCAAAAGACTAAGTGATTTCTAATAGCAATGTACAAAATATGCTTTGAGTGTAAACATGATAACCCTGCATTTTGGAGTTAAGCACTTTGGTCAGTGAATGCATCAGCTGTCTAGTGACTGCTTCTCATCCGTCTCAAGCTCTCCACTTGGTCCTTGAATCACAGGCCGAAATCTGAATTTTAAGGAAAGGGAAAAAGAAAGCAAAATAAAGCAGCAATTAACTTACAACATGAGGATATAGGTACGCTGATGGCCAGAATGATCCAGGCAATATCCATCTTGCTGAGACAGATGGTTGCTCTGTGCTGGGGTTTGTCCCTCTCAGTGACCTGGGAGATATTTCCTTGCACCCCAGGTTTCCAGGTCCCGGCAGGAACCAGTCTGTTTAGGAAGTTCCCGGTGGCGGTGGAGCCAGCTGTGGAAATGGAGCTGGACAACCTCGTGGCAGGCGCTGCGGAGAGAACACTGCCCAGCAAGGTCGCGTTAGTCACCGTGCCGTGCTGTGTTGGAGCAGGTCCCTTGGGGTCTCCCGCTGCTGGGGAGGAGACACCGATGTCAAAACCGGTCTGAACCGAGTGACCTGCTGCTGCCGTTGCAGATCCAGGGCCAGCAAACAAAGGGACATTTGTACTGAGATTCAAGGTTACCCAAGAGTTGTTTTTGCTCGGCATATCCCATACGCCGTAGCGGGTGGGTTTAAAAGGCACCGACACTGCCTCAGGATCAGTTGATGGTCCAGCAGTTGTGGTGGCAAAATCTGCCTCCTGCACCACTAGCTCGGCCCCATCCCCTCGCTCTGCTTCCCTAAGGCTTCCCGAGGCGTTGCGGTGGGGAGAAGGGTCTGAGTGTGTAGTTCTTGCCAGCCCCGTGCCATTTGGATCGCTGGACGCTGCGGTCTGGGACTGAAACGGGTGTTCTGTGAAAGGGCTCCTCAGGGTAGGGAAGGGAGAGTGCAGGGTCGTCTTTAGGTAAGGCTCCGAGGAATCTGTGAAGTTGCCTTTGAAAACCTGGAATATTTTCCCCTTGGGCCGAGTCTGTCCCGAGTACAAAGCACTCTGGTTGTACAAATGATACGTTTCCTTTTCGCCGACGCGAGGGCTACTCGCTTGCTTTTGCCCAGTGGAAGGGGCTTTCTCCGCCAGGCTGATGGGATGGGGAATGGCACGAGTGGATGTGGGAAGGGGCTCTGCCGCGTGGCGGTCTTTGTGGCGAGGTGTTGTTCCCATGGCTGTGATAGTGGTAGTGTCCATCGGGAAGCCCTGAGAGGAGGAGACTGTGGGAGACAGTACCTGAACAGAAAACACCAGCTCTTCTGTCAGTGCCAAGATCAGTAGAACACCTGGAGGAAAAAACACAGAGAGAGGGTGAGACACAAGGGAGGGACCAGCGGACAGGCTTGTGTGTCTGGCAGGATGTTCTGCAGAAGGACAGAAGAGTCAGCATCCAGCTTTGTCAGCTTCTCTGGGAAAGTAGGAAGAGAAAGGAAAATCTGCAGGGGCTGTGGTGGCTTCATGGCCGTGGGAGCGACAAGGTGGGAACGGGAAGGCTGCAGGGAATCTCTGCAGCAAAGGGAGAGAGGAGCTTGCAGTATGGACTCAGGAGAGTGCTTTAAAGTGCCACAGGCAGGTGATTTCCCTGTAGGAGCTACAAAGCATCCTACTCTTTAGGAGTAGAAACAAAAGATGTTTTCATTTTCATTTTGGCCAGGAGGCCTCCAGATGAATGTCCGCATCATTATGGGGAACCTTAGTCCACTCATTCTTTTGGCTGCAAAATCCTAAATTTGGCTGCCTCCAGTCTTGGATGCCATTAAGCAATCTGTTTTTTGAGAGAGCAGCTGCTTAGCCCTTGCTGAAAATTAGGTCAAGAAGGGATGTCTAATGAGAGGGCTTCCTGGGTTTTATACGCTGTCCTTTACGTAGCGACTTCAGAAAATCTAGTCACTTAATTTAGAGTATGAGATCTGGAAAATCTCAAAATGTTAAAAACGAGCAAGAAAACATAGCTATCACAGCCATTTTACAAAGCCATATGATTATTAGGGGTCTGACTCAATCTAACACAACTGCCCTTCACACCCATATACAAATGTTTGGCTGTAACCTGTTCTGTGCTCACATGTGCTGTGGGATTGGGTGGTGTGAAATTTGCCTCCAGCCACCCTCTGTACTGCACATCATTTCATGAGGTGCCAGATTTACACCACTGGGAACATCAATTCATCCACTTACTCCTAGTACAGATAATGGTCATGGGCAGCTGCAGTAGCATAAGCCTCCCCGGGATGCAGGGCTAATACACCGTGAGTTAGCATGACCTGCAGGGACCACATCAATCATACATCACCATTTCCATATGTTGAAGCTGTTGAGTGTAATGTGGATCTCTGCCCACTAGGAAGCACATGGAATAAATCCATTTTGCACAAACCACTGAGCATCATCAGATGGCACCATTAGCACTGTGCTAGTGTGAATTTCAACCAGCGGTGTCAAGGTGAAAAACATTGTGACAGTCTTAACAAATTGGGGAGACGAGTTTGTCAAAGCTGCGGGACTGGGTAATGATCACCTTCCAGCCAAGACTGTGGAGTTCCCTCCTGCCCTCTTCTCCACCCTTCCCAGCCTTGCCAGCTTTCTCTGTGAGTCTTCTTATGCCGTTTCGTTCTACTCTACTTGGGAATATCTGTTATGGGCACCAGCAGAAGAGGAAGACAGAGACTTGGGAAAATAAAAGAAAATCCCTGATTAGGTGTCCACTGGGCCTTAGGACTCTGTTGCACGTTGGGCAGCTGCAAACACCATGAAATGTGTTTATTCTGAATCCTGTGCATCTTTCGCACCCATTCACAGGCAGTGCAACACACGTAGCAAAGACTCACCAAAGGAGCAGTACCTATTCCTCTTACCCAGCTAAATGCTCTACTTTGATCAGTAACCGTCATTTCTGAACCAGAACAGCGCAGAGCTCTGCAACAAACAACATTCACCTCATCTTGCCCCCAGCAGCCTCCTGTTACTTTGCAGAGTATCCAGAAGATGAAAACACTGAGTGGATAACATAGTGAGAGCCAATTACAAGCAATGCACTTTCCACTGCCTGATGCTAAAATTAGCTTTTTTTTTTTTATAATTTATTACTGACATAAATATCTCTGCCAAATAAACCATCGTCTAGGATACTGCTTCCCAGTTCCCAGCCAGCCACAGACAATATGGTCTTATAGCAGAACACCTAGTCAAAGAAAAAAGATATTCTGTACACTGAGATGCAACCAGGAGAGCAGATCGTGCTACGCTCGTGGAGCATCGCTCTTGGAAATGAAAGGCAGGAGTTATCTTCACATTTTGGGCAGCACTTATTCTGAGGTCAAGGTCAAAGCAGATATTCTAGTGTCCATATGGCTAATATTTCATGCCAAGACAAGTTGCTGCCACAGAACAAATTCAAAGAGGAAAGGATGACAGTTTATTTTGGATTTGCTGCATGGAGATCATGTTTCAGGAAACTTTAGGCCTGCTGTTCTGAGCACACAAGATAAAGTGCATTGGCAGATCTTATGAGAGACTAGATTATAATGACTGTAATGCCCACTAAAATTTTTGGTTGTTTTTTGTGTAACTACTTTCCCTCACACCTCATGTGCAGAAAAACATCTCTATCGGGTTAATGTTTTTCTCCAGGATATTCCTTAAGGAATAAGGAAGTTGTCAGCTTTTCGGCATATTGTGCCCTGGAGTTACAAATCCTGACCTTTGGCTAAAACCCTACCTAATATCCATCTCCACTTCTTGAAATACCGATAAATCAGAAGCTTGCTGCTGTAAAGATTTATAATCTCTCTGGGGCAGTCTGTTGTGGTAGCAGGTCACCACACATCAGGCACGGGAAGCCAGATGCATTTAGCCAGTACCTTTCGGTGCCTTGTAAAGTATGAATAATTATTCAAAGGAAATACTACATCAGAAGTAATTTATTTGACAATAAACAATAACCCCCATGACATTT
Source organism: Vanellus vanellus (assembly GCF_965231255.1). Classification (NCBI taxonomy): domain Eukaryota; kingdom Metazoa; phylum Chordata; class Aves; order Charadriiformes; family Charadriidae; genus Vanellus; species Vanellus vanellus. The sequence goes on along the minus strand of NC_138906.1, from coordinate 49,306,698 downwards.
GGCTGTCTCAGGCTGTGGCAGTCAGGTTTTGCTCATCTGCTAGACTCCATTTAACAGCGTCTGCAGAGCCACTGTGGCCCCATAAGCTACAGCTTCTTTGGACCTTTTTTACTGGTTGAATGGACTACAGTAACTCCTTCAGTGACAACCAGAGCTAATCTGTGCCCCTAACTACTGAAAAAATATTCAGCTTAGTAGATCATTGTAAAAATAGCCAGTGCTGTATATTTAGGGAGAACCGGCTGATAATAAGAACTTCACACTGGGCCTTGCTGGCCCTTTTAAGTAGAATTAACTGGCTTCATAATTGATCAACAGCCAACTGGAAAGCAGAAGTAAAGCTGGAATCAAAATTTTCAGATGCTCTGCATGATCACCAAAGCATGCTCTGGCTGGATTTGTGGTAACCTGATTGCCCAGAGCTCCCGCTTACTGTTCTATCACTTGAGTGTCTTACGAAGTTGGACTCTTACTGAGGTCCCTGATATCAGACTGCCCTGTTTGGCAACGTTGGCTTAAGCCTAAGAAAATGATATTCTGAATTTCTCTATTAAGGCACAGGTGGTGTTTGTGACAGAAATGGACTTAACCAACGCCTTCAAATTTCTTCCCTTCCCAACCTCTGTCTCTGCTTCACAAATGCACCCGCACTGAGAAAAGCGCCATGGTGGGTACGATGCCAATTGTCCCCAGGTGCCTCAGCTTACCCTCCATCAGCCTACCACTGAAAGGAAACCTTCTGGTTGCTATCAAGTTGTCATGGCCAAAGTTTTGATATCCCAGGTGAGATGGTACATAGAAGATGCTCTTGGTCAGTTCAAAGTGCAGTCCTGCAGCTCTTTGCCAAAATCCTTCAATTTTGGTTATCGAAGGACTCTTAGGACTGATCTTAGAGCGTGAGCCCTTTGGGGTAAGGACTGGCAGTCCTTACTATCTGCTGGCATAATGGTAATACAGACTGATGTAAGCACATTATAGCAAATAATGATAATTAATTATATTTTCAAAGGTCAGTTCACACCATTAAGTTTTTTAATAAGGGGCCATTTCTAAGGTATAGGAGCTCATGCTCAAAAGGGGTCAAACTGGTTTGGCTTTTAAATGCTGTGTGTCAAATTCCCACTTTTGGTGTGTAACTTTATGACTACATTAAAACCATTCAACTGAAATGAGAAGGCTGATTGACCTGAGGTCTCTGTGGTGTAAACTGTGTCATCTTGTGGTCTTGCATACTGCACCATGAAGGGAATGTTAAGTACAAAATGAATTAACTCAAGGGTGGAACACAGCAGAGTGACAGCAGAGTGTATACAGAGGGTGCCGATGTGCATTTAGCCACAAAAACTCCTTCCTGACAACATGGTGTGATGGCTCAAATCTCAACAGGATCTCCCCGCAGCGCTTCTTCCCATTGTACACTCATTGGAGTCCAGAAAAGGCATGTACAGTTTTGTACATGAAGAAAATTAAAGAGTTGCTTTACAGCAATGTTTTCAAAGACTGCGGTTGATGTCCTCAGTGAGTCTCAGGAAAGTCGGGGGTTAGGAATATTTTGCTTTCCCAGACTAAGACATCCACAGGGAGTCTATCCAAAGTCCTACCTTCGAGAATTGTTTCGGATCTTCCTCACGACCCTTTTATTTGCAGGCAGGAGGCAGAACTTCCTCCCTCCAAACCAGAAAAACAAAGCAATTCGGGCCCCAGAAGCTGACGTTCTTTGACTGTTTTATCTCAGGACCTCGGAAGCCCCCTCTAGGAGCCGGTGTCCTGGCACAGGACAGCATTAAAAGGCGTCATTTAGGAGTTAATACCGCCTAGTGCTGCACGGGACACTTCATGGGCACTTCGAGAACAGCCTTTTTGCATGGCATGGCAGAGCAAGCATGAAGCTGTTGAGTCAGCTCACGTGTTCAGCCTCCCCAGGGCACCCCTTTCAAACAACACAACCTTACATAACTTCAGATCTAAAGCCTGTGGAAAGGTTCCCAATGACTTTAGCGGGCTTTGGACCAAGTCCTGATTGCCAGAGATACAGTGGAAACTTTTGAGCTGCACATTCACATTTTCTACAGCAAATGAATGCGCACAACGAGCTCAGTCTGGCGTTTGACCCTTTCTGGCCTCTGCTACCTCGGACCTTGCAGCAAGACAAACAGAGCCACCCTGAGCAGTACCTGGCAAACATTTTTGCTCTAGGAAGTCAGGGAGAGCTTTTTGTGCAGAGACCTACTGCTGGACTCATTATTTCAGACTGCCGCGGGCAAGGGAAGCAACGGGAGCCGTGCTACAAAGGACCCATTATCTACAGAACCAGGGCTTGGGTGCACGTGGGCAGCGTACAGGATGCTCCGTGCCTCTCCGTGCTTCTAACAGTCTTGACTTATAGTGAGAGACGGTTGTGCAAAGCCTCGTCAAAGCAACAGCAATGTTATTGTCGTAATGAAAGCTTTCTTCACAAAGCTATTAACTTCTCACGTGTCTCTCAGCAAACCTAAACGTTACAGGGAGCAAAATGAATCTTTAATAGATGGAAACTGTGCAGAAAGCATATGTTTTTACTTCTATTGTGGTCACTTTTATTATTATCATTTCTTTGTAATCTGTCAAAGCAATATGGTTTTCACTCACCATAAAGCAGCCTTTGTACAAACAAAGAGTTAAGCAAATTTCATCCCCATGACTGGTGGCAGAACTGAGGGAAGAAAAAGTAGGTTACTCTGCATAGAAAATTTCTCTTCCCTGCCTGTCTATCGGTGGCTGTCATGTCAGAACTCCCTGATATTAACTTACAAGTTATTGTCTGTTTTTCCTGCTAAGTATTAGACAGGGTGATTAACCACGCAGAGTAACATTGCAGTAACACGAAACAGCATCAGCAGAAGCTCTGGAAATCACATGTACAAACACAAATTAAGCATCACTCCCTGACACTCCCTGCGCAACAACAGTAACGGCAGCTACAGTTTTCATGTGGCAAGATGTCCTGGTTCTTTAACAATATAAAAACATTGCAGAACACTATTATTGCCTCTAAGATGCAGTTCCATCACAGACTTCAAGAGCGCGAGCCTGTAAATCAAAATTAATTTCTGGTCCTCCAGAGAGTTAAACAATGGGTGATACAAACAGGACAGTATCATGTAGTCACAGAGCAGGCAGCTCCCAATTCATTCTCACGCTGCACGAGAGACTCCCAGATACTGTGGGAATAGGTGCTTTAGAAATGCTTCAGATCCCCTATTCAGCTAAACATATACAGACATCTGAGCTGTTGAACCTTGTGAAAAGGCTTACTGACAATCTAGGACAACAGTAATTACTGAGAGGAGGGTAATAAAAAGAAAGAGCCTGACTCTAGCTGCTTGTTCAAGGTAATCACTTACCTGAAAATATCATTTGGACCTGTCAGCAGACATCCTCACCTGCTCACATCACACAGATTTAGAAGCTTCATCCCTCAGTAGAAAAAGGAAAAATACATCTTCTCCCTAACAAGGCAGCTGCACGCAGGAGTTGCTGTTGTTGTTGGAACGGGTTTGGAGGAATGAGGACAGAGACAGCCCAGGCAGGCGTGTCTTGCAGGGCTGTGCAGCGAGAGGGCTCGCTCCTTTATGGAGTACCTTTGCAACTGCACAGCAAGATTACTTACTGAGCCAGTCCCCCTCTCTGCCAGCAGATCGAAGGGCTGCTTGGTATTCCAGCTTGGTTTCCCATCAAGTCCAGATACAGTTTGTCTGACACGGGTCTATTCAGATGCCAGAGGATTGCTGGCAGTTCTCATTTTCTGGGAACAAAACAGCAACGAGCACCCCAGCTGCACGTCCTTGTGAGGCTGTTCAGTCCCTATTTCAAGGCAGAGTGCCCTCCCTCCAGCACAGCGTTTAGCTTTTTGTGTGTGGATGGATTTTACAGATCTACCTCCTGCTTCTGTACCTCCACCAGACTTTCCACTTCATCCAATTATCTCTAACGATATTAATATTTCTGTTGGAGGAAAATACAGGGAATGAAATAGCGATCTTCATCTCTCCTTCTGTTTCCCTGGCATCAAAGTGCACATTCTGTATTTTATTTCTTCACTCCTCAGTGGTGAATGGGCAATTTCAACTTTGTAACCATAAAGAAGTCTACAGTTCCTGTGATTCCTAAAGCCATAATCCTGCCTCCTTTCTTTCATTTCTTCTTTTTTTCTGCTTCTCTCTTTCTCTCTGGCACAGCTGGATGTCTGGAAGAACACACTGCCTGAAGAGCACAAAAATGTGCCCTGTGCAGCCAACTACCAATCTCTCAAAAGGCACGGGGAAAGGGTAAGAGAGCAACAAGTTGGGGGCTTCTTGAGAGCGGTGTAGGAATACCCCAGGAGCCAGAGAGCAATCCCCGCTACTCAGTCTTTGATTCAGAGTCCCTGTTGTATCCAGGGGTGCTGCAACAGCCCAAGCAGTTTGTTATACGGGCTCCTCAAAAAATTTGTTCCCAATATTTTGCCACTTCCTTCTTCTCTTTTATCATACCAGGGGAGAAGATCCTCCTTTTTCAGGCCTTGGGTACAAGCATGTTGCAGCCAGACTTCTTGTTTGATGCCATGGCCAAATCGGAAAGGAATGATGCTGTGACAAAAGCTTAGGGATTTGGCAGCACCAGCAGCTATGGGGCCTCTGACAGTGACCCCAGTGCCGATTTTTAGGGACTGAAGTCCCAATCAGGAAGGCTAGGCACATGCTTATATTATATCATAAGTGTATTTTACCCATAGTTACAAAAACTCTGTTTTCACAGCCATGATCATTTCATGAAGGATGTGGAAAGACAGAGTACAAATAATAATCTTAGATCTACTTTGCATTTCTGTGGTCTTGTGCTGATGCTCCTCTTTTCCCTACCATTTGCAGTTCACTTTTCACCCTTACTGTTTCCAGTCTGAAGGTTTTTCTAAATAAAGATATTGAGTGCATTATATATATAAAAAAGGTCCTTACAAATATAAGCTTGTTTAGCAGTTTCTAGAACTCAGGGCTGATTAAGAGCTTGCTGCGGAAACAATGATTTAGCACGAAGCTGCAGCTGGCGTAACAAGAGAACCATGCCACGTATTTTAACCTTTGCTGGAGGATTTGCCACATCTGTAAGTAGTAACTCACCACAGATTTCTTCCCCGTGTGCTGTTATGGATGGAAACATATGGCTCAAAATTGTCAAGATCGTCGTTTGGAATTTCAGATGAAAACTCTCCGTAAGGACAGAGGCTCTGTGCATCCCCTCGTCCAAAAACACATGGAACAAACTAAAAAAGAATTTTAAAAGCACACAAGTGTTCCTTGGTCTGACAGCTCCCCCCTCACACAATGCTTGTCCAGCCCCAGCTTTGCAAATGCACATCCCTTCCTTTCCAGCCTTTACTTGGCAGCAGTTTTTGTTGGCAGGATGCTGTTGCCAAGGGAGACAGAAAGGATGTGCAGCTGGCTTTTCTTTCACCTGCACTGAGTGCTGCTGATCCTATTTATGTTACTGCAGAACCTTTGGCTTCTAAGAGACCTACGATCAATGTCACCGGACCTTTTGAAGAGTTTTGACAATGACACAAATAGCTGTGGCCTCTGATGGAAAGCTTAAAATAGGATCTTGCCAAAGAGAGGATGTAGTTGGTGTCACAGATGCTGACTCAAGCAAGGGTATCCATTTCACAAGCAGCAGTAAGAAGGGGGAAAGGAGGATTCAAATCCATCTTAAAAAGGTTTCTGACAACCCTCCAAAAGAGCAAGTAACTTCAGATATGTAAAAATTATATGCCTAGTCTAAGGTAGCTGTGGCTCTGGCAGGCAATTCACCCCATCCACAGGTTGACTAGTACCCCAGAGAGGCTCCTCTCTTGATGTTAGCAAAATAGGTCCCATAGAGGATGATGAGCTTTAACCAGATGTCTGGCTTTCAGGTGATGAAAATTAGGTGAGATGAATCCCACCTCATATGCCTCTATCTATTTACATGGCATCATCATAAAGCAAACTGAAGATTTGTTTAGGGATAAATAAAAGTGAAGTTTGAAAGGGTGAAATGTAGCCTCTGTATTGTGATACTTTCCAGGAGAGGAAATCCCACTGCTTTGGACATTCAGAACCAGTTTCTACTGAACACCAGACAACAAGCCTTAGAAAGTAACACTTCACTGGCATGAAGAGTGGACTAGAGCAGGGCCTGGCAGCTTTTCCATGGTAATGCATTAGGAAGCATTTTTCTTTCCCATAGTAGAGGGTAAGTGGGCAAGCAGTAATTCAGCTGAAGCGAGGAGCTGCTGCCTCTCAAAGAAACAGCATGCTACCTACCGATCAGCTGCACTTGACCCCTGCGTGGCGAGATGTCTAGCGCCTGCCGTACTGGAAAGCAGCAGGTAGCATGAGGAAGTAGGCACCAATTCTTCATGCATGAGCCTTTTTCCAAAAAATCACAGCTCCTAGACCTGCTATACTCCTTTCAAAATCCTCCCACTTGCAGTTGAAGGTAACCAAGTCAGAGGCTTTTGATTCCAGTACCAGATGACATGTCTTTTCCAAACCTAATTTCTTCAGGACTCAGCCTCCAGCTCTAGGTAATTTACACCGACTTACCTATCAATCAAGGATGCTTATTCTAGACTCAGGATACTCCTTCATCAAAGCAGTCATTTTTAACTTGTCTTTTCTCAGGAAACATTTATAGGAACAGGTTGTCTATCCCTCTATCTGTCTTTCCCAGTAACTTCTGAACCACAGCTGATTTTAAATATTGTAACACGCTGTATGACAACTGGCGAGAAGGCAGAGCAGAACGCCCTACTCGAGGATCCCTCTGCTTTGACGATGCAGACTTTTTTTTCTTTACTTGCAAAAGCTGTGCTTAAATTCTCCAGCTGCAGGTACAGAAACATTGATACTGCAGCCAGAAGGGATGTTATAGTTATGCATAGGCTGACTAACTTCTACAAACCCTGAAGGTATTTCAGTCATTTCATCTGTTCACTGAAAGTAATTTGGATGATTTATTACTTATGCCCCCTTCAAACACATTATTACCTCCAACTGCCTGGTTATCCTTGTGCTTGATCTCAAATGAGAGCTTGTAATGAGGAGCTTGCACTGATTTTTTATGTGAGCAGGTAACACACAATTAGAAATTAACTATTATATTTACCTGCAGTAAAGCTTTACTCTGATTTTTGACCATTTCCCAGTTTAAGGTAAAGGGATACTGTGCCTCAGAGTGAATAAATGATTTGTCAAGGGGTTTTTGCAGTTGTTCACTGTCTCAGTTTACCGTTTAGGCAAATGAGAACCAAATCGGGTCAGGATCAAGGGTGTCAGCATTTCCAGTATGGGGGACTGGCTAGTGGTTTTGGGGGAAAAAGGGTCAGATTTGAATGGGAATAATTCCCCAGGTGGACTTGGGCTATAAAAGGTAGTGAGAGTTTCTATGTCCAGATTTTCTCCTATAAGCACAGCCTGAGGACGTCAGGTTGCACATATATCAGACAGAAAGGCTGTAACGTGCTGCTGTTATTATCTGCTGGATTATACAGGACTAGCAAAACCTCTGGAGCGGATGTAAGGTTGCTAGAGAAAGAAGTGAGCTGTTACTTTTCATTTCTGTTGATCCTTCCTACAAACTAGCAACAGCTTTCTTTTGGCTTTTCGACCTAAAGTTTGTCTTGCCTCTGTTTTGAGTTGAACTTGGCTTCAGCTGAGGCTGGTTTCAGAATAACCTGGATGTTCACCATGGCCCAGCTCCACTGAGCCACACAGCTGCTTTGTGAGCTGCTCTGCAAGGAGGTCTGCTGATGGCCCGAGGGTGTCAGCGAAGCCCCTCTGCAGCCTGCCATGCATGGAGGTGGATGCCTGAAACTCAAGAGTGGCAGGGATGTGTGTCACATTAGGACATATAAAGATAAAAGGGAAAGATCAAATTTCTTTCTTGAAAGTATCACCTGCTCACTGCAGAGAAGAAGGAAGGGTTTTTTTTTCTCCATTAGGTGAATTGCAAGACTGAACAGGTATTGAGATATGATTTTTGCCATCCTTTGAAGCTGGGTATTGTTTTGGAAGGAACAACAGTCCAACTTGGTGTAGTAAATCATATGTTCTTATAAGTAAGGTCAGAGCAGTAGTCGCATATAATTTCTGCTAATAAGAGCAGGACTGTGGTGCTTATATTTCACTCAGTGTTATTGCTCCTGAATTAGATTCAAGAGGTGGAGATATGAAATATCATACACAAAGAACATAAGGGTGAGATGACATGGTGATACAGCGTACTTGATTAGTCAGGGGATCAGTAATTCAAGTGGAAATACATATGAAGTAAGGAAGAGGATCTCACTTTATAAAAATATGCTCCATCAGTTCTGCAGTTCATTCATTTCTGCAATTCATATTTCCTATTCAGCATGAATGCAGTTACCCAACAAAGTACAATGTTTGACCTTTCTGTGTGGATGGTCTCTTTTTACATGTACATTTGCATTTTAAAAAAAATATTCCACTACCAATATGTGTGTGCTACTTCTGACTCTTATTTGAACATGGGTTGGTCTTGTCTTTCCACAGGAACATATTGCATATCTGAAACATCACTTACATTTAATGAATTAAGTGTTCACAGTGGACTCGGGTTATGAGAGCTACATCCTACCTTAAACATGACAGGCTGGCGCTGTCGTATGCACCATCAACATGGAATTACTGTTTGGAATAATAGTAATAATAATAAGCATAACCCTTATAACAGCAGTATTCGCACAGTACTTTACAAGAAAGGTTTTTTATTTGTCTCTCTTTTCTGGTTAAACCTGCCTCTATTCAGGAGAGAATCTACTTCACCCATTCCTGAAATGTCATCACCTCCGCACTTAATTTTATTTTGGAAGGAAATCAGTCTGACAACCCTAACAACTTCTGATTATTCACAGAACAGCCCTTGTGAGGAGATTAAACGTACGAGCATTCCCATGTTGCCCTGTCAGCACACAGCCCTTCAGGGATCGTCTCTTGATGTGAAAGTTAGCTCAGCCTCAATGTTCATTCATCCTTGACTTCTCTTTCGTTAATACCAGTTATGTTGTTGGTGATATGACGTGGACATCTTATCTCTCTCCTTCCCCCTCCAGCAACTACTGGGAGCCTCATTTTATTTCAGTCAGGCTATTATATAGTTCCCAAACACGGTACTTACTCTTCAGCTACTGCTGATGGGGGCTGGAGTCAGCAGGCAAACCAGAGAGCCGCTCTTCTCCTTCCTCTTCCCTCCAGGAGCCCAGCGGCTGTGCAGTGCTTCACAGCAACCCTGGCTGGGACCAAAAGCACCAAGGGCTCAGACACCTCCGCCGTTACAGTAATCATGCAGCCTGGGTGTCCCGTGCTGAGAAAGCATCGCAGGAGCAGAGTCCTGAGGTGCTCGTCCTAATGCTTTGCTGTGTGATGTTTGCCCTGGGATCCGACTGCTCTGCTCTTGAAGGCGATTGATTTTTTTCTGGTGGAAGTGCAGAAATGTAACGGGAACATTCGATTTTTGGTAGTCGCAGTGCCTGCCTCAGTGGTAGCGCCTAGCTTCGCTGCACTGCCCTTAACACGTGTGGCTGCCTGGGTCCCAGGGAGGGCTTGAGATTTCCCGACGCATCGGCAACAAACTTCAAACACAGCTGTGGGTTGTTTCCTCAGAAATGATGCAAGCGCAAATGTAGCCAGTGGTGCATTTGGAAAGAAAAATTAATCTCTGAAGTAGTTAATAATGTGTTTTTTACCGCTTACACTGCTCTGATCCCGGCTTCCCTTGGTCTAGACTTAATTTATTAATATGCAAAACATAACCTTGAGACTAGGGAGTAGCAGAGCTAATGACAAACGAAGAACTTTCTGTTCAAGTACTCTGAATGAACTACAATTAAACATCACTCTGGGTCCTCAACAGACAGATGCTGGTAGAGCTGTGTGGCAGTCAGATGTTACATTCCCATGAAATGCAATGATAATACTGACATAAGTATCTTGTTGTTGCACTTCTGCCTTATTACATTTTCCCTTTCCTCTCTCTCTTTTTAAGCATTCTCAGCTGTCACTGTAACCCAAGCAGTAAAATTATTCCCACAGTAAAGTGCAATATCGGAAAGCAATTCTGTTTGGAGACAGAGCGCCAAGTGCGGCAATACAGCGTTAAAGCTGCAAGAGAACATTAGTCTTTGCATTAACATTAACTACCATGGCTAAGAGAATATATTAACAACAGCCTTAGTAAAGGTCAGGACACCAAGAGGAACGAATATTAAGAAGCATTATACGAAGGACATAATTTTAAGATAAAGTGCTGAGTTTCAGCCCCGTTCAATACGAGTTGAAAGGACTGGATGGACATAAATAACGAGAAGGCTTGCTTGAGGGACCAATTCCAGGACCACTGATAGTGTCAGTGTCAGGAAAAGTCCACTGGGACATATGGTGGCTTCTGCTGCACCGGTGTAAATCTAGGACAACTACTCTGCAATTAGTAAGATTACTCAGCATACAAATGACTCTGAGAGGAGAACACAGGAAACAATAAAGGAACCAGCAGAAGTAAAACATGGTTGGGAGCTGAAGACCAATGACCAAATGAGAAGTAAGAAATAACCTGAAGATTAATGGCAATTAAGAACTGGAAGCAGTAGTCAAAGGAGTGGAGAGGCTCATCTTTTATTTGATTCAAATCTGGCTGGTGGGTGGGCCACCTGAAGCCATCATGACAGCTCAGCACAACTGCTGCTTGGGCGCTTAATTCCCCCCTTTACCTGGTTTGTTGGAAATTAGTGTTTCAGTCAAATAGGAGATTTAAATAAAACTCAAGTACTTGCATACCAAAGATGTAGAAAACAGCTGCTTGGCCCAAGATTATTCAGGAACAGTAACTTGTATGTAGTACCTAAACCCAAGTTATCTGGCATCGACCAAGGTCGGTGGCTGAAATGCCCAAGATAAAAAGAAACCTGCCTAAGGTTGTATTTTGATGCAGTCAGAATTCGACGTCTTGGTTTAGGCGCTGCCTCAGCAAGACACTGGAGCACGAGCCTCTTCCATCTGAGATCAGCAGCATCACCCACATGCCAGAAGCGTCACATATGATCAACACTTCACTGAACCGGGACCAGGGTGGGAGCAAGCAAAGGGAACAGCAAAACCAAGATACACCTCTGCTCTTAGAGACCTAAACCACAGAATATTTTTGAGGGGACGTACAGCATGCAGCTCTTTATGCAGATACATTACTCTCCCATTCTGGCGTGCTTATTTAGCGCATATTTATTCCGAAGCGTCCCTGCTGGGAGCTGCTCCTGTGTGCTCATTCACTGCCAATTGCATTGCTAGAAACACAGCAGCACCTACAGCAATGTTTCTATTGCATTACAACTATTTCCTTAAGATAACCTTGGGTCCAAGATATTTATCAGGAGAGAATTAAAACAAAAAGAGGAAAAAATAACACAGCAACCGTTTGTAACAATTTGTTTGTGAAGGTGGTGTGATTTGAGGTTGCAAATTGCAGGTAAACACTTGGTACTTGCTATGGCAGTATAAAGCATTTCTTATTCACAGCTCTGTGTCAACTTCTGCCTCTGTCTAAATTAATGCTTCCAATTAGTCCCGTTCTATTGCGCATCCATCACAGGAGATTCACTGTTACGGCTTTGAACAATACAAATCCATATACTAGTAATTATGAAAAAATACATTAAGCAAGACACAAATGTTTCATATTTATCAGCAGTGCCTCGGGCACTTTACAGGTATTCTTCCTGACACATTTTTAATTTCTACAGGCAGATTCATCTTTGGGTTTAGTAACTAACTGAAGCCAAAGCCTGTATGACTCTTCACACTGGGTGCAGGCTTGGCTACTTCATTTTTTCAGCACGTCTCTTGAAAAATCATCTAGCTATCATGCATGTTGCCAAGCCAGTAACTGATCTTCCAAGCTACGTGGCACGCACCATGTAGGGGGAAAAAATATCCAGACTTATTCCTTGAAATTACATCATATTACCTAACTTATCCAGTGCTGTTTCCAAACTTTCGCTCTTTTTATATGTAAAATCCTTGGCATGTATTAAAAATGTATGTGGAATAGCTTAGAAAGGACCGAAAAGATGGCAAAAGGGAAGAATATACCTCAGGCATCAACCAAAATTATGGTTCCCTCATAAGCCTGTGGTTTTAAGAGACATATAACTGTCACAATAATTATTTAACTGGGCTAAAAGTTTTCAGGTTTGGAGTCAATCCAGAGGTGATATTTCCAGAAGACAGGAGGAGAAGGAGCAGTGTAAGGCTCAGCCCTGAACCGAAGCAGAGGCAGCGCTTGTCTCTGCTGGCTTACCAGGGTCTTGCGAGCAGCAGGACACAGACCCCTTTTCACCACCGGACCAGCCGCTCTTGGCAGAGCATGATTAAAAAGTGAATCTGATGACATCAATTCTTATGAGTTATTTTAGAAATGATTCCTGAAAACAAAAGAAATATTTATTTTTTTAAATTAAATATTACGTGGAATTGCTGGAAAGCAAAACAACTGACACCAAGCTTTAATCTGAGCAGATTTTCACTGATTCTTTATTGCCCAGTCACCTATAGAGTGGCTCTGGAAGCACAGGTAGAGCACGACCTTCCTCAACAAGACCCTTCTGATACAAGAGGACTGTCTGCACAGCACTGAGTTACCTTAAGAGCTCTATCTCTCTGCCTATCATAGACTTCGATGCAAGACTGAGACAGGTACAGGGATGAAGGGGAAAGGGTGTAGCCGGAAAGCTCTGCCTCTTGGTTTCTTGAAGGGCAGCAAAAGAGACATGCCCCGGGGGCAGGCTGAGTCACTTCGAAGAGAGCTGCTCTGCTTCATTGCTGCTTGAAAGGGAAACATTTTAAATCGTGCTCCCTTTGTGACTCCAGAACAATAACGGTCTAATGAGAAAGAGAGGGCATCACAAGCTCTGGGGCCAGACATCAGATGCGCATAGCATCAGGGTTGTCCTGCTTGCTGCCATTCAGCCCATGTGGGAGCCTGGGAAAAAAATCATGGGGAAGCCTTAGCAGGAATGAAACCAGCAGGTTGCTGTAGAAATTATTCATTAAAATACTTTAAGTTTTACTAAAGTTTCAGATCTTTTTCTACAACAGGCTCAAACTTGTCCTGTGTGATTCCACAGAGGCTTTTTTAACTCTAGAGGGTGTTAGCTTTTCCACAAAAGATGGAGGTAAAGAGCCAGTGGATTACAACTCTTCAGCCACATGGGTGCGTGGGTGGATGGATGGATGGATGGATGGATGGATGGATGGATGGATGGAGAGATGGATGGATGGAGAGATGGAGGGATGGATGGATTAGGTTCATTCAGCTTTTCCTGCAGCAGGACCTGTGGGGGGAGCAGACCCCACCTAGCCCTTCCTTTTCAGTTCCTGGCCCAGGCAACACACATGCTTGACCACCGTGTAGGCTCTTTAGAGCAACGAACCAGACCCTCAGCTCATGTGAGTTGCCTGGCCCTAATGAAACCTAAAAAGCACTGCCAACCTGGAGCCATCCCAGGGCTGGCTCTGTACCTGGAAAGCTGGAAGGCCAAGTGTACTCTATTGTTTCATGATGTTTTTTCAACACACTAAAATCCAGCAGTGCAGAGCAATGTCTCCAAAGCTCCAGCCTCATCACGGTGGCACAGTTCATTAACAGGACCATGTAAATGCATGCTTCTCCCTACACATCCCTCCTGAGACAGCGCTGTTGAGCTACCAGCCTTAAACAAACACGCTGATTGCAAGGGGGAGGAGGAAAGGGAGGACAGAAGGGGAAGGGAGAAACAGAATAATATTTTTAGATGGCAGGACAAAATAACCAATTGTAATCTCAGTTTAAAAAAAAATGAATCACCCATTCATTCATTCACAGGCATGAATATGATCAAACTCACCCTCCACTGAATAAGAGTTGCTGATGGCAGTTATGCAAATCCATTCCTAGCAGACGCCTGATGGTGTACATTTACATGTCTTTCCGTGATGTGTGTGTGATTATGCTGAAGAGTCTTCTTGCCCAAAGATGAAATCTCTGGACTGACAAGCCATCCCTTCTGTGTACCCACAGGCACAGGCATCCTATAGCAGCAGTTGTGGGGGAATAAGGCTGGGCATATCAGTGTTATTTCTAATTAACATGTAAATATATATTTCATGTTTATTTTTTGTTGATCTTTTTGTCGATTAACAGATTAGAGAAAAATGCAATCTTTTATAGTTTAGATCTAGGCTCCTCTTCCAGCAAACACATCAAGGTCTTTCATTTGTCAGAAGTTAAGGAAAAACTATTGATGTAGGCTGCCCAAGAAAGTCAGTGCCATGGGACAGATGGAGCATGCTGAGGTGGTCTGAAGTGTCCACTGTGGCTCCTGTCCACTGGGACAGGAGATATAAATCCAGACCTGTGAGGCTCCTTGTAAGTCTCTATTACAGACCCTGGGCAAAATCGTCTCACATGGAGACATCATCTTGACAAACAGCAAAATCTCCTACCATGTATGCACGGCATACAGCTTATGAAGACAAAATCCATTTAAAAGGATGCCTGGTCATGCAAAGCGAAGCCACAATGACATTTGCTTAACTCTAAATGTATGTCACGATGACTGAAGCTCAGTTCAGGCATAAGGATTGAGTGCTCTGACTCCAGGGATGACTGGCTGTTTGGGGAGGCTTCTTGTGATGGTTTAGGAGCAGGTAGACTCGATTTCATAATTGCTGTTCATCTGCAGATTGCCTGATAGAGCACGTACAATCTGATAACGGGCAGGGGCAGGAAAAATCCACTTTCTGTAAATACACTATGGGTTTCAGGGGTTTTAACACGTCTGTTCCCTTTAACCATTTACAGCTTACAGTGATTTTTCCTGGGTCATGCAGCTTATTTGAAGATGAAGGGGCAGACTTGGTGGATTTTTATGTGGAATTTCACACAAGGACTCAGCTTGACAGAAACAACAAAACTCACCCAACGAAAAACCCAAGTCAAAGGCTGGTTCAAACCCACTCAATGGATTTATGTGACTGATCCTACAACATCTTGATGAGATGTAATCTATACTTGTCTTCTGTGTTTCTAAAAAATGAAAGTTTGTCTCTCTCTACTGTCACCAACAGGTCAAATGGAAGCCCAAAACTAACACTTAAATGGCAGCATTACCTCTTTAACTACCACTCCATGAAATGAGTAAGATATTAGAGAGGCCCGTGCAGACAGCAGGCTTAGAGCATAGCTGTAAGGAAGGAAAGGAAGAAGGAAGGACAAAGGAGATGCCCCAAAACAGGAAGTAGGGAGAAAGACAGAGGAAGGAAAAGGGGGCAACAGCGAAAATAGAAATGGAAAATGGTAGAGTATGCATATTTTCTTTCCAAGCCATACTTCATACAAGAAACATGTCCAGAATAAATAATGCTACCTGCAAAGGTTAATTACTATACATGGCCAAATCCTATTTCTGATCCTTGCACAAACCTCCCATTGGAGGCTGTTTACTCCATGCTGAGTGCACATTATTTATACTTCAGCCCATGGATTGGCATCAGAGCTGGAACCGGGCCTTTTCGCGCAGAATAAATCTGACATTCCTCCTTTCGACCTCTGTTTAACATTCTAGGAAAAAAAATTTCTTCATGAATATGTACAAAATGTGCCAAGATGAGTTCTGCCCTCAGACTGGCATTTGAGTGGGGCTGCGTTGCTGTATTTCAAAGCCAAATTTGGCCTTCGACTCTAATTGCTTCCAACTCTAGAAATATTGAATTGATTTTCTTCAGACATGAACTGTTTTCTCCTTCATCACCGAGGTCTATAAAACAAGCTGAGTTCAAATTTCCTAGCGTCAGCTGTTCTTGAGTTATGAGGGCAGAGAAGCTGCAACCGGAACAAACAGGAATAGTTGGTTTCTCTTCACGCTCACATACCATAAAAACAGCCAGGCTGATTTTGCTGAGAGTTCTCAAAATATTCACCTTTAGGCTGAGGCCAAGCCTGAAAAGCACACTGCCACCCCCTGAGGAACTTGCTTGAGAAAATTAGGAACAAGTGGAAAATAGGGGTGAGCTTGGAAACAGAAATTGATCTGAAGCCATAACAGTGGTTTGTTATCACAGGAGTAATTAGCAATTCCCACACCTCCACCATAATTTAGCTTTGTAAGAGCCTACATGCTCCTGAGTGGGACTGTGGCTCTCTTCTTTCCTAGAAGAGACATTTTTGCTCTTAGCATCAGATAATAATAGGCTGTTTAGGGTAATTTTAATCTGTTTCTTATGTCTGGCAGGCAGGAACCCTGCCACGATGACTATCGGGAACGTCTGCGAGACTTCACCCAGATCCTTGCTCACCGCCTGCTTTGGCAGCACCATCTTTCAAGTTCAGCCTCACAGCCCAGAGAGCAGCCGGAACTGTGAGAGCAGGACTCCACGCTGCTGCTCGCAAAGCCTACTCAGGGATTTTATCATCATCCAATATATTTATGGCTTTCACATCAAGACACATTGATCGGATGATCACTGCATTAGGCATTGCAGGGACATACATCCATTTTCTGATGAACACTTGCACCCTTGCTCGTCTTCTGCAGCTTCGATAAGAGCAAAGTAGATTTTTAAAAATTTGAGCCACTGGAAGCAAAAGCCGCAACTCCGGATGCTCGTAATGGAGGGCTCAAGGAAGAATTTGAGTTTGGTGCTTAAAACCCAACTTGCTTTGTTGTATATAAGATACACAAACTGACAAGAAAAGCTGTTTTGGTTCTGGTTTTCCCTTTTTGGCTTAAAATTATTTACACTTGAAAACCTTCTGACCAGCCTAACTGTATGCACATCCTTAGCCAAAGGCAGTGGTTATGAAACACCACGTAACTACCCCATTTCACATGTCACTCCCTGGGACAGGGAATCTCTAGTACAACATGCAGCCACCAAGGACATCACGTGGGGCCACCACGTGAAAACCTGTTATTACTCAGTTGTCATGCTGTCAAAAGCTGCAACCACTCACTGCTCTAGTGAGCCATGAATGACTTGTTTTGCTCCTGATCAAGCTCTTTTGGCAAATACAGAAATACTGATACAGAAATGCCCATATCTAGATCACCAGAAAAAGGGGATGCCAAGATGCTGAAACAAGGGGATTTTTGGTGATCAAGAGCAAGCGCTGTGGGCAGAAGACAGCAATTTCTCGAGGACCCATGTGTCTGCTCTGCCATTTTTGCTTCATGCTTCTAAACCAAAAGCTTGCCTAGTCCTCCTGTGCCATCAGGATTCCCTGTCAGGTTCAGTCTTGCCCTGATGATGATGAGGACATAACGAGACGCAAGGGGGAATGGGATCTGCCTTTCCATGAGGCACCTGCAATGCACTGAAGTCACAGGGGTTAGAGAAGCAGAGCCAAGAGCAGAGTTCAGGCCCATTATCTTTTGGCTGTTTTGAGAAATTAACTGTAACAGTGAAGCTGTTCCTCTTTAGATACGGGTTACAGGGTATGCATATTTATCGAGCTTTGCTCCCCAAGGTGCATGCATGCAACTCCCATTTAGCTTCTGTGGCTGACGTGGGAATGCTGAGAGGTGGAGAGACAAATTAAGAGGAAGTTTACCACTTTGACTTTCAGTGAACATACAGCATTCCTATTGAAAAATAATAGAATAATGGTATTTATAAAGCATCTGCAACTCAGCATTCAGAATAACAGGGTAATTTGATTAGAAAAACATTATGAAGCCTGAAAATAATGATATAATGCAATAGTAGGAAAAATTTACAAAAAAAGCAGATACAATATTGCCCAGGGACTTAGAGGACAAGGGGTGAGGAATGTATTTTTTCTTTTTAAATGAAAAAAAAAAAAAGAGGTTTTTAAAGTGGGAAAGAAGATCAGATAGCTTTCAGGGTGGAGCAGAAAAGACAGGCAGTCATCACGGCTGTGTGATATATTCCAGTAGAGAACATGTAGGATTTAGTTGTACTTCATATGAAATGAGTTACATTTAGCGGGCAGGTGGCTGTTTCCAATGGGCAGGTGATTTAGCGTAGGCTCAACTGCCTGGGATGTGCGTGTGGAGTAGCATGTCCTGGTCTGGACAGTCCTGGAATGTGCTCTTGCTGTCCATACAGCACAAATAAGAATACAGGAATGATGTCTGCAGCGTAGGGAGTACTGATGGATTGCTTGGGGTTAATTTGTTTTATGGATTCACTTCTTAAACATGTAGTTAATGAGTCAAGAAAGCAGAAACACCAAATCTCAAGCGTGCTCTGTTGCATTGATAAGCGACTGTGAAGAGCTAGGCTTGGACATCACATGGACGTTTCTGTTTTTCTTCAAAAGGAACCTCAGAGGGTACATGCAAAGGAACACCAGGACACACAAGGAAAGCCACCCAAGCCTTGAGACCTGCTGCCCTGCCCACCCCTGCCTTTCCAGGACTTGCTAAAGAAGCCTTCTTGGGAAGCTGCAGAAGGGCTATCTGCAACTCCTGGGAGGGGACATACAGGGTCTGTTGTGTCCCCATGGTGTTCTGGCCTCCTCCCGCCCAAAGTGGGGCAGGACACAGCTGATCCAGCCCACTTATGCCCCACACTGACCCTGCAATGAATGGGGCAGGGGCTTAAATAAAGGGACATACTACAGGATGCTGCAACTAGCTGGCTTTTTAAGGATGTTTCTGTCTGTCTGTCTATCTATCTATCTACTACGTATACGTATATCACATCTATCTATCTAGATATAGAAATAAAAATAAACAGTATGATATATATACACCAGTATAAGATATTACGTTGTTACAATAGTTCAAAACATTTGGTGCCAAATTTCACTGTTGCTTTGCACAGCCAGACATCCTCCAGTTGATTCAATATATTTTGATTAAAATATCTGGTGGAGAGAGAAGTACACAGCCAGCATCTTTCTGCAGCTGCCCTCACACGCAGGCACGACAGCAGCCAAAGACGTGAGGCCACAGCGGCATGGCAAACCAAGCTCCCTCAGGTTTCTGTTCTATTTCTGTTCTGCTAAAGGGTAGGAGCCCCAGCTGACTAGCTTGCTACTGAGTGATAGCTGGGATGGAAATTAAATAGATGGAACATTTGCCTGCATGTACAGAGGGGGGCAAATAGGAAGGGAGGGGGAAACAGTTGATACATAGCAGTTGCTGTAGAGCAGTAAATATTAGCATTAATTTTGCTCATCACAACTGCACATTCATTATAGCTTTCCACATACCGAATCCATAAGTCTATATGTGCTGAGCCAGTGGCTTGCCATAGCAAGCAGCAAATAATGAATGATGTATTACCTCTCTTATAATGGATTGGTTATTTCAACCATACTTGCCTTGATGTGATGAAATAAATGACAGCAATTTTGCTAATACATGGGTTTTCTGCTCTCCCCCTCCCTTCAAATAGGGCAGAAAGGTGTCCTTTAACATTTAAAGCCATGGAAGAACACAATATGTGTGATGGTAAATGACTATAATGTAGTATGCCATAAACTGTAAGTACCGTCTGGTTTGAAAGGAAGCTGATGTGAGGTATAAAGAAGGTATTTTACACATGATAGAGGTAATAAATCTAGAGTTTGCTGGAGGATTTAGATCCAACTGGAAAGAAATCCATTGAAAATATTTTGAATTATTGTATAGTTACATTAAGAAAGGACTCTGCCACTGAGCTGAAAGTGCCTCTGGTTCAGCTGCTGATATTATAGCTTTGCCAGGCAAATACTGATCATATCAATCAGTTTTCTATTTCAGACTGATGACGGGAAATGTATGGCATGAGCAACGTATTGCATGAGCAATGTTACTACACTATCCATTAAAATACAACATTCGATTCAGTAGCAAAGATTTGCTGGTTAATGTTGTCCGTTCGACAAAGAAGAAATTGGACAGGGTGAGTGCATCACAGTCTTTTTCCTTCCCTATGCTCTGCTTGCCTTGCTCATGAGGCCAAGCTGTGACCAAGAAATTGGAAAAAGCAGCCAGGATCAAGTTTCCATGAGCCTAAGCCCAATACTGGCACGCAGCAATCGAGAGCCCTTGCCCCAAGGAGCTCAGAGCAACACCATCAAATTCAGCCTACATAAACCCAGGAGAAGCAGGTGCTGCTGGAGACTCCTGCAGCACGGTCCCTCCATGCTTGCAGGAAACACGGAGAAAAAGGACCTTGGTGACACCTCCATGATAAAGTTACACTGGGAAAAGAAACCGCCAGGCAGGAGGAAAGCAGAGGTCATTTCAGTGCTGGGAATACTGGCAAATTCTTAGGATGACACGGATGACCCCCCGTTAAAAAAGATTCAGGTTTGTTCAAGGCAAAAAATTCAGGGTCTGATCCCAAGGCCACTGCCATCAGTGGAAGGATTTGCACCAATCTGAAGTGGCTTTAGATAAAACCCTTAGTCTGGCTCTCATTTTGTACGAGCACCTGGGTCCTACTCTGTCCCCACAGAATGGCAGTGGCCCCGCACTGCTCTAATCCTTGGCAAGAGGATAAAATCGTGCTGGGAACTCAAATAACTCCCACGGTGTGAGGACCGCTCTGCCCTTCAGTAGGCTGGATGCTAAACCAGCTGTTAAATGCTGCCTGCAGCCAGCACTTTCTCCAGCTGCTGCAGCTCTCATCTTTCCTCTGAGAAGAGGCACCACCTCTTGGTGATATGGCAGTTCCCCCTTCTTTTTGCTGGCTTGGACATGGAAGTCCCTGCCACACAAAGGCTTCTTGATCCTCACTGGGTTATTCATTTTCCAGCACTCCTGTTGCTTATTGGGGTTCTCAGTCCTCAAAGTTTTATCAGAGCCAGCAGTGGCGGTAGCCTCTCCTGATGTTTATCATCACTAGTATTACTGTTTTTCACCACAGATTATTTTTTTTTTTTTCCCTGATGAATGCTGACTAGTGTCTTTCCCTTCTGCCACTTTGCTTAAGTCATGTTTGCCCTCAGAGAAAAATGTGGCAGCATCATGAACAGGAACGGAAAGCTCTGTCATATGCAGAGACTAGGATGCAACGTGATTATCATGTTAACCAACTCACTGCCCTTTGGATGCTTGGCCCACATCCAGCAAAGTGACATCAATACCGTGCTCTGGGCACATGCTGCAAGTCGTCAGATTCTACCAAAATGTCAAACAGCATCCTGGATGCCGTGGGGATCTCAGGGGCTGATCAGCAAAGTGGTGCACATCTCCGTGCTTGGCTGATCCACGCTCCCCCAGCAACATGTGCAGCACACTGTGTGGGGGCGGCAGCGCTGCTCACCCACCCTCTTGAAAAGCCACTGAAATCACCCGTAATCCCTTGGGAGCAAGCAGACCAAGGGATATCCGTCACAATTTCCTACAGCAAACATTAGGTGCAATAAGCCAAAACATTAAATGGACATCTGGCTTCCCCTTGCTAATAGAGAGCCTTTTCTTGTGGGATTTCTTTAAGACCTTCTACTGAAATGCGAATATTTCGGGGAGCCTTTTGGGCTTTGCCTTGGGTAAATCAAGGATTGAATTTGCAGCCGTACACATCATTGGAGCCTGAGACGCCCTGTCTCCCCACAAGGTCCCATACACTGATGAAGTTCTGCTAGCCATGGAGATGTGACCCTCCCATGGTGGGCAAAGGCACAGATTGAACCACCTCTTCCAGCACTGGGCTGCCAGTTATACCACTTTCCCAGTGCTGGCACACACGAGTCAGGCCACAGAGCCCAATCCCAGGCGTGGTGTGGCACATCCAGAGTCGGGACTTTGCTTTCACTGCCCTTCCTAGGTTTGGTAGCAGTACAGCCACGACCACAACCTTGCCCTTTTAGCAAATGAAGGTTCATTTCCTACCCAGTCTATCTTTTGTCTTCCCCTTAATCCATCAGTGAAGTTACAAAGCTGAATTTCCATGGCAACAGACTGTGAGGTCAGAGAGAAAGTATTAGGCAGGATCAAGCATCTGAAGTGGAATTGGGAAAGGGAAAGAACAAAATTACTTCAAAAAATTAACAGTCCTAGCAGAGGGAATAACAGGGGAAAAAAAAAAAAAAAAGATATGCCAGATAATCTGCTCCTGGTGTGAAGACTCCTTTTGGTTTCTGACAAAGCCGGTGGTGGCAAAAACATCCTTTCGTACACGCAGAACCCCAGTTTGTCTCTTTGCTTCCTTTGAAGTCAACAGCAACTCCAATGGGAGCAAAATATGGTTGTCCCAGGAATTGCAGGGGAATTCCCAGCCATGAGGAAAACTTCCTGGTATCTGCCCCTTCTTGCTTAGTGAGAGCCCACTGCACATAATCACAAACCTCTAGTGAAAATACATCCCACCTCCCCAAATGGTGGGACATGGAGTTTTTAAACATTTTTTTCTAAATGAAGAACACATGGACACATTTTTCCTTTAATCATCTTCCCAAGGGTGTAGTGACCACAGCCTAAAGCTGTCTTTAATTAGCAATCAATTGTTTGTTCCCTGGGGTAGTCCTAAACCACGCTGCTACCCCATGACCACCTGGGATACTGGCTGCCAGTGCCCCAGCACCTGCATTGCGTGCCCTGCGGAGGCAGTGGGGTTAGTGAGGTGAGCCCTGCATGGCCCAAAGATGGACAGCATGACTTTAGCAAGGTCGAGAGACAGAGGAGTGAGGTGGCAGCACAGATTTCCCCCAGTGATGCTGCCACCACTTTGGGGTCGGACAAACAGTCGCACAGGAGACTGTGTTTTTGCAGGAAGGCTGGCAGTTTTCTCACATTTTTAATAGGGTCTCCTGCTGGGCCTGAGACGCAGTTGCTGAGGTGGGACCTGTGCGATGGCCCCACTGTCCCACTGCAGTTGTCACACAACACTGATGCCAACGGGCTGGAGCCCTGTCACAAACCCAGTGCCTTGCCCTCCCTTTAAGCAACCCCATATATTGCCTGTCCATGTTTGTTACCACCTTGCTTTTCAAGGCAATGATCTAGGACCTACAGTTCTCCAGAGAAATCTAATTAAGGACGTTGCACGAGTCCCTCTTCAGATGAAAGCCGCCAATTCATTAAGCTACAGACTTGCTGCCTACACCCGAGCAGCGAAGCACGCTTTTCCACCCCCCGGCAATGCTCCCTCCCCTCCCTTCCCGAGCAGTCAGCACGTGCTGCACATCAGAGGAGACAAGAGGCTTTGGGGTCTCTGGGTTCCCCACAGAGGATTTTTCTCCCTTATTCAGGAAAAATAGAGGAGGCAGGCGGTATCAGACCCTGAAAACATTCTGGTGATGTTTGGAGGGGAGGCAGGCAGATACAAAGAGAAACCTCCAGCGCCTATCTGGGATTTATAATGTGCATGGGCCTTTGTGACTTAAATTACTGCTTTTTCCGCTGCTTGATCTGAGAGCATATTTGAGTCAATCTGAATATCAAAGAAATTCAGAAAGGCAGTGGGGCAAGGAGTAGGGCAGAGACTGATAGGAAAATAAGAAACCAGGGAGGTGGTACAGAGATGGTACTGCAGATAGACCAGATTATAAAATGAAAAAAAGAGGTGACGTGCCTGGCCAGCAGACAAAACTGCTCAATTTACACTTATTTTTTCCCCCGCTTAATTTTCTCAAATAGTCATTTTATAGTCTATTCATAGGCTAGACATATCCTCTTGGAAAAAAAGGTTTTATGACATGGGGTGACAGAAGAGCTATGATACAGCTTTGCACCAAAGTACTATGGAGTAATCCCTGCAGTTAAGACCATTTCTCTGAAACATGTCTCCAGAACAAATCCGGAGCTTGACTTGGCCAGATAAAAGCATAACCAAAACCTATTAGATGAAATGACACTTTGCAACCCTGAAAACTGAAGGGGAATGTATATGTGCATGGTGGGACACAGAGCTACTGAAGTGCTCCAGCCTCTTCATGGTATGTGGCTGTTGGTGGGTCTAGGAGCTGTAACGTATTCAGGTCCACAAAACAGAGCAGGAAGAGTACGTCCACAGCCACTCGCAGAAGGAACACCTGGAAGAGCTAATCATGCCTGAAAGATTGGACCACCACTGCTTTTATTCTTACTGCCTTTTCCCAGCAAAATACTCCTTGTCCATAATGCCAGGAAAAGTCTGGGATGCATTAAGAGAGAGCATTCCAGCTCCACTGTGTGTTGCCATCGTTCTGACTCTACATAAATCCTTCACTGGGCCACAAAACCAATTCACACACATGAATAAGGACCATAGCCTGTGTTTAATACCCAGGGATTCATCAGTAATGGATGACAGCGTTGTCACCAAGAGGATGGCTGTTTGGGAGCTGTATTACCAATGGCTTAAAGGGAGCAGGAGATGCTTGTAGCTATAAAATTTTATGCATACATATTATGTGTCAGTGTGTATAAATATATACATGCATGCATATGTACATACACACACAAACCTATAATTAGTATTTTCACACTCATAGGTTCTTATACTGCCCCTACAATGTAATTAGCATTATTATTCTGTTAATTAAAATTTTCTGCTGTCTTGAATTTCAAAATAGCACATATGGTGGTTTGCATTGCTGGAGTATAAAGTAATCAGTCTTTATTTAACTCTGAGCTAAGATTCCTCTCGCTTTTCCCCATATGCTGTTTTGAGGGTTAGCTTTGCTGTGATTTCCTTCCCTCCCTTATTGATATTGAAATATTCTTACTTCTGATTCTTCTTTCATTGCTCCTGTTGGTTTCACACATTTTCTTCACATGGTCATGGGTCCTTACTGTTTTTAGGATTTGCACATTTTCACCCATCTACGATTTGGCTCTCATACAAGTCAGTCAAAATTACATTTTGATTAAAAAAAGACGTAACAATGTCATTTTTTCCATCCAGCTTTCAGACCTGTTTTGCAATGAGCCAGTTAACAAAATCTTGACTTGTTTATCTGCAGTTTCCAGGCTGGATTATAGCTGTGTTTGGGGGGCCATTTTCTGCCTCTCTATTTTGTTGAGAATCTACTCCAAACTTGGCAGCTACTGAAAAGTTGTGCGCTCTTCTCACAACTTGTCATCTTCCATCTTTATTCAGGCATTGCACTTGGCTACCTTTTGAGGCTTAAAATTAACATGTTATTATTGTTTCTGAAGACCTTTCAGACTTTGACTCCTACCTATTGGAGAAATTTTTATTTCTGTTTACGTACTTGCTCATAATTTGGGTTCTGTTTCCAGTCTGTCACTTGCTAAACCATCTGTGCCATCTGGAATGTGCCTGGCCCCAATTTGGTGGAATTCTCTTCCTTATGAAATTCATGAGATTCAGCCTGCAGATGCTTTCACTGCTTCTCTTGACAAATTTACTTAATTTGGCAGCTTTGAGGTTTGCATTTTTGTCTGTTTCTAGGACCACATCTTGTCCCCATTATTATGCTATAGGTGGTGGGGGTATATGGAACATGGATACATATGAAACACGAGAAACCTAGTTTCAACAGCGTTGACATGCAAGTGAACACAAAGATTTGGGTCCTCAAGATCCTTATGAGCCCTTTTCTCTCTAGTATGCTGTAAAATCATGGGCACTTGAGAGGGCAGGCATAAGGTAAATGACATTCACAACTGTGCAGAGGGTCACCATCAGGTTTATACTCCAGATTAAGTGGTGCTACAGATACAGCATCCAGGAAGAACTGGAATAGCCAAGACACTGGCTCAAACATTCCACTGAGGTGAAACCATATCTTATAAAAGAGATAAAACCTCCTATCTGTGAGACTCTTTAGCTCCTGAGAAACAAAACCATACTGGAGATCTCCTGAGGATCTGATTTTGGTGCTTTCCAAACCAACTAGGTGGGCCCAGTGCGCTGACAAAGGCTGACGAAACTGGCTCAACTTTTAATGGATCATCTGGATGGCCCCTTGCTAATCAAAATATGCTGGACCAATCATGGGCCAAATGGAGGTAAACAGGATCTATGTGCTTCTAAATTTGGCATTATAAAGGTTACTCACTTCTCAATGCCCAGGATGAAAAACCTTACAGGAACATTTTCCTACTTTTTTATTTTCCGACTTACCCCTTTTCTGGACCAAATTCAGCTCCTTGGAACTAACGCTTTGATGTACAATGATGGAAAAATTTGGTCTAAAAGAGCACTGTTCTAACAAAATAGGCAAAATTAGAAATGTATTAGATCTTATGTGAAAGAAAAATGAACTTTTCTGTAATTTTTTCCCCACCCTCTGTCAAACTGCGAGTTCCTCGACAGAGATCATCAAATGTGAACACATAAAGTTAAGTATGTTAATATGTATTCTAGCACCTTACAAAAGTGATCTGATTTCCAGGTGGGCAATCCCACCCAGCTGAAGTGATTTGGAGAGAATGCAAAAAACCCCAGGTAATAAAAACCCTCCTGAAGCCAGATGGTACCTAAGTCCATCCTGCTGTGCTTACCTGTTTTTCTCTGTCACTCCCCCATGGCTACCACAGCAAAATCCGCTTCATATTAAAGCATTAAACCAAAGTTCTGATGATGGGCATTTAGTCTGCTAGGTCGTCATCGGAAAACGTTCAAAGTGAGCAGGTGGTCAGGGAGAAACCCTACCAAACCAAGTTGTGCTCTACATTGAGAACGAGAGAGGACACCATTCCCAACAACCTCCACTGAATCACCTCCTTACAGCTATCGACGTTGCCACGTGTTTTGTGCGGCAATCGCAGCTCTTTGGAAAAAACGCTATAGTAGGACCCCAGCAATTAGGGAAGGGGAAAATAAACAGGCTTTGTTGGTTGTGTTTCTTTCCTCAGCGCAGGGAGTCGTGGAGGTGTATTTTGCATTATTAACAGCAACCCGACTGCCATGGCTTGAAGCTCCCACTAAGATTGGATGATGAACCTGACACCAATTTGTGGAGCTGCACTGTATTTCCACGTCCTAACTTTAATGCCCCCTTCAGATAGAATGTTAGCTGTAATTGTGATTACAGTTGTGTTTAGTAAAAATAAAACACACAAAGAAGCCATATAAGGTTAAAAGGTGCTATCTGAATTCATATTTGTTAATGTCATTAGCGTAGAAGGCTCCTTTGGAAGACCCAAATCACTGTGGTTTGGATTGATACTAATGGGCAGCTTCCCAGCAGGAAGACGATGTGCGCTTCATCACGATGCTGGAAGGAGCTTGTCTGCTAGCCAAAATCTCTCTCCTACTGTTTGTAAAGCAGTATCTCACTGAACTACCTCCCTTTTTATGGTTCATTACTGCACAGTCTTTTAAAGGGGTTGGCTGCTGTTCAATTTCATGGCTTCAGAGTTGCAGAAAAGCACCTTTCAGGGTATGTAACCTTCCCTCCAATCTCATGGCTGCTCAATGCGGTAGGTAATATTTCACTAGGTCTCTTGCTCAGAAATGCCCTGTCTGTTGCTCCTGTGATAATCCCAAGCGAACAGAAAATCCATCGATCCCGTGTACTGCAAGTAATTAGAACTGCGGCTGCATATTATTCCCGCAAAGTTGTATGGGTCAGGATTTTAAACATGAAATGGCTTTCCGTGGATTCAGCACTTGCCCTCTGAATAATGCAGCCCATAAATTGAAAGTGCCTTTAAAAGATTACATCTTTATGTTTTATTGTCCTCAATTAGTGTTGCCATAATTTAAAAACAAAGCTGGTATTTGTCCTTTCCATAGGCTACTAGGATTTTGGTGAAAGGTATGATCACATTGTATGTGTTGTAACTTTTTTATTCTCCAAACAATTTTTTATGATTCCCTTCAAATAATGGATCTCCCTTGTGTACTCATATTTTCACTTTTGATTGTAGGCAATTAATTTTTATTACCATAAAAAAGCCTTCCGAAACTCTTTTATGATGAGCTTGTTTTATTTATCTAGTAATTAGCCTGTGATGAAAGCGACACCGCTAATGGCTCAGTCAAAAACCTTCTACTGGCAACATATATAGGTCTGCTGTGAGGGGCTAATCTTTTATTAGATTACAGTTACTGTAAAAGCTGGCATTCAAATGTTTGATAGGTTTTTTTAATTCTAGCTTTCTACACTCTAAGAAATAGCTAGAGGTAGATGCTAAAAAAGGTCTTCAGACTTTACTGCCATTGCAGGGTTTCCTTTCATGAACTGGTAATTACTTACAGACATTTTATATACACAAAATCTTTTTATTTCCTTTCCAGCCAATGCCATCAACATTTTAATAAAGCACTTAGGAGTTACTGAGAGACACAAAACTATTTCTCAAAGGAATTGCAAATATCAGTTTGTACAGATGCGTATGTACATGGCTTCCACAAGCTTGTGCTGGCCACCAGCACTTTCAGCCATAATCTCTGGCAGGAAGGAATTTATTTGAACTCACAAGATGGTTTTGAAAGAAAACAAAATGCACATCCTTTTGGGGTACCACTCAGCTGCAGATAAAGACTATTCTGACCTCTGGGAGGGCTGATGAGAACCATACATAATCTGACTGACTTGTCTCAGCATTAAAACGCCTAATACAATTAGTTCTCTCCTTATGAGACGGAAATTTTGTTTCTGAGCACACATTTCACTTGACAATGGATGTTGTTTGTGGGTGGCCTCCATCCTGCGCTTCGAATTCTCAGCACTGGTTGGGACTGAGAGTGGCTGAACCAAAAATCTTTGCTGGGGCCTGCCAGGAGTGTATATTTTTGTGGCTTTGGTAGTTGCTGCAATAATATTTTTACTTACTGACTGAATACAAATGTTATTTAACAGTTTCACGTACTGCAGGAGGAACCCAAAATGACACTAGCCTTATAACTGTGGAAAACATACTAAAGAAAACTAAGAAAAACAGATAATAACTTCATATAATGGAATATGCTAAGGAGTGAAAAAAAAATGCTGATTGCTGACGACTTTGCCATTTTTCTTTTCAAGCCTTTTTCTAATGCGCTTGCAAATGCATAAATTGTTCTAATGCTCTTTGGGTCATAAAAAGCAAATTGCTAGGGTAAGAACTGTTTTTCCTTGTCAAGTTGGGCACCCTACCTAGTTACAGAAATGAAGACAGTCTGCTTCCTTCTCACCATGCCATCATGATCAAAGGAACAGGATGCGAAAATTTCCCTCACTGGAACGTACTGCTATTCAAAGCCCTTTGTAGGCATCTCACAGCAAAACACAAGTGTCTGCTACGAGATGAAAAGAGAGCGCATGTATTTATTTATTCAGGATGGCATTTTGCAGCCCCCAAAGAAATATATGTATGCACGTATGCATGCATGTACGTCTGTATATGAGGGTCGCTGAGGAGGAGAGCGCTATCTGTGGGGCTCTCTCTTTCCCCTGGGCAAAATCTCAGCCTTGAAGAGGACTTGCAGGCTGCCGCTGGCTCCTGGCGGGGCTCTGCCATCCCTTCCTCTGTTACCAGGCAACATTATCAGCGATGCTGCACATGTGCGCCGGACATTAATTACCACTTTCTGCTCGCTGTTTATATTTTCATTTATGCATTTTCCTGTAGAAACATGAGGCGTTCTTGAGTGAATGAGATTTTTGTTGAAAGGATGTCTGTACCCATAAGCTAACCAGCCCGGTTAGTAAAACGTGCCCCGGTGCAGGGCAGGCAGAAGACCCCTGTCCTCCTGCTCAGCTCCAGCCACACTGGATGCGGACTCAGCCCCAGCGTGGCTGGGAATGGCTGTGACGCTACCACCTGCAACCCAGGGCTTCCCAGCACAGCACCCGGCTGTCCTGGTTTCCACCCTCTACGGCAGGTATTTATTATGTTGAGGGATTAAACCCCCAAATAAGAGCTGCGTGGGGATCAGTGGAAACTTTACCTGAGCTGAGGGTTTCAGTGTGTGAACGTGTTATCATCCAGATAGTTAAGGTGGGACTTTGTCTGGTTTTGTAAAAACAGATGTCAAGACTCAGACACATGAAAAGGAAGGCAGTAGTTATAAAGTCACTTAGTGCATGTCATGGCGAGTGCATGGTGATCAATCCCCCCATGTGGGAGGGACAGGCACTTGAGAAACAGGAATGACATGCATACAGCAATACCTCGTTCCTTCACTCTGATATACGAAAAGCCTGTTATTCAAACCAGAGACGGAGTCAGGAGACGTCAGGGCTTGGGTTAAGCACATGGTGTCCCCCACTATGCAAACCAGAGACACAGCACTGGCCATTCCCTCTCATCCTACCTGGAGACCTCATTTCTCAGCTCCTGTTTCCAGGCCTGCTTTCTACCAGCTTTAATTACACACTGCTGTTTAAGGGAGAAGCAGTGAGCCACACTCTGTACAGCTATTAATGAAAATCTTGTTGGTGTAGATGGGCAGCGCTGAGCTTGGCACACGGGGGACAGCGGCACTGAGTTAACCCTGCCCCGGGCAGGCACCGGCGGTGGGGCTACAGACAAGAGCACATGGCGTTGCCACTGCTGGCCTGCACAAGCGTACAGGATGAATAAGAAATTCTGTACAAAAAGAGACTACAGTCTGTGAAGGCAAATGCGGGGAATAAAAGGAAGCAAACTCGCCAGGCACGTCCACCAACCCCTCTTCTGGCCAGATGCCTCCATTTCTGAGCATCAGTGCCAGAAACGTCACAGCATTCTGATTTTGAACATGCTGCTACTACCTGTCTTCTAAAAACTTACTCCCCGACCTTCACAGGGTTTTAGACTGAAGTGCCTCAAATCATTAGGCCTATTTAAAAAGCAGGCAAGGTTTTACTGTAGGAGACTGTCTCACTATTGTAAGCAGCATCCTTTTTTTGCTTCAGAAACAGTATTCCATCATTCCTCCGTGCTAGTGTAGTCTTTGCATCCAGGGCAGCCTGTGCTCTCTCTAGCCACACATATAATAGATGTGAAAACGTACCAGAAGACACAAGACATGATTTCAGAAAGGGAGAATTATCTATCTGTCATTACCCTGCCTCTGGTTTCACTGCAAAGACATAATACTTTCAGTCACTTACAAGAACCTCCAAGAAAGAATTTAGGGTATATGGCTCTTCTAATCCTCATAAATCTGGAATTACCCCAATTACCAAGGAGAGACATCATTAAAGAGGAATGACTGTGCAACCACCTTCTCAACGTCAATGTCACTACACTGACAATTTAATTAAAACTGCTGTGCATTAAGTTATAATTAGTTTGTATCAATAAGGAAGATACAGATTTTTTTAAAATTCTCAGACTATGCTCATCAAAACATACCTCAGCACTGCTACTTAGGGATTACACCAATTAACAGATTTTATCATTCCTAAAGATAAGTGAATATCTCAAAAGAAAATCCTCATCTTCATATGGTATCTTCATGCCAGCATATAAACGGAGTTGACTAGGAATAATCATCTTGACTGCAAAAAACATGACCCTGCGTGTATGAACGTCACATTCATTATATAATACTACACATTTTTTGTCCTGTGCTTTGCTGCCTGACATAGAAAATGAAGAGGGATGCGAGGGAATTAGAAGGTAGACAAAGAAAAGATTAATTTTAAATTTATTGCACCATTTTTTGTCAGCAGAAGTCTACTCTGACTCTGGTCTTGCACACTGTAGAGTTAGGGGAGGCAGGTGCTTACCCATTGAAAGCTGATGCTGCTTTCCTTCCCAAATTGAAAACTTGGGGAACAGCTTCAGTGACTCCTGCCACGTTTTGTTACCTTCTTTAAACATGGAAGCAGCCCCACTGAAAAGCTCTGCTTCACTTTTTAATAAAAATATGTTTCTAACCCATGTGAGCCTTTAATGCTTCAATATCAAAAGGCAACTAAATGAACCCCAAATGCTTTTTCTAATCTCATATTATTTAAGTCAATCTCAGGATTTCTCGGAGCCTGACTAATGATTTTCAAGCACTTAGGACTGCAATGACTCCAGCTGGGGATCTGATATCCACTTATTTTATTTACTAAATTACTTTACAACTGCTTGCCTTTTCACATGTCTGATCCTTGACATTTGGTTTTACAAAAGCAGAGCCCCAGCTTGTTCCTGCAGGAAGGCTGCGGCACTCACTTTAGACAGACCCTCCACCAGGACTTTTTCGATCTGGACACGGAGCACTGACAATATCCCACCTTCAAAAAGCAAAGTTTAAGATGACTGTAAAACACACTTGGCCCAGGGATGCAGAAGATAGTGACATGGTAAAGGAAAGGCCAAGCAGTGAAGAGAAGAGCCATCTCTGAAGTCAAGGAGGTTGGAGCACAGTGGAGGGGCAAAGGTTGCCTTTGACCTCCTGTTCTTTTCTGGCACGCTGGTCTCTCTGGAAAGATGAAATTCAAATATGACCTCTGTCTATTTTCCTGGCATGCACCTGATTTGCAGTCCTTGGCAGACAGAGGGAAGGAGGAGAGTAGGGCAGTTAAGTAGTTTGCATGCAATTAGTGGAAAGAAACAGGCAGTGCTTTCAGTGTCAGCAGGTTGTATCTGCTGGAGCAAAACACAGCTCTCGTGAACTACCGTCATGGCATCTATAAAAGAAAAGATGCACCTCAAGACCTGGATGTTGTGCAAAAAAGCCAGGGCTGAGTGGAAAAGCAGGGGATCAAGGAAGGAAAGCCGACCAGGAGGTTAAGCTGTCTTGCCAGCGTAACGGGCTGGGAAGAACATGGGCTGCAGCATGCTTTGCCAGTGCTCTCAAAACCAGCAGCCTGTGCTCTAATTGCTGTGTACGCAGAGCATGGCTGGGGTGCCCTGGCCACAGCCCTGAGCTGATGGGTGCTGCTGCCTTAGAGCTATAGGACTAATAGAGCTGCCTCTATTAGTAAAGATAAAGCAAAGATATGGTGGTCCCGGAACCCCTTCGCTGCAGGATGGCGGCATCCAAAAAGGCCAGCTGCAGGCTAGACCCAGGCCTGTAGGATGCCAAACACCTTAGTGGTGAGGAATTACAGTTGAAGTTTGTTGAAGAGGAAGCATCAGGGAAGAGGGAAGGTTTGCCACAAAAATAATCATTTGAGAGACTGGTTCTCTATTTTGCTTTGTTTCCATATGGAATTCTCATCAAAACGTGTGTTTTTTCTGTTGCTGCTGCTGTAATTCAGACTTTCTTTCCTTTTTGGGAGCAGCGTGTGTCGTCTCCCAACTGCGCTGTTTATGTTCTCCTCAGCTTGCGTACCAGCTGCATGGCAACACGCTGCAGGTTGCCAATAAACACAACTGGAAGCCGATGAAACAAGAGCATCTTTGAAGATTCATGCACAGTGTTCTCCTTGGGATGACATGCCATGCCAGATGAAAAGCTCTCTGTATATCCAGATACTGGCGGTAACACGGACACTTCATGCAACACAAATGCTAGATTAGTATGGTCACCTCCCGATGCAGGAACCTCAAGGGTGCTTAGCTTTTACAGCCAGATGAAGAGCACAGTCAGGATCATTTGACTTACATACCCCCTCAAAGCGTCATTCCTAGGGAGAGCTTCCAAAATCATCCAGGTTTTTATATAAGTGCTGCCTGCTTTGTTCGACCGCACGTGTCATCTGTAAGGTCACCGACTCATCTCACGCACATAACTGGATCTCCATCTCAGACCTTCCTCTCCCCATTTCTCCCTCTGCTCCCCAAGTAATCAAGCAAAGCCCCATGAAAACTGATGGTGTCAGATGCAAGTTGGATGTGATCTCAGCTGGATATCTCACTGTGCTGGATATCAACACTGATGTGTTGCAGACTGTGACTGTGTTTATTATAGCCATTCATGCTTAGGAAAGTAAATAAAGAAAGAGACATCTCCCCTCAGAATACACCTCAGCAACCCCCAAAAAATCATGGATTAATTGTAAACTGGTTCTGTATGTAGGACAATTAAATGTTTATTGGAAAGACAATTACTGCTCTTTAAGCCTTGCGCATCTTATTAGCACCATGAGCAAGATTATCGGATATGGCTGAAGACATGTCGTTCTGCCAAAGGACTCCAGCCACTGATAAATATAGCTGGCTGTGGAAAGCCTACACAAAGCCATGATGGCCATGGGATGGGACCTGCCGTGACGGCATTGGGATTGGACCTGCTTCATGAGAATGGGATGATCTTAATGTGAAGTTCTGCTGTGATGACTGCAGTCAGTGGCATAAAGCCAACAGGCCTTCACCAGGACATGCCTGCTTTGGGGGGAAGGGCTGGTGAAATCTTTGGTCTGCAAAAAGACAGCTGCCCAAAGCAGCTGGAGTGCCCAGAGCAGCCTGCAGAAGACAGCACTGGCATCCACAGTGGCAGGACCTCGCTCTGTGCTGGACTTAATCCTGAACTTCCTGACCAGAGGAACTCCTGCTCAGATGTTGGTAAATATTTCCTAAAAGAAATGGGGGATTTGCTTTGAATTGTCTTTGCATAAAATGTTTTCTTCTTTCCAATTAAAGCAGAAAAAAACAACTAGATTTTGGGGACCTTCAAACGTCAAAAGAAAAAATAATTTAGTTTCGACTTCCTTGAAGACAAACGTCCCCCAGATTTTCCTCTTTTTTCAAAAATTGGAACATCTTTGGTGTTTTCAGTTTTATAGGGATTAGTACAGGTTACTACCTATTAAATCAACATTTTCAGTGAAAAATATGTTCAAAAACCTCATTGTTACGAAAGAAAACTATCTGAAAAATAGGCCTTAGCTCCAAAAAGTATAGATTCTATCTAGACTCTCCGCCATCCTGTGCTTGGGGAGAATGAGAAACACTGCTGCTCTTTTCGGATTAAGAACTGAGATATGACATAGTGCAACGTAGAGACACAAGCTCTCAAAGAGCACAAGATTAGCACTGGAGCACCACGCAGACATATTTGCTTGACTCCCAGAAGAGGTCATGACTCATGCGGCTGTTTCTCCTCGAGGAGGAGGAGGAGGGAACTCGAAACAAGACAGCACAACTGCAGACATTCAGACTAATCAGGGTCGCAGCACAACTGCGTCTCTGAGCTGAGTAGTTCTACTTTTGCATTGTTTCCTCCAAATTTCACTAACATTGCCCAACCTTAAGAGGCAAAGTTCTTCACTTTCTGTCACCCTAAGTAATCCCAAATCAGTCACTGGGATAGCATGTGAGGTGAAACCATGATCATAGTCATCATCGCAAATTAAGCCCACTAATGGCAATGAGCAATTAAACAGGTCACCCTTTAATATTTCCTCTAGCTCAGCATAAGCTCCTTAGACATTGCCCCGTCTCCCTCTGGTAATACTTCTGCCTACATTTTTGCCCCTCCCAGTATCTCCTCACTACAGACTGGTGGGTTTGGGGATAATGTATGGCACATGGCAGATGTATTTCAGCTAAACCAAGACTCACGGCAATACAAGCTTTTTTCATGTAAAACATTTTTTCCCTTTCCTGCACTAATTCCTCTGGGTTGTGGAGGAGCCGTGTTCAGCGTGGTTGGTTAATTTTTATTAATGCGCTCTCTCCCTCTCCCTTTATTGGTTACATGTGGGCGTGAAGTTGATTAGCCAAGGGAAAAGCAAAGTTACACATCATTTGTCTTCTCTTACATTTCCATTGATCAATCCATTCAACATTATCCATTTCCCATTAATTTTCTATTTGCAGCACACCTTATTTTTAGAGCCATAGTTAGCAAATTGATTTGCTGCTCTTAATCAGCAGTTTCCATTTACAGCCTGGGAAGTGGGATTAACACAGCATACTTGCCATTTCGTCTCTGTCAGTGATACCTCACACTAAATAATTCTTACGTTTGGCATGTTTTGCTGATTGAGTTTGCCTTCTGGAAGAACAAGCTATATGAAAGCGCAGCCTACTCGTTGGGCTCTGGGCCAAGTCTCTAGTGTAGCCACAGATTATAGGTCTTTCCAGCAACACTGACAGGGTGTGTAGAAGTCTAAGGAAGCCAAAATACCTCTGTTCAAAGTCACAGTGCAACAATGAGAACAACATTGCCTCCTACATTTACACTGCCTTCAACTCCCACCCCTCTATCAGATTTTAAATGCAATGAAATTCAATCAGAGACTCCGGCTAGCTGATGTTATTGCTCTGAAAAGGCATCATGAAGGCAGAATGGGATTTTTTTCAAAGCATCACAGAGGAGTGTTTGAATGAATTAGGAGATAATCTGTTAATTCATCAGATTATTCAAGCATAATGCACACAAATGAGAGAGTAAGAAACTTTGCTGGTTTTCTATTAATGGTTTCACATAATGCTGGCTTCCCTCCTGAGAGTTGATTAAAATGTAATTTAAATTGCTCCTGTCTTAGAGCTTCATTGTCTATTATCTTGAACTGAGCCAGCGGCTCCCTATCGAGAGGATGTTTAACAGCAGAACATTAACTGATCTCCTCACTTTTATTTCATTGGAGGAAAATTCTCCATCTTTCTCAGATGATCTTCTTCATTATGGAAAGATGATGAACACAGGTGATAGCATCCAAAAGAAATGAGCCAGTCAATAACTGATTGGAAGTTTTTTTTTTTCTTATTCGGCAAAAGACACCACCAGCTCCTGTTACCATCTTTTTCAGCAGACCACAAATGCAACACAACAGAATATGATCTATTGCTGTTCTTGCAATTCTTTTGCCTAAATTAAATAAATCTCCGTTGACATATATTAACTTCAAACAGGAATAAGCCTTATTACAATACATCATTGCAAAAAAATAAGTCAGAACTTTCTGGCTTGCTACATACTGTTTAATCAATGGAAACTCTTTCTAAAAAATGCATTGTGTTAAAGTAATTGATTTGGAAGGGAGAACTATTTGCCATATACTTTGATTTATGTTTAAAGAATTATTTTTTTTTCCCTTTCCCAACTGAAAATAAGAATGATTTGGCAACTAAAACCATTCCTCATGCAGACTGAGAGAAAGTAACACTTTTATTTTCTTCGTTACCCCAGTGCAACAGCCCCCATCCCAGAGATAAAAATTGTTACATTGAGCTCCCTTAATATACACTAATTCAATATCAAAGTCGATCATAACACTGCAATAGAAAACAGAAAATAGATGTCCACAATAGAACTCAGTGAGGTTTGTCACATGTCTCTTTCTCTTTATTCCTTGACTCTGGTACAAAGCCAGAAATTTTTCTGTCTTTCACCCTGGGTCCTAGCGTAGTGCATTTCCACAGAAACTTGGCACTGTAGGTCAACTAAAAGGAGCAATTCCGTAACCATTTTCTACCACACAGTGCTGATGCTGATCTCCAGGTCCAACATTTCTGATTTTGCTGAGTATTAGAGTGCTCCATGCAACAGCCATGCAAAATCTCATCTCACTTCCATCCCCTTTACACCATTAGCACTTTTTCACTTGCATCACAATAAGGCAGCATGAACATTTTTTAAATGCTGTCAACTCTTACCATCTCAGAGAAATATGAATCTTACATTGCAAATCTGACTTAGGCGCTTGTTCCTTGGAAAACAGCACACAAATGCTGAATAAAGCTATCTATGCCTGTACTAGTTAATTAAGTAAGACTCTGGAAGATCCCCAGGTCTTGGGTTGCAGTTGTCCATATTATCCAAAAGCAAAAGGGTTCCCAGGCATAGGACTGGTGTTGCTCCAGCGGGGCTACCAAACTGCTGCCGAGCACAGTGGGGACCCAGCAACCCCATTTGCAGGCTGGGAGATTTTCCCAGCTTGGAAATGTCAGTAAACCTCAGGCACGCTTAATTTACTAGTGTAGATACTAGCATAAATAGTTTGAAGCACTCATGAGAGACCTAGAATAAGATTAAGACCAGCTGGAACCACTTCCAGAGGTGCAATCTTAAACACATGCTGAGTGGGAGCAAGGCTGGGGAGAACAGGACCTGCCTGAACCATCCATTTCATATTTATTTCCACAACTTGAGAATATGCAAAATGCTACGCTTGTTTATTTATATCACAAAAATAACTGTGAACTGGACACTCTGTGTTGTAAGGTACTTAGTACACAGTATCAGTGGAAAGTATTTTAGGGCAGCAGTTTTGCTGTGTACTCGAAACACATTTCCTGATTAAGAAAGGATGCTCTATTCCCAACAGCATAATCAGATGCATACAAAAATTTTTTTTTGAGAAGTCACAACTAAGCTGTAAGCCATTATGTATGAAAGAAAGCTTACAGAAGCAAAGATGGGAGAGGTAATCACACAGCCACAAGCATTGAAACAAATTTGCATAAGGGTAGAGTCATGTTTATGGTTGACAGAGCTAGGAAAAATCTGTTAAGTAGATTAAGTAGAAATATGCAGTCAGACAAAGATAAATTATCTCATTTGGCATAGTATTAAATCTAAATTGTGGTTTAAAACATAGAACGATGAAAAAATCAAAATCGCTGCAAGGGAAGTTGAAAGAACTTAGCATTTCACCACAATGAAAGGAATTCTTTTTTCCTGCTCCTTCAAGACCCATTATGTAGCATTTCTATTTTAATCTCTGAATTTGAAACCATTTGCTTTGAACCTCTGTATTCTACATTCAAAGTAGGATTCTATTGAATTATTTCAAGCATTTACCAAGTTAGCCTAACTGCATTTCCTATCACAGGCAAAAGGGTTTAAAGAACTGTATCAAGAGGGATTTTGAAAATTTCATGATTTGGTTCTTCTGACCAAGTCTTCTGAAGTAATTACACCTGACAACAGGAGACTCAAAATCTGATAGCACATGAAAACTGAGAAAAAAGCAAATTAAAATAAATGTAACATGAGCTAAATGGATAAGTTTTTCTCACTTGCTGGTAATTATGATTTTAACACAGGCGGAATGACTTTTGAATTAGGTATCTAGGGTCAGTAAGAGCTGCACATTCGTACATTAAGTCTCTTGCCAAGCCAGTTCCAAAGGAAAAATTCTGATCTTTATTTCACTTTGTGCATATATACGTAGTAAATCTTACAGCAGCAATGTTTTTGCTATGGAATGATAATGAGTTTGGTGTGGGCACGAAGCCTGAGACTGTGACTGGCTTGGAGGCACCTATCTTACCCAGAAATGCTGACTAAGAGTGGAGATCATGCACAACCCAATCCAACTCTGAGCACTGGAGGAGTCCAAATGCAAGAGCCAACATCTGCATTAGCAAATAGTGTGGTGCAATAGATAGGGAGCTCTAGAGAGGAGCAGGAGGTGCTGAGGACCCAAGGTCTACACTGTATATGTTTTGGGGGGCTACTTCTAATTAGCTCTAGCACCCATCAGTGGCTGGGGTATGTCAGTGTGCTCCCAGGGTGCAGACTCCCTTCATCCATGGGGATCAAATTGCTGCACAGTGGGAAAGACCCCTGATGTGAAACAAAGCGGGGGACAGGCAGGAGATTCACTTCAGAAGTATCTTCCTAATCTGAACAAAAAGGCCGACCTAGCCTAGATTGACGGTCTGAATGAGAACCAGTTGCTGAAATCAAGAGTGCTCTTGGGCAGAGTAACAGGACATGAATTAAATACAGCACTTTAAGACCACTTATGCTTTAGGCACCCAAGAAATCAAGAAAATAATGACACTACTTGTTTACAGTTAGAAGTCTTTATAGGTACATTAATAGACAAAGGAAAAGATACTGAGTCAGATGTGAAAATTTTCACAGAAGCTATCAGCTTTGTGTTCTGTCTGGGAAGGTGCCAGCAGTAAACCACTGTAATTTCTGACATCTTCCCGTCTAAACATCTCAGCAGAATTGGTGCCTCTTCATGTATAAGATGTGGGATGAAAAACTACCTGAAAGCAGACAGCATTCATTCTTAATGTTTATACATTGCTGTATGTACAAATTTTAAACTGCTTTGCACAGTTTTAGGCATGCAGCTCTTGCTGAGTTCAAGTGAGTTACCCATGACTAAATCGCTACGCTACAAGCTGCTTAAAAAAAAAACAACCCCTAGGTCTTAAGTGAAAACTCATTGTTTAAGTGTTGATTATTATTTTTTCTCCTCTGAGATTAATTAAGGTCTTTAAGGACCACAAGGGAAAAGAAGAAAGAGGACTTGCTCATCAGATTAATTTTTCCATGTATGTGTGGCTAATTTTGAGTTGTGGCTGAGATACGCTGAGAAGTCAGCATGCATGCGTGCAGGCACACGTCTGATCGTGGACCTTAAGGTAATCGATCCAGGTAACAATGATGGTTAGCTGAGAGAGAAATTAAGAGTTGAGAAACCATCAAGACATTCATAACAAGGGACATAGCCACTTGCATGAAAACCACTAGAAATGAGTGTTAGGCAGCCAGACACTAAAAAGCACTTTGAAAGTACAACCATGTTTTTCACATGCTTTAACAGAAATATATTCAGGGAGCTCCAAACTGTCTCTTGTTACCTGCAGATCTACTTCCTCTGCAGGATGAAGTCCACTGAATAAAGCAAAATGAAAGAACAAAAAGAGTTCTTCCTTTACTGCAGCATAAATGGAGGCAGATCCGAATCACGGTACTCCCCTGGCCATAATGACCATGTTGTTTGAGTCCATCTGAGGTTCTCCTTACAGAATTATACTCCAGGACTGTAAATCAGTGCCGGAAAAACACAATTTAAGCAAAACTGCAGGTTAGAAATCAGGATCTAACTAACCCTTTTTCCTCCCATGGGGCTGATTTGCATGAGACTGATTTAAAATGCAGAATAATACATGAACTGCATGAGCAGTTTAAAGGTTTATAAAATATCCTAATGCTCTCTGTACCCAGACAGCTAATTTAGATTTTTGCTGTGGATTAACTCACAAGCAGTCCAAACTCATCTTTCCATTAACCCATCTTGATTAGCAAGATCCCGACCACTGTAGGAGAAGCGAGCTCCAGCTCAGACGTACTCATTTGGATTCGGAGGGTAAAATGCCCCGATTACTGTTCTCTTTTGTGACCAAGAGTCATTTTAAATGGCTTCACTAATCTGATGTATGGGTTAGATGGGGAGGAAAACCTTCAGTCAAATCAGCTTAAGAACTAACAATCATGACCTACATTAATTGTTGTGGTGCACAGTCTCACAGATGCAAAATCATGGTCCCAGAAAGACTTTGAAGGGCTGGATCCCTTCCCTCTGCCTTAGATGCAAATGATTGTGATATGGGATAGTTAAGCAATGCGAAAGCCCTCCAAGTATCCAATGGAGGGGAGACTAAACAATAAAATCCTATTGAAACAAAATGCCTGCTTACAGGGCCATTCAATTAATCAGTTCCTCTGCACCTGAGGTAACATTAAATATTGTCCCAGCAGGGTATCCAGTAATTTGTTGAGTAATAATTACAGCTCCCAAACAGGACACAGCAGGAATACTGTTTATCCATCAGTGTGCTACTGTTTGTACATGACCATAGGATAAATTGCTTCGGGCAGAGGAGAAAATACTAAGGGACAAAAGCTTCAAAGCTTGCTCCAGTGCTCTGATACTAATCCCAAGATCTACAGTAGAGCTACCTTCACCCATATAAAAAACCCATGATGTATCAGTTGGCTTCAGAATATATTGATATGGGCCTGACCAGGACACAGTGCTAAATGGATCATTATTTGGAGCCAATATTGCCATTTTATCTGATGATATAGCATTGTCTATGTGAAGAACATTGAGTTGGCAGCTGTTAACAATTGGTGAAGCAGAGACTGATATTCAGAAGCGGTCCACGTTGTTGTCACAGTCAAAACTGACAAGAGTCACCACAAATAACAAGCAAAAACTTGTTGTAGTTTTGCTACGAAGAACTGTTTGGGTTTCTTTTGGGTCTTTTTTGAAGGAAACCAGGGTGACACTGAGTGATGAACAGTAGACCTGTTCCCATAGCAGACCTTACAGCTCGCTGTTGAGAATTACAACCAGCAGGGAACTGTGCATTACTGCTGCCTGTGAGGTCTCCGCTGTGAAGGTCAGGAGAGGACCTCCTTCTACAGACATGACAAACAGGTATCCTTCACGTAACACTGATATAAGAGAGGTCTTGAAGAATCAGGCAGAGATTGGGTTTCTAGACAGCTGGTCTTCTGTTTAGTTTGATTTTTGTGCACATCTGTGCTGCTCAGCAGTTCTGTCAAGGGATTGGGCTCTTCTGAGATGGTTATCTTCTTGTAAGTCAAAGTCTGATTTTCAAATACTCACATACACTCAGAGAAACTCAGGCATATGCCACAGATGTGAATCACAGCCATGACCATAACAGTTGACAGGTGGCAAGGCGGGAGATTTGTTGCAAAGCACCTAAATACTACAACATTTGTGGGACAGCTACAGATTATTTTAAAATATATGACTGTTGGACTAAATAGGAAAATGAATCATTCAGTGTGGGCACTATTATTATTGTTGCTTATTTGAGAGACATTTTCCTTTCATTTATATTGTACTCCAGTTTTTTCAGTGCTTCATTTTGTGCTTTTTGTTCCTCAACATCTCAGTAAGGTGAATGGGCTAGTTGGTATTTGCTCAAAGTCAATATCTCAGGCTATTTGCAAATGTAGGCAGAGGCAAAGCCTATTATACAGACACTGTAGTCAGATTTTGAGTTGTCTAAGTTGTAAACTCACCTCCCCAGTGACTGACTAGCTTGCAACTAAAATGGAGCCGTGGAGCAGTATAACGTAGGCTGGATCAGCACACATCACCCTGTGCATGTAAGAACCACTTTTCTCACTGGCTTCCTAAAGGTATTGTGGAGCAGACTGGCTCAGAAGACCTTTGATAACTGGATCTTAATCCATGATGTGCAGCGGATCCCAGCTCAGGTCTCTTGGCTCGGGGCTCCAGCTCCCTGGAGGGAGCTGGGCACCTTGGTGGCTGCTGGAGGCATTTGGCTCCAAACCAGCACAGCCGAGACCACCAAGCCACAGCGCGTCACAGTATCTGGTGTGAGATACTGCTCCTGTGCCGATCTCGCTTTTGTGAAATTAGCTGTCTCACAGCCTCTGGTAACTTGGGAATTCAAAGAAGGATGGAAGCTGGAAATAGCTGCGTCTCCCAGAGGTGAGATCTTGTTACGGTGAGAAAAAGAGACTGTTTGGTGAGAGCAGTGAGCCAGGAAACCTTCCTGTAAAATCCAGCTAGCAAAATCCTAACACATATGTGTCTGTTGGAAAGCATCTGCGTGGGCTGGTGATGAAATTGCAAGGAGGGTCAGGGTGCATGTTGGGGGTGCTTCAAAACATCCCAAAACAGAGCAGGAGATCAATCACCTTAAAGGCTTGTCTGCAGTGGGGTGTCCTGTGACACTGAGGTCACACTCTTGAGCTTTTCCCACAATTTTTAAGGCTAGAAAGTTTCTTGGAAATCTAAGATGACCCCCTGAAGGACATTTTTGTGGGTAAGAGTAAATGCAGCAGGTGTTGAATTTGCTCACTGAAATGCATGATAAAGTCACATATGAAGAAACTGCTTGCTCAGAAATGGATCTTGTTTGGACAAAATCTCACATCCCTGTCCTCTGTCAGGCACCACCTGGCCCTTTCGCACTTTCCACTACAAATGAAATGAGAAAGAAATGACGTGACAGTAGAGAGCAAAATGCAATTAGTTTGCAGCTGGTTTAGAGAGGACAATCATTCCACAAGGTGTATCTGCTTAACGTATCAGGAACGAAGAATTGATGTGGCATGGGATGGAGGGCAGCTACCCACACCTGACTCCTATTCAGGCAGCATTTTGACACAAATCTGTGCATTAGTCCCAGTGATGCCAAGGAGATGGAAATATATATTTAAATTTTATTGCTGTAGAACAGACTTTTTGCTGAGGATGATATGAAAATGCCAAAATGCATACTAGGCACCCCCAAAATAGCCCGTTTTTCAATCCAACCAGTAGCTGGCACTGTTTTGTCTTTCCAGAGCTCTGGAGGGTTATGGCCTATAATATGACAACAATAGCAGAACTTTTTCAGCTGATATAGATGACTTTGCAGCAGGCATCAGCAGTAGTATTTACTTTCACCAGAGGTGAAAGTGGCTTAATAAACTGCGTTTGTGTCAGTGCTGCATGATGCACGTGTACAGCATCGCCATCCGGAGAACAGCATCCAGAGGCAGCATGGGAATTGATGACTCAGGCAGCAAAATTATGGTTGTGCTGAAGGAGCAGGACTACATTCTTCAAGCAGAGGTCATACCTCCCCAATTATTTATAAGTTTCAGTTCAATTAGCTGATGATTGTTAAAATGTCACTCCTCGGGACTGTGATTCGTTTATACAATTATCAAGTAACATTACATCCTGTCCTGTTCTCCTTTTTAATTATGTAGCCAATATTCTGAAGCTGAAG
Organism: Vanellus vanellus; assembly: GCF_965231255.1. Lineage (NCBI taxonomy): Eukaryota > Metazoa > Chordata > Aves > Charadriiformes > Charadriidae > Vanellus > Vanellus vanellus. Next base: position 49,262,465 of record NC_138906.1, on the reverse strand, counting down.
TATAGACGTATGAACCACGAATAGATACGATCAAATAAAGAGTATTGTGTTGAGCCCCCAGATTATCGATACCTTGTGTTTTCTGGCAGGAGCAAAATATGAATGATGTTAAAAACAATTAAAGTCGTAAAGGTTTTTACGAGAATAAATTGAAGAGATGAAGATTTAAGGCTTAGAGAAGACATGCACAGAAGAGACTGAGAGACAGTTCTGCACACTAATAATCAGAAAAGGTAAATCTAACAGTCCTGCTTATTCTGTCTGGGAATTCAGTAATATCCAGACATCTAGAACAGTAAGATATGTGAAAACTGAGAATCTTTAGAAATAAAACTAATTTGGTATACGGTCCTGAGCAGAAGGGTAAAGGAATAGGGTGGTGGCCACAATTAGTCTAAGTTATTCTTGCAGAAAGTGGAATTTAATAAGACTCAAACAAGAGCTAATCTAGCTCTACCTGGGGGAAAAAAAAAAAAAAGACTGCACACTGCTAATCTAAATAGCTTAAAATGGAACAATAAACTCTTTTATTTCAGGAGAAAAGCCAGTCATTAAACAAAGTTAACCTAGTAGCTGCTCCCTAGGGAACCTCCCATACTCTCTTCTGCATTATCTAATATATTGGCCCTTCTCAGGACGATAGTATCAGATTAGATAGACCCAGCTTTAGATGTTAGATATGCCAAATTGGATGAGCTGGTATGTTCCTACAATATAAGAGCTCTTCTCTCATTTAAAAAAAAAATGAACTAAGCACAATCAGCTTCTAATCATGTAGTTTTCAAAATGTCCATTAAAACTAATGAATAGAAGCAGTGTGGAAAAACTGCAACCACGATGGATGTGCTAAGCTTAAGGGTTTGAGGGCAGTATATCAAACATCACTTGACCCTCTTCATTCAATACAACATGATTGTTAATGAGGAACAATCAATAAATGTTCTTCAAATAAAACACCAGAGCACCACACATTAGATGAACTAAATCTGGCCAGGGACATTAAGACAAACAAAAAATCCTTCTTTAAGTATGTCAGTGAGAAAAGAAAGACTAGGGAAAACGAGGGCCCCCTTCAGAAGGAAACGCAAGAACTGGTTACCCGGGACAGAGACAGACCTGAGGTACTCAATGACTTTTTTGCCTCAGCCTTCACTGGCAAGGACTGCAGCCATGCTACCCTTGACGCAGAATGCAAAGACGAGGATTGGGAAAATGGAGAACCGCCCACTGTAGGTGAAGATCAAGTGCAAGATATTTAAAAAATATTTAAAAAAAAAAATTTTCCTGAAAGATATCTCCATTTTGTTAAACAGCTTTATTCCCAAACCATATGGTATATCTGATGTTCTGCTGCTCACACTGTCCTTTGATTTTTTTTTTTGTGAACTTGATATATTAAGCAAGTTGTATTTTATTAGAACAACACAGGCTTAAAAACTCCCCACCTCAGAGTAAGTTCTCGTTCCTTAAAAAAAGTAAGAATTATATATATATTTTTAGACAGATAGATATAATCCTTTCCTGTGCTTCTGTATTCAGGGACATTTAAGTGAAAGTCTGCAGATAAATCTCCAGCTAAAACTTAAATGACTTTACCAGCTGTCCACAGCAGGGTCAGTCTGTAGCTCATCTATTATCTCATCTGGTCTCATCAGCTAAGTATGGTTTGGTCTAGTGAACTCTGAGATCACAGATCTCTAAAAAATTGTAGGGTTTGGGTAATGCTGACAGTTGTATTTGTTATTTGTTGGGTGGCACACTTCCCTCTCTATCAATACAGAGCATGATTTTTAGATGCTGCTCGGGATGCTATTTTTTTCAGATGAAACAGAAGCAGGAGAATAAATAGTATTTGCAAGGGTCCACCAAGGATTTTCTTTCAATTTCCATCACTGATAATAATTAACAGTATATCTTTGTTTGAAGTTCAGGAATTTTTCTTTCCATATCTACTTGTGCTCTAAGTCCCTCCAGATGAAGATACTGTCATGATAGACAAATAAATTTTTGGAGCTGCTGCATTGATCCAAAGACAGGGAAAACCCTGTTGGAAGTGCACATCAGATATTAGGTGGATATCAGGTTTTTGAGAGGATCTGCATAGGAAGATTGAGGCAAAAAATCTACTTGTTCTTCCCTGTAATGCAAGGTGAAATATTTACAATAATATAAAACTTCCAACATGAACATACTCCCAAGCTGTATGTAGAAGGAGATCAGTCTGTAGACACTTCCAGTGCCAAAGTTTGTACTGAATGTCAATAAATGCATTCAGCATTCACAAAGTAATGTAACTCAGTGCCCGTCCCGTCCCGTCCCCCAGTGCTATGGAAGTTGGACCGTTTAGCAGCACCCATAAATATTGGACTGATGAAATCAAACTGATGCACGCACGATATGACAGTCTATACCCACTAGATGAGTTTCTGGGCTCTTGGGAGTCAGCGTGCAGAGCTGGGCCTTGTTCAGCTGGGCTCCAGCTGCCCCAGCACAGCGGTCTCTTGGGTCAGCAGACCATGCTGCTTTTATTTCATGCTGATTAGCAGCACACCAGCATTTTTCATGTACAGAGGTGCACCTGCACTGTCTCACATGATGTGCTGCCCGCATTCTTTCACAGGTAGGGCCAGTCAGGCAGGTCCTGGCAATACAGTGACGATCAGTCCCACCGAGCTCTTGCTGTCTTGGGTACCATCCTCTTCCCCCCACCGATGGAAGTCACTGCTAATGGCCAAGCGGTGGTGATGAGCTGTGCTGGAGTAAAGCAGGAGCCCTCATCCCAGGCTGCTCCCCTGCCCAGCAGGAGCTCAGCCGGACCTAGGAACCGAGAGCTGACTGCGGGGCAGGGAAGCCCTGCCAGGGAAGCCAACTGTCTACACCCAGCCTCTGCATGCATAACAGCTCCACTAACAAACCAAACCTGTGCTTTTGCTCTCCACCTTGCTGATGGTAACAGCGTTTCGACCTGCAGAGAAGGGGCAGCGCCGAGCAGAAGGGCAGCGCTTCAAGGGCGACCGTGTCTCCTGCCAATGCCTGAGTTTTTTCACTAGCTTTTCCTCAGGGGCAAGATGTCTATCATAGAGCTTAGCTTAGGATGAGCTGTAATTTGGTAGCCTGGCAGAAGCGTTAGGTAGACATGCCTGCCTGCATGTGCACAGGTACAGAAGGAGCCTTACAGTTTGTCCTCCTGTATGGCCATGTAAAAACAGGAATAATTTAATCCACAGTGACAGCTGATGTGGGTGAGAATTTAGAGACAGCACTTGAAACCCAGGAGTAGCAGCAATCCATCCAAAAGCTCTCCGGCACATCTACTGGTGATTTGACTCCGGAGCTGCCATCCCACCCATCAGCGCACGCTGCTGCTTTGGAAAACAGCCCTGTCCTTCTCATGTAAGGGAAATCGCTCCAGGTCACTGGAAAGGCCTTTCCCCATTTCCAACATGATCCACAGAATCTCTTTCTCTTTACGTTTATGAAATAGGATTAATTAGAGGCTGCACGAGAAGCAAAGAAATGTGATTCCTTGGTGTACGTGGTGCTAGAGTTAGCCCCATACACCGGTGGCAGTAGACCCACCAGTCTGCAGAGAACTCAATTGAAAAATGCCACAAATCAAAGATCCCTTCTTGTTAGAAAAGAAGCAAAACCCCCACATCTCGGAGCTTCCAGGAAAAAGAAATCTAACTCAGCATTGACTGTCACTTAACCTGCAGGTAAAGCTGCCAACATCTTGTAATTACAAGTACCTGAATTATACTGCAGGTATTGATCCTGCATGGTGTGGAACAAGAGCGATGTGTTGACCCCACTATTCCTTTTCACCGAACAGCTGGGGTTTGACAACAACAGAGAATCAATGTCTGGGTAAACTGTCAGGTATTTTTTTTCCCCCTCCCGTGATAATTCAATTTAGCAGCTATAAAGCAGAAGCTAATTCTTTGCCTGATTGTATTTAGGTTTTCAGAGACTTGCTGCCCTACCGTTTCAGAAAATAGCCCCGTCTAAAATTGTCGGAACACTTATTCAAAATCACCAATCCTTCCCATCAGTTGTGAGCGGGCCTCGATTGTTATGAGTCTCGTTAGGATGTTTCAACTGAAAAGCCATATTTCTATTCCAGTTGTCATGGAACAGGCAGTCTCTCCCGGTGGAATGAAGAGCTGGCATTACGTTCTGGAAAAAATGTCCCATAAATGTATTCTTTATATCGAAAGCTTGGTTCTGCCACGTTTACACAAGTTGACTGGCTGATTTTAAGGGAAATGCTCTGCTTGATGAAGGAGGGGAGAACTGCTACAAAATAAATCATAAATAATAACTGAATAAGAAAGAGAAGTTCTAAGAATATTAAGGTTTCAAGTTTAGGCTCACATGCTGCAATCTGCTTTGGGTATACTTCAATTTGGCTCCATGCAGAGCAGCTTGGATGACTGTCATCTTAAATTGGAACTAATTGCTTTGCTATCTGTGCAGAGGAATCCGTCTGTGTATGATCTCCCATTCCCTTGCCAAATTCCAAAATGAATTTCTTGAAACACCTAGTAAGACTGGAGGTAAAAGTACATGGATAGGGATACAGAACACCTACTTCCCGCTGTAGAGCTACTACCTGGTGCCCCAGACTCTGCTCTTGGTTGGCCTGTAAAGGGACATCATAGTAATTTTGGCAGACACACGCATGGCACAGTAGGCAGCAGTGAATCAGTTAGTGTGAGTTTACAGGCTGAGAATTAAGAGCGCAAGGAAAGAAAATGATCAAATTCCATTGAATATATGGCTGTGAGAGGATGGAAAGAGCCATAGTAATGCCTCATTTTTAAAGTTACAACTTAGCTTCATGCCTGTCTGAGATTTGATTTAAAATTGCTAGTGCTTCTAGTACAGAAAAAAAAAAACCAAACAAATAAAAATCCCTTCTAAATTTTACCAGCACAATGCATAAGCAACAGTTCCAGCTCTGGAAGTGATATGTTATGACTCATTACAAAGCTGTGTTCACTCTGAATACTAATGCTGAAAAATTAAATATCATCATTTTAAGTTGTTCATCATCTTATCAGCAGGAAGAAGTACAATGTGCTTCTTGACTGGCAGTAAATAATAGTAATTATTATATATATGAAACAATGTATTAATCTGTTATTATGAAAGGTTCCTCAAGCATACACTTCAAGCTACCTCCAGCTTTGTGTAAAGAAGGAATGAAAGGGGAGGTTCACTCCTAATGGGGTTTTTAATCAATATCAAGTGGGACTGTCTGAAGTATCCAAATTCACAAAAGATGTGGTCTACTTACTGAAACCTCTAACTTTCCCTGGAAAATTTCTGTAATGCACTATGGTGTCTGCCTATTGCATTTTACATCTGCACATGAACACCACACCAGGAGTGGAACACATGGGTCAATGTGAAATAAATGCAGCTCATTAACAAAACCACAGGTACACTGTTGAGAAGAAAAGAAGAGATAGGGGATAGGGGGAAATTTTGTGGGCTTTTCCACGTAATTCTAGCTCTGTGTTATATAACTTAGGTTTCATGTCCTACGTAGTCATGAGGTATTGGGAGAGATAATAATAGACCTTAAATTGTTATTCCGTGGTAACTTTTAAACTCAGAGGTGTGATTAAAGAGAGGAGTGTATCAGGGCTGGAAAATATGATGTGGGAACATCTGGAGACAATTTGCAGAGTGTAAAAATAAGACTATATGTCCTAATATTTTTTTTTCTGCTTCCAGTATCTGTGATTCTGTGCTAACAAGCATTTTTATAAAATCACCTTTTAATAGCAGAGTATCAAATTAATAAGTATAACCATGCTTGGTCATGTGGCACCTAGTACTTTGTAAGCATAAGATTAGAAGAAGCATCACTTCTCTCACAGTGACAGTATGTGCTCGTACCTGGTCCAGTCAAACATCTTACTCTCACATGTTCCTGATTGTGCTGAGCGTGTCCCCAGAAGCCACAGCCAGAGCAGGACACCTCTCCTGAGCTGATAAGCAAACCCCTGTTTCCCTCTGTCTCTCTCTCCATACGTGTAATGTCTTAATCATGCCAGTAACTCTATGCACATATGGCACAAAAAAACAAGTCTAGGGTTTAGTTTATAAGGGTGATCCCAAAGGACCAGCATGAAAGCCTGTTTAACTGCTATTCGCAAACCAATACGAACCAGAGGAATGGGGCAGGTCTGAATCTGCTTCACAGAGGATGCTCTGATCGGACTTGAAATCTTTATTTTCTCAGAAAAGTCAACTGTTGTTTTCTTCAAATGTGCTCATTCTGAGAAGTCTCCAGGGCACACTCAGGTTCATGCAGAATAAGCGGTTCCTTTCCTGCTAAAGCTCATCGACTCTTAAAGGCCTTTTCATCTGAGAGCGCTGCTGAAGGGGAGTTGGCTTCCATTTAAAAAGAAAACCCGCAAGAAGACATTAAGCCACCACATTACTTACGGCCACCAGCTCTGCTATGTTTGCATATCCCAGTCTCTGCACAGGACATGGGCAAGGTGACGTGCAGGGATGGGGAAACGAGGCAAAAGATGGATGAAGTCTTTCAAGGTTAAATGGGAAATTTAACTGAGGAAGTCGGCAGTGGACCCGGTTAATCAGAACGACATCTCAGCCCTGCTCTGCCATGCTTAAGCCAAGACATCCCTTCTAGCTGGGCACTACTCAGCACGACAATGCCACTGGCCAGGGTCTGCAAGCTAAGCAAATGTGAGATGCAAAGAGAATCCACACAAGGAGAACAAAAATACGTGAAAGATAAGGAAATTCTGTCAAAACAGAACATGAGACAGTGAGAAAACCCAACATAGCTGAAAACACACAATATAAACAAAGAGGATTTGAATCTCTGATTCTTAATATGACAAAAATGTATAAATCAGTGCAATCTCATCTCTCCCAGGGAAAGTGAGTAAGGAAGAGATGCACACAAACATTTCAGTGTGTACTCAGTCCACCTGTTGAGTACTCCGGAATTATATTATATTATATTACATTATATTATATTATATGCCAGCTTCTAATAAAGATGACAAGTGAAGAGCAGGGGCAAAAGTTTCAACGTACACTAAAAGGGGAAAGAATATACCTATTTCATCATCTTGTGACACACAATGGTGTCCTGCTACATGCTCAACAGGCACTACCATTTCACTGTAGTTCATCCACTTTGGTGATAAGTACAAAGCCTCCCTTTCTGAATAGAAACTACATATTGCTTTTCTCCCTCATAAAGCCATAGTGATTATGTGGAAACAGCAGGGGACTTCTGCCTCCCCAGAATATAAGCTCCTTACGTGAGCAGAGCGCTAATCACTTACACAGCACCTATCTGCAGGGCTTACACTTACCATACAGTTCTGAGTGAAATAAAAATCAAGTCATTTACTCTTTGCTGCTTAGTTAGTTTTGCTTTTTATAATCCCGAAGACCAGAAAGAGCAATTAACACAGGATCATTTTTCCCCTAGTTCATTAAGTTAGACTGGTTGATAAAAAGCACTGGGCCTGGCCTTGAGGGTGGAGTTTAGATCTACCAGACTCCTTGGAATCTTGGGAAAGCCAATTCCTTCATTGTTTCAGTTTTCCAAAGCTAAAATAACGTAATGGTTTTGCTCATCTTCCCTCTGTTCAGATTTTGACTGCGTTAGGATGCAGGATGGTGTTGTACATGTGTGTCCAGGGTTTGAAAAATGAGCCCTTCTCCTGCTTGAACACACAACAGGACTATTATTATCACTAGAAGTAATAAACGATAGAAAGATTTCCTCAACTTTTGTGCCCTTATCCCTGGTACTTGAGGATGGGCAGCACAACCTCAACAATATTGTATCTCAGAAGTCTTCTGGCTGTAGTAACTTCACCATTTTCACCTTAAACAGCCCCATTTATCTCTACATATTGATTTCCAGTGGCTCCTGAAAGGTGAGAGATTGTTGGGTCTGTTCATAGGTGAGAGGAAGAAGCCTCCTAAAATTAAGGTTTCCTTATATTATTCCATTACCATGGGCAAGACTGCCGATGTGGAGACTGTAGGGCTCCCCAGCAGTCAATGGGGTGTCTGTCATACCAGAGATTAGCCTGGTCACTATACTCTGACTATACAGTCAATTTGGTACATCTAGCATTTTGCTATACCGAGCCTTTTAGCTTCTTGCTGGCTGGGGCCAAAAAAGGGAGAATGGGGGCCCTTCCTATAAAACACTCAGTTCTTTCTGCTATGGAAGAAGAGAGCCCAGAGCTGCAAAAAAGCCTGGATTCATTTTCTTTCCATTTTCCATTATACAAAATGTTCTCAGGAGAGATTAATGTCTGCTCGTGATCAGGCATTGCTTTATCCAAGAAGGAAGGAGAACTACTCAGCCATCTCCCAGAGAAATGAAAGCAATCTCAGATCAAATCATCATTCTCCTGTTTTGATCAAGTCACCATCTGAACTAAGTCCAGTCAAGGAAAAAAAATGTGTTTTGAGGCAAAACTTCAAAATTTGGGTCCATGTTCACCAAAAACATACAATAACCAGGAATTACATAGAAAAGACCATTCTCCAGATGTTTCTGCAACACAAGTCCAATCATCCCGCCACACTTAAACCCCTAACTTGATTCTTCCGGCTCAGGTACACTAAGAGCTTCCAGTTACGGGAAGCCTGGACCCTGTGCACAGGCTGGCTGCATGGCACTGCCCCAGCCAGGTGGCCTTCTGGTGGCTGGAGCTGGCATTCCAGCTCTGCTCTGCCACCAACTTGCTGAGTGTCTTCAAGTAAGTCATGAGTTTCTTCCCTGCACAGATTTGGCTTCCCACCTGCGAAACAGGCAGAGAAACTAAGCGCGCACCTGGTTACACTATCTCTTTCTACTTATGGCAAATGCTTATAGTACACCAAGTACAGAAGTAGTTAAGGATGATTCATTTCGGGGTCTCACCAATGAGGTATGAGCTGTTCGGTTTATCTGCACAAAACACCGTGAGAGCCTCAGAAGAAGAAATAATGCACAACATTATTCTTTTCTAATTGTTCATAACTCTGTCTGTGTCTGAATTACCAGATATGTTTGTGTCTGCTGTGCAGTGCATAGCAGCGAGGCTACGGGTTTTTTTCTTCTTGCTCTGCTGAGAGAAGCACATTATGCCATGGCACACTAACTCACAAGACCCCAGCCTCACTTACTACTATTCACAGCCATGCTGAGGGGGCAAAGGTACATGAAATCATATGGCTGGACATTATCGTGCCTGCCATCTGCTCCTCCTGCACCTACAGAGAAGTCAACCAGAGGCATCCATCTGTCACTCCATACAACTTTCTTCCTTGGGCTGTGCACCGCTCGTATGGCTGCAAAATTGGTATACTTCAGGGGATCATTTTCCTATGAAGCATCCTACTCCTGCCAGGTGTCTCTCACGTGACAACCAATCAGCTTAGTTAGCTGCTTAGTATCTAGGACTACCGTAAACAGGCAAAATTTAAAGCAAATGCAGCAAGGAAGCGATTTGAAAACATTAAAATAATTCAGTAGATCAGTTTTCTCTTTGGAACGGGTGTGGAAGGAACCAAATCACATTTAACACCAGAATAAATTTAAAGATGATCTACTGAATTACATTTTTTCTCCTCAATATTAAATTATCAGAGGAACTAAGATGAGAATCTGGAGCCAATCACACCAGCTGTCTTCTGACAATGCCTAAATGTCTGTACTAGCAAAAGAAAGCAGTTGTCAAGGGCTAGAAAATAAATTAACACATACTTGAGGGATTTCAGTCAGTGTATTCATGTGAGTAACTGCACGTGAAAAAGGACTTGCACAGAACTTCTACATATGCTTACACTAGTGTGGAAAACAGGAGGAACATCCTTAAGAAGACGGTTTAGTGGATACATACTAGCTTGAAGTTTTGCAAATACACATTCTACTAAATCAACAGGTTTGCTATACAGTATCAGTACTTTATTAACTGAGTAAACCCATAACTAAAAGACGAGCTTTATCTGCCCATGTTCTAACTTGAATTTTTAATTGCTTTCTCTTCACTGTTGTCTGAATCTAAGTAACTAATCAAGGTTGGTTTTGGTTTTTTTTTTCATTGCAGGTATGTCCTAAGTTTATAATTATGCATACCAGAAGAATAAAACAACTTATAAAACTGCCTAACTACTTACAAACTTTACAGGCATTGTGGGTGAGAAGCATTCCCAGCAAGGATTTCAGGTGGAATCTAAAGTTTACTAGGATTACTAGGACCCAAAATGTCTAAATTAACTACTATATACTTGGAACCATTACAGCGTTGGCAGGACAAACATCGACGTTGTGAGTTGAAGCTAATAAAAACCAGGGTTTGAAGAATGAACAGTGTTTTCAACAACATGAACCCTGACAGAAGGATACAAGTAAGCCAGTCACAGCTCAGGTAACTAATTGGTTTATATCTGTCATATTTGTCTGTACCTTATATGTATTTTACTAATATAATACATAAAATAAATATACATAATGTATATTATATAAAGAGTAATTGATTTCAGTGGAGTTATAATGACTTAAACCAAGCTAATCATGCACTTAATTCTGTGCACTGAGAATCTGATTTAGTGAATCAAAGAAATTTGAATGGTGTGACTCTGGACTTAGTCTACCAGACATATAGGCGGAATAAGATCTTTAGACCCTCTAAAAGCATTAACAATAAACTACTTTTACTTATTCCTTATGGCAAGGAAACAATTTGGTATCAAGCAGCTCATACACTGAAAGATAAAAGTTCAGAAAGAAACCAGGAAGTGTTGCCCAGAGCACCAGAGATCCCAGGGTTTCCCTTTGGTGACATCTTTCTTCTTGTTACAGAGAAAATGCAGCACGTTTCACGCTCTTGCATCCTCTGTTCACTTGTGTGAAATGGTCCCTAAACAATACTAGAAATTAATCCTCATTTCCAGTGCTTCCACATTCCTATTATACATACTGTTGCTTTGTTGACTGACCCATAATTACCGAGCCTCCTCTTTACCAAAGCATGTCTCAGGTATAAAAATAATTTTTGAAGAAAAGAAGTTTAGAATCTTTTTTTTTTTTTTTCTTCCTTGCATATTCTGGATCTTCTCTTGAGCTGGATCAACTTCACTCGTTCAGGCTAGCATAGACATGGTCACAGGGGAACGAACATACATTGTTTTTTCAGGGAAGCAGCTTGGGTAGCCACAACTCTACCTAAACTTTGCAGCATTCTCCTCACAGTCTGATTAATTCCTGTTCAAATGCTAGCAAATAAAATTAAAGGAATAAAAACCACAGGTGCTCCATCACTGGCAAAAGTGTTTTAGAGTTTTGCAATCCCAACATACATTAAAAACAGCCTAAGGGTGCTTTTAGCACACTGACTTAGAACTACACAAAGCTCCTTTAAAAGAGACCCATTAAATCCCCTCCATCACAAAAACTGGCTGTAGAGAGGAGCCATCACAAATATATTCAGTTCAAAGTTGAATAAATAGCTAGAAGGCTGCTGAGAGGAATACTATAGAAGCATAGCAGTCAGAGATGTATTTCCAAGGTCCCTCCTTTACATCATCTCCAAACTGTGCCACAGAGCGCTCTTTTGGGGTGAAGACCATCCACAACACAGTTTAGCCTCTGCCTCTCTGCAAAGGCTGTAGGAGAGACAGTTAGGTAACTTCAGTGTCTCCCGTCCAATTACTTAAGAAGTTCTGCAATATTTTTGCCAAATGTATCACTACAATATATTTTCTCCATGAGACCACAGAACATCAGGATATACAGTTCACACACAGATATCCGTCACCTTTATGTTTGTAGAGCACCTAAACAATGGATTCCTGGTCCTTGCTGGTGTCTGTAGAGGCTTTTGGGCTGGAAATAGGAATACTGAAATGCCGCTGCCCTCACCAGTACACTATTGTGACTGTAAATTCACTGATGACTATTTCCATGTTGTGCTCCTTGCTGATACTGATGGGCACCTCCTGGAGGTAGCAGCCTGAATGAGTTATGGGCGAAGCTATGCATCTCCCCTTTTCCTGTTGAGCAAGCCTACCATGTTCCTATGACAACCAGCAGTGCCAAGGTCCCCTACAAGTGAAAATGGGGTCGGAGAAGGGGAAGAAACCACAAGATTGATGCAGTTCGTATGCAATCTTGCCCTAGAGGCAGTATCTTAACAACCTACAGTGCCTGATGAATGCACCATATGGTAGTAGATGTGCTTAATGCATGTATAGAAGACAGGTTGAAATTCTCTTATGCTGAACAATGGAAAAATGGATTAAGTATTGGAATGAAAAAAAAATATTTTAAAACACTGAAACATGTGGCAAATTCAGTAGACTATGAGGTAGTACCTGTCTCCCCCTGGATACATACAGTTCCCAATCTATAACCCTTACAGTTTAATGTAAGTGACAAAGCCCCAGACCTGTCATGAAAATACATCCTCGATAGTGGCCAGAAGCACTATGAGTGATATCAGTGAACCTCTAATGCAGCTACTGATTTTATATATGAAAATGGCAAAAGAGGTGCTTATGACTGGTGATTTATGTCTTCATTAAAACACTTGTCCTTCAAACCAAACCCTGCAATTCACTGAAATTAACAGGGTCTTAAAATTGGAATATGTATTATAAATTAATGCATTTTTATCTTATAGAATGACAAGTATAATACTATTGGCATCCTACCTTTCCTGCATAAAAAATACTGCCTGCTGCACTAATACGTATTGGCTTACTCAGAAAAGCAAACCTAAAAATGTAAATCTCTAAAGCTCATTTACCAGAGGATTCCACAGTATTCTGCCATAACTCAGTCCAGAACTACAACAGTTTTGCATTTTCTGAATCTGAGAAGCTCTCAATTCAGTGTCTTGTGCATTTCAGGGCTGTCAAAGTGAAACCATTGCAGCTTATAGCTTTATAAAGGGAAAATTTTCTCACTGCCAAATTCATGACTGTTTCCTACTCTTGCACAGAATGCATTGTAGAAAATATGTTTTGCTTTGTCTTGCATGAAAAAGCAGCCACAGATGACTAGCCTCACGGAATGACTTTGTTTTCTTTCTTACTAGAGCTTTGACATGCAGGGAACCGCAATGATCTCAGAGCAATCTTCCCCACTCTTGCTGGGTGAGCTACCGTTGCCCGTTCTGCTCTTCTCCTCCTTCGGTGGTAGTTTCCGAAGGGCTCACCAGCTGCAGCCTGGGCAGCTCTGCCAGGCTCCTTCCTCTGCACTTTAGAAGGAGCACCCAGAAACACTGCAATAAGAAATTCTAGGTGTGGGTCCTCCTTCGTACGCTGCAAAGGGGCTAATTCTTTTGGTAACGCATCCCTGCCTGTAGATGCTGAGCAATAAAATACACGGACCCGTGAGTCCGGGCAGCAGTCAAACACCAGCGCGTTCAACTAGCGACTCTTGTCAGCAGGAGGCCAATGGTTGAAGAACTGCCTGATGCTGTGGAGCAGAGAGGAAAACTCACCCTCACTGATCTCATGACCGAAAAAAACACATAAGCTGAAGAGTCTTCCCTAGCATGGTTGTCTTGTTATCGCTGACTGTAAAAAAAAAAAAAAAGCTCTTAGTCGTTCCCCCCCCTCTACCTAGTAAATTTTTTTTCTTCCCTCTTAGCACAAGAACTGATGCATGCAGAGGAAAAGCTGGGTACGGAACATGAAACAATGCCTCCTCCATTGCCTTTTTTTTAGCTTGCTTTTCTCCACCTGTCTTTTCTACAAAGCACACCTCATGACGGAAGCTTTCAAAATGAGAAGACAGTGCCACAGGTGAAATCAAAATAGGCAATTTTCCCCCTTTGTTTTTTCAGAAGTCTCTTTTATAGAGGCTTCCATTTCTGGTAGCCAGAGGCTCTCGGCAGTGGGAAGGCTGACTGAGAATTGTTATGAAATGTCATTTTTTAAAGTCTCTTTATTAATATTTTCCCCAGATTTATTTGTTTCAATAGCAAAAGACTTACTCCAAGTTTTAGAGTTATGCTCAAAATCCATGAACACGAAGGATGTTGTAACTACGCAAAAACGTATTGCTTTACAAAGTAACATTAATAATACATTTGTAGATATTGAGACCCGCTCTATACTAGTTGAGACAGAGTATGGATGTAATGTATTCACAAGCACTGTGGATAAATCACCTCGATAAATTCTTCATGCTACGCTGTAATCTCCAAAAGCTCTCTGACTGGTAAAAATCAGCCTTGCTGATCAGTCTACGATTCTTTTCACTATCTTGTTATTCATCTGCCAGTGACACCTGAGGTTGAAACAACTGATGTCTTTATACATCTGGCACCACAAAACAACTTGACTTCACAAAAGAAAGTCTTGATTGTTTTTAAAAAATACTAACACAAACCTACAGCCTCCTGCACACCACTACCCAAGCCCTTCCTCAGCATATCAGATCACTCTTTAAATAAAAATATACTTATCTGTGCTTTGCTTCTCATGATAAATGGCAGTAGTCACAGCTTTTCAACAATTTCTGCTTAATATTTGAAACACCTCTGAAACAGTTCTTCCAAAATTATCTGTGAAATGGACATACTGCATGACAGTCCTTTCTTAACAGCAATAAACATCATATTCTACTCACAGCTAAACTTTGGAGAAATAGACCTCTATAAGCTCATGCATTACTTTACAAATCAACTGTAAATACTGCTTTGAAGATTTAAGAACGGAGCTTCGCTCCCTTGTGAATGCTGCTGCCCAGAGCAAACACACACCAGTGCACCCTTTGTGCTAGATCACGGGCTCAGCTACACGCCACTCCTATCAACATAGTCACTGAACAGGAACAGAAACTCTTGTCACAGCCAGTGACAATATGCCTCCAGTCCAAAAAGCAGTACACACAATATGCAGTTTGGAGATACAGCAGGACCACGTGTGATCTCCTTTCCTCCACATATATAAAGCTTGAACCCCTCCAATCCACAGGACAAAAGAGGCTTTGCACTTGTCTATGCCATCCTGAAAAGCATCACCTCTGCTAGACCTAAAAACTTCACCTTAAAACACTGAAGATTGAGATTTCCCAGTGTCCCATAAGCCATAAGACAGCAAGTAAGAGGGACTCTATCATAACTTTGCTGCATTGTCTGAAAAGCAGAATACAACTTGCAAATTAAAATTTGAGACTAACATGCCCCTCCTCCATAAATCTCATATTTGTGATTTAATATGTTAGGATAGATGTTGGTAACGTCATAATCAAACACCACCTGATTTCCAAATGAGTATTTGGATTCATGAATTCATTCGGATTCATCTCCCATCCTCTGACATTTTGACAGCAGGCACCTGAGGGTGCAGAGAACATTCTCCATAGGGGACACATCCCTTTAAGGATTAAATGTAGGATTATTCAACCAGGAAATTTAATTTTAAAAGACAAGTACTAGGAAACAGATTTCTTTTTTTCATTCATTCTTCACACTTTTTGTAATAATCTGAATACTTCTAAAAATAAAAGCAGAAGGATGGCATAACCAATGCCTGTTAATAGAAAAATAATTGGCTTAAATGAGGCACACGCTCATATGCACAAAAAATAAGTGGCCCAACAATTCTTTTGAGAGTTACAATATTTTTAGCCATATGGTATTTTTTATTAATTGTTATAATTACTAACTAAGAGCCAAATGTATGCTCGGCACTGTACAACACATCCAAATACTGTCAACCCCAAGCCCAAAATGCTTACAGTTCAAAAGATGAGACACGTAGGAACAAGAGATACTGAGAAATGTAGTGACAAGAACAACAGGCCAAGGTCTCCCCGATGCTCGGAGGCGGATTAAGCCTCGCTCTTGCAGCTGCATCAGGAACATCACTCCTCTGAGAATAACAAAATGGGCTCTAAGCCTTTTCTCCTCCACTGAGTCAGCAAAGGAAAAGCAGCAAGAAAAAGGGAGCATGTTTTTGAGGCTTAACAATTCACGCTGGCTCTACAGCATATTTTGGGCCTTTGGCAATTTATGCTAATTGAATGTAACCCTCAAGCTGTTCTTTCTGTGATGGGGCTGCTCTGGAGCACAGCCAGCCCAGAGAAGCACAAGCTCATGCGCTGAACTGTGCTGTGCAGCTCTGGGTCACAATAGAGCCTGCGAACCAGGGGAATAACGCTGAAAATTTTGATACACCAGTGAGAAACACTGTGGGAAAGGCATGCTGCTTTGGTAGGAGTGAAGGACAGTTAACTGGATGTTCTGGCTTGGGCTTGGTGCTACAGCATCCCCACAGCTCGCCCTCCCTGCTGCTGGGTTCAATGCCCTGCCTATTTTACATGAGGCCAGGAGCGGGCAGTGGCCTTCTCAGGGCTTCAAATAACCACATGAAGTCACCAAATAGCATCCTCAGCTTGCACAAGAAAGATGATTATTTTCTATAGTGGGAAACACTAATGAAGATAGGTACCTTGTAATCCAGCAGAGAAGCTCAATAGCCAAGAAGGTAAAGAGATGCTCCCAATAACAATTAAGACCAAGACATTTTCCTCAGAATTTCCTTTGATTTCTGAAACAGATTTTCCTGAAAGAAGAGCTCATCAAGTCTATGTACACTTCACACCACTCCCTCCAGATTTTCTTTGGCTCTATAAAATACAAGGACAGAAGACCTTCCTTTTTCCCATAGAATCCCTTTCTTGGATGATGTACACTAAGCATTCACTGTCCTATGTTGTCTCCAGTTCAGCCATCTCCACCTCAGAGGTCAGAGGATTTATATCCCTGTCAGTCACATACATGCTTTGCAGTGACTTTGCAACTAATGGTCCTTGTCATAAATCTCCCAAGGGCCAGGAAAGATGCGCTGCAATATGCATAGCTGAGGCCCAGGGTCCTGTTACTCTATCTTGTAGACGATCTCTCTCCTAAGGGATCACTCTGCTTGAAAAAAAAAGCTGCTAGTGTCCACTCCTATTAAGCCATAGCAACTACTCCATTCCTGCACATCCTCCTTGTCTGCTCCTGGGAATCAGTCTCAGAGCATCCTCCTTCCCTGAAAACCTATTGCTCTTTCTCTCTCTCCGGCGCAGGCTTCATCCTCAATAACTGTCAGGGCACTTCTGCGCAGCACAGACTGTAATGTGATTAACTTTATGCTTCACAACCTCAGCGTTAAGAAGTAGGTCCCGGGGCAGGGATTTGACATGAGGCTCTCAGGGCCTTGATCAGAAAAAACAGCTCTTCCTTCCTGAAATGGCAGAACAAAACAGCTTTGAACTAGGTGAAATGGCCAGCTGCTCTAAGGAAACAACACTGCCAAACCCGAGCACTACTGAAGCGAAAGACGTAAAACGGGAGATAATTGCTCCATTCTACCTCCGAGACAAGGCCAAAGATCACAGGGTTTGAAACCATTTTCTTTCTCTCACTGTGCTGTAAGGCTCTGAATTAACTCTCTCTATACATATACAAGTGGTTTGCCCTGCAAGCATATTGTTGTCCGTTTATCAGGTACTCATTGTTTGTTATCTTCACTTTCTTCTCTTAGACATGTTAATTGTGGTGTCTGTATGTTAATTGTTAATGCCCTCAGCAATGAGAAGCTGTGATACCATAATGAATTTGTAGCCTCTACAGGAGCCAGTGATATCTACTGCTTTAGAAGATACTGCGAAGTCATCATTCTCCTTCCCATGGGGTGCTAACTTCAAGCAGTAGTGCCTTTTTCAAATGCATAAAGAATTAGAAACTTCATGTTAAAGTACTGAGAGCCCCTCACAGGCTGGCTGCAAGGGAATTCCAGCAGCAGGAGCAAAGCCCTGGGATTTACAAAATGGACATATAATCTGGCCAGAAATTGTGCTGGTTTTCATGCAGTTTACACAAAAGTACTGCCACTAATACTCTATGGTTCACTCGGAAAGCCACAATGAAATGTGATGTGAGGTCTTGTATAAGTGCACAAATTTTCAAACTCTTTTAGGTTCTCCTTTAATGACTCATAACTACTGATGACATTGGCTATCAACTTATTTAAGACCAATATTCCTCAGGGATGAGAGGGAATTGTTTGTTCCCTTTCTAGCAAGAAGGAAGGTCCATGGGTTAAAGACAGAGTCTGTTGTACAGTCTAAACATTTCCATCTAAGCAGTATTTTAGCTTTTTATGCAGACCGTGCTTTATTCCATCACAGGACTGGACACGCGCTTCTACTGATGATGGCAGTGGCTTGAAAGATATCTATATGCACCAGCAGTACAGAGTAAGAACAACAGTATACGGAACACAGAATGTGCACCCAATAAATTTGATCTGCCCAAGTGTTTTAGTGGGTATATAAAATATGCCTACAGATTGCAACTATACCTGCAATAAGAAATGAATATATCTGCTTTTTTTAAGAGCAATACCCAGTCATCTCTCCCCAACCTTCATTGCTTCCTTCCCTGATGATGCCTTCACTGACAGGATACAAGAAAGGTTTCTTTTCTTCCTTCTTCTCGCAGCAGCTGAAATCTATTATAGCAGAATAAGGAAGCAACATCTTGGGAAAGCTACTCCAGTCATGGCAAGCTGCACGGCAGCGTGAACACTGAGCAGCCTTTGTGGACCAAGTGCACGTGCGATTGTACAGAAAGGACAGAACACTTCTCCTAGGGCATGAGACAGATCAGCACATCAGCTATAACAGCTTAAATTGGAGACTTAAATTAATTGCATACTTTCACTGCAACCTAAATTAATTATTTAATGTCTGCACAATGCTGTGACTTTATAAAGTACTGAGTAAGAAGCATTTGTTACTACTAATATGAACTGTAAATGTACACTTGATTCAGTGCCCCTTCTTTTTTATTTCTTTTCCTTTCTTTATAACTCGGTCTTAGTAAGCACTAATTATTAGTCATCAACTCTGAAGCAAAAGACTTATGTTCTGCACAGCATTACACAGTTTTGAAACAAAGTCTGTTCCTTACATTAGGGGAAAAGGGATCAGATTTTCCAAAGTATCTTGGCACTCCATATCAGAGACACACCTAGTGCAATTCTTAAAGGCACCTGCAGAAGTTTCATATTTAGCTACCATTAAGATGAAAATCAGACGAACATCTGGTTAACTTGCTTAGGTACTTAGGAAAACTCACTGAGTACCCAACTGAGTTGTTATACATTTGTTGATTTGGAAAACCTGCCCTCAAAAGTGTGTCCTTGTCCCTGGATATGACAGGGGCCTGGTCTTGAGTGAAAAGAACCGCATCATCATCACAGTGTAGAGAAAAAGGTCGGTGACGGGAAAGCTAGTGGGGCTACAGAGAACTGTTCCTTCAAAACCTGGAGTTGTGTATTCCTTCTGGGCACTTGTGGCAGAATTGCAACAGGCACACCAGCCAGCATGGGGACTCGCTTCCTCCACCTCAAGAAAACATGGCCTTGGGGTTGTGGTTCCCTTGCTTTCTCTAGCTGAAGAGATGTGGTTTTAAGTTACTGTAGCAGGGGTGGAGTATTCTTCCTGCCAAGGTCACTTTTGAAACATCTTTTGTGGGACATATAACAATCTTCCTCTTATCCAAGAACAATGTGGGGAAAAAAATCATGTGAAATGAGACTGTGGGCTTTTGCCAGACCTTGAGAGTATATCCCGCCCTTGAGGTTTCAGGCATTAGAGGATATACATAGTTTAAACCAATAATGCACTATGAAACAATACATTCATACAAATTATGTATAGGCCTTGATTTTTCAAGGAAGTTTGGCAGATGCCTATCTTCAAAATAAAGACCGGCCGGATGCACTGCTTTATGAAACAATGGCTTTATTCCAAGGTCTAACTTCGATGACATTTCACAGCAAGTTTTTTTGCAGCTGGAGTTTTGAAGTTTTTCATTGAGTTCAATGTGCTTAAGTTTTGGCATACGCTTAAGGTTCCTTGGAAATCTATTGTAGAACTGGAGAGGACATCTATATCTTCACTATTTAGAGACAGGACAGGGATAATACCCATCACATGCTGCCAAACTGGATGACCCTTAGTTTTATATGTATTTTTTCTAAACTGCTTCCACAGCCTGAAATGAGCTTGGTTTTATACGTATTTCTTCTAAATTATTTACAGAGCTTGCAATGAGCTACAATGGACACATAGACAAGTGATCGAAACTTGAATAACCTCCACAGTTAGGTCTTCCTTGTTCAAAAATAATGGGATGTGAAGGCCAAGGGGTGAGTGGAGGGAGAAGAGTTCAAAGTCTTTGCAAAAAGTCAAAGACATTTTTAACATATGAAAGTTCCAGCACCTAAACACGGCAGTATAAATATCACTGATACCAATGGTACATGTCCATGTGCATGGCAGTTCACACGTGGGGGAATATCAGATAACAATGTATATTAAGTATCTAACAGCCATTTTTCTGCCTTTCTCGCAGGAACACTGCCACAGACATTGGATAATTCATAGACATTAGACACCAGCATGTGAGCCGACACAAAAAAATTTCTTATGTCAAATTACTGGAACGCAGTCCAACAGCAATTCAAGCCTACGGCCAGTGGCTGCTACAGGAGCAGTCTGCCTGGTGCTAAGAGCTCTATTTACATATTTAACTGCCTTTGCTGGATTAGGACTTGATTGCAATACTGTCAAAAACATACCAATGTCTCTTAGGCACAGACAGCAAGAAAAGGCGGCTTTGGGGAAGGAAATAAATGTTTGACAGGATATTTTTGTTTTATAATGCAACATATCAAAGCAAGCTGGGAACACGAAGGCTGGGAGTAAAGTCCCAATCCTACTAAAGCCAGTGGGAGTTTTGCCACTGAACTCAATGAGACCAATATTTCACGGTCACTAGGCTCCTGTCTGCATATCACTAACGTTTCTTCCTCCACTTGACTTGACGCTGAGTCTCAAAGACACACACGTGAAATTGCACAAGCTGCTACGTCTTTGTTCCTGAAGTTTCATTTCTATTAGAGATGGATGAATAAGCTTTTGAAAAGGAAAACAGAGAAAAGTCAAATTTGTACTCCTGCATATTCACTCTCCCTCTAAAACCTCTCCCTCAAGGCTTGAGGCAAACTGAATCAAACAAAATACTGAATCTAAAATAGGAGATTAGACAGATACATTGTGGTACAATGGGGATTGCTTCAGGTCCAAAACACAATAATTCACAACATAAGATGAAAATAATATTGTGGATTCATTTTTGACCTATCAAATTACTGTTTAAACAAGACAGGAATTTTAAAACCAAATCCTTGCAGCGTTTTTCAACTTGGGTAAATATCCATATTTATACGTATGTATTTAATATCTCTTGGTCTTCTAGCATAATGGTCATAGACACTGTTATCAGAACATCCCACAACTGGTGGGTGAATGCTTGATGGATATGAACACCGGGAAGTTATCCGTGTTCTCATTAATTTTGAAAAATCTACAGGGTTCTAGTGCAAATAGTACCAGTATAAGTATTAAATTGAAAGTACTTAATGCCAAGAACATAAACAGACTATCAAATGATATGTACAAAGGCACGAATTGCTTTCTTGCCAGAAAGAGCAAATAAAATAGTGTAACCGTCTGTTGACTTTTTATCCCAAATTCAGTGTCAAGGACTTAAACCATGACCTGAAATTCTATAG